>NC_056727.1:383847677-383972677 GCF_019279795.1 Protopterus annectens | reverse complement strand
AGGGCAATGGAAGGTATAGTGAGTGTGAATGGCTACAAAATCATTAATCTCCACACACTCACACACACTTGCCAGTACTGAGATGCATAGGTTCACTGATTCACAGGTGTGTAGTAGGTGAATGGGCCTGAAAGCTGTACAAGGCTAGGCAAAAGGAATATCTTGGCATCAGGCCACATGACAGTAGTCTCCAGTGTGACTCAGCAGTGTAGTCCCTGGAGTTGTCCCCAGGGGTGGGTATTGTATTCACCATCCATTCATCTGGGTTACTATTGTGGGTGTCCAGTGATGTGCACTGCTTCCCATGTATGTGATTTATATTCCATAACATGGACAGTGTCTGGGTTGTGCATATGTCCCACATCCATGTTCTTTGATGTGTGGAACTGAGGTCGTGCTTGCACCTACATTGACAGCATGATACAGGTATTCAGTGGAGTTAGTGGCATCTGTCCATACAGGGCATGTGTATAAGGCATGGTATTCCCTTTGAGGGTTACATTTGCAGACTCTACAGTTGTTGCAGACGTCCAGTGAGGAACACAGCAAAAGGGTCACATTATGCATTTATTTGCCTGCTGCAGGGATGGAACGGGGTGCCATGTCCTTTTACTTGCTGGATAACACACAGTCAGGAGATATAACACATCACAGTACTTTCTGATGTCAGTGGCACTATTGTGGTCAACAGGCATGTAGTCCACTGCAGTCACACTGTGGTTACTATCTGTGAGGCAATATGCAGGGAACTAGCAATATAGTAGTTGTTTCCTAGCCAAGTGTGTTTGTGTATGAAACATGGGTGGAGAGTATTCTCTGAGTAACACAAGGGTTGCCTATATTGTTCACCAATCCATAATGTCACATGTAGGACTATGGATTGTCTACACCAGCCTCTCTGGTGTTTGGCATCTGTTGTCATTGTAAGGTGGACATTGTGACATATACTAGGTCCTCAACATAATAATTTAGCAAAACCCACCCCACAATGGATCCTGTTATTACACAATCACAGCAACCTCCCACACGATGCTGATGACAAACACACACACACACACACACACACACTTACTTGCCAGTACTGAGATTCAACCCCCTATCTAGCTATGTATTGGTACTATAGTGTACTGCATGTATTGCACGTGCCACAGAGCTTATAGTATGGATGTTGTCCCAAGGTACTTCTAAGGTGAGGAACATCACCAGCCATTGTAAATACTGGCATTGGGTGACATAGTGGGTGAGAGATCCCAAAAATAATTTTACCCTAAACACACATTTACATTTGCCAGGGGTGAGGTTCAAACCTTTATCTAACAATCTTTACAGACCTTTATGTTACACATTTACCACATGCACCACTGACCTGACATGGTTTAGGGTTAGCAACAGGTACTTGTAAGGTGGATGATATTATGATATTTGAAGGACTGCTAAAGTCAGGCTCTGAGATGTATACTGGGTGTAAATGGGGCCAAAATCTTTGAGGTGCACATACAAACACTCACCTCTGATGAGATTCAAACCCATACCTGTGTAGTTTCTGCTATTACATTGTTCCACATTTATGGAAAGTGCCATGGAGCTTAAATGTTGGAGTGCTCTCCACAGGTATCTTTGAAGGTGACTAACATCAGCAGCAGTGCTAAAGGAGGGGTAAGGTCAGAGTAGTAAGTGGGAATGTCCATAATGTCAGGTATTATCAAAGACACACACACACTCTCACACAAACACACACAGTTTCACAGTTGCCATGTCTGGGATTAGAACTCCTACCTAACTAGTATGTTACACTATAGCATTACGCAGTTATCACAATCACCACGGAGCTTATGGCGCTGAGATTTGGCCAGAGGGTTATTTCAAGGTGACTGACATCAGCATGCGTGCTAACATGGGCAATGGGAAGTGCAGTGTGTGTGAATGGGTCATAAACCATTCCTCTGGAAACGCAAACACAACACTCAGTCACACACAACTATACATTTGACAGGACTGGGTATATAAATGCTAGATGAACACTGATTTGAACTATCATGTTACACAGTTATCACAAGCACCACAGAAACTATAGGGCTGAGGGCTACCAAAAGCAGTGTCTACAGTGATTGACATTGGCACATCATGTGATATTGGCCAATTAGATGTATGGTGGGTGGGACAGGCTTCATGATGGAAATCTCTCTGTCACTGTCTGTCTCTTTCTTCCTGACATCTGTGTGTGTGTATGTTTGAAATATTATAGTATGTTGGTCTTGGATATGTGTGAGCATTCCTATCCAATGTGTGTGCAAAGCATGAACGGTGTGCAATGTGGTGTGCGTGCACAGACATCTGCGACTGACAGATATGTATAATCCACTGTTGTTGTCAGACATGGGCTTCATTTCTCCAAGTGTAGGAGCATGCTCAGTATGACCATCTGTATTGAGTGTGTGAATCCATTCCAGGTAGGTTTTACTCCAGTCCAGGATTTGGTGTTCTACACCTACAGCTAGCGAACTGTTTCTGCAGGATATCTGTAGTTAGGTTGATGATATGGAGTCACAATGGGTGAAAAATAGTGGGATACTGTAACTATTGTGTCTGTGCTGCTTGTGTTACATGGTTGGTGTTAGCAGAGATATTCAGACATATGTACTGTTTTACACTGTGTTGTATTATGTCATCAACTACTGACAGGCATACTTATTTGCCCACAGTTATTTCCTTGGAAATACAAGATGAATGAAGCTGTGTCCAATATTGTGGTCTGCAGTCTACATATTCTTGCACACATGCCAATCTGGAGAGGTAGCTGCAGACTCTTGCTGATGGGTTTGTGTAAATGATCCAGCACCTGGGTACTGTGGTGGCTGGTGATCCCCTGCTTGTACATATATTGACATAACAGAATGGCCACATCCTGCTGTGGCCATACCTGTCAGCTGTACAGATTCACCCAAGTTACCCAGAGGCAGGGCTCATATATCTGGTCAGTTCCCCTTCGCATTGTGGTTTACGAGCAGGTTTGTAGCCACCCATTACTGGGTTTTCAGGCAGCAGTAGTACAGGCACACATCAGAGTTTCAGACTTCACACACTCCATGACGTCCATGCTTCTACACCCCCACTCTGTTATTCTATCCGCTTCCTAACATTATACGAGCGATATCTGAGAAGTATCCCTATAGTTGTCCCTTCATCCCAGCAGTATTTAGGGGTTTGTCCACAGTTCATGCAGTAGGACATGGTGGGCATGCTACTGGGATTTGTCAACATGGCCTTGCATTTGTGTTCTATGGACTGTGTTACGTTGTTAGTTGGGACCCCATGAGATAACATACATTGGCAGTACAGGTCAGGCACAAGCCTTTGACAGAGGACTGTAGGGCATTTGTAGTGATGCAGGCCATCTGTAGCAGGCCAGTGCATTCTGTCACTCCTACATTCCCAGGCTGTGAGCCACTGGATTCCCCTGGAATGACAGGCTAAGTGTGCGAGTTGTCAATGGTAATAGTTCCTGTCCATATTAATCCATTGGTCTAGATGCTGGCAGGGTGCTGCTTACAGCTAGGGACACACCTGCATGAGACACCACTTCAGCATGCTGCATTCTGTGGGTATTCCCATACAGAAGTGGGGGTCATACTGTACTCATTCCCAACAGCAGGGATATGACATGTGATAAACCTGTGGCTGATGGTGGGGTGAGCTGAGAGCATGTGTGATATGGAAGTTACTTACAGCTGACTCACAGATATACCTGGCACATTCCCCTTATGCTGCCTTGTGCAGGGACATCGGCAGTCTCTCATTACTTCATAACTGTGCCTTTTGTGGTCTGCCAGTGCTTGGCCAGACTACATTAGCATTCCATACCACACAGACAACTAATGTGCTGCTAACCTGTATGTACAATTCCAAAGGTGTGTGCAGTTGACAGTTACATTTTATATACTCTGTCTAGGGTACTTCCGCCTGTGTACTGTGTGTATGTCTGGGCCCATGTTCATGGCATGTCTATCTTTCCGATGTTGACAGATATTGACATATGGACAGTGAGTATGGATAACTGCTTAATTCATTATTGCTGGGATGCATTGTGCTTGGCACTGCAGTTGTCAGGACATGGGCCTGTCATCAATAGTACTTTCCATAGGCCACCAAGACACAACCCTCCATGCCTACATGCTAACCACTTCCACACAATATATAACACTCAACGACCTAACAGATGGCCCCTTGCATATTGTACACATGCCAGCTCGGGTAATCTGTGCTCCACTGCTATTAAACTCACACGTACATGTTACTGCATTTCTGCATATGATTGTGGGGGGGGGGGGGGCACACCTGACAACTGTAAATATTTGCTATGACTGTACTGGTATTTCAGGTACTCTGTTGGCTTCCATTTTGTTTTGTGTTCTGACCTATCATGCAGACTAGAGGCATATCAGTAGAGTACAGATCTTAGGTTTTATTGACCTACATTTCAATTTCAGACTTCTTACCCTTCAGAACTAACAGACAACTGGCAGACCTGTTCTAGTCTGTCTGCGTAGGCCTGGAGGGAGGCTTTTCACCATTGCCATCAATTGGAGGCTTTAGCACAGCCTTTCTTTATGGTCATCTACACCTGTCCTGCTGGCTGAGGCTGGTGTTGGGTATGTGAGCCTCACTGACATGCATGTGTGTGTTCCATGGACACACATTTGGGCCTCCACATGTACTGAAGTGGGATTTGTCACCTTGTCTAGTACTGTCTACTTTGGTGACACCAGTATTTGTTATGGATTTTATGCTGCTCATATAGGTGTCCACTTTCTGCTGCCATCCCATTCAGCCACCCGATTCCCTTGCATGCTCACATCCATACCATAAATACAACTAGCAGAACATACTACTCCATTCAGCAATTGATAGGAAGAGTGACTTGCCTTGTGGCTGTGCCAGTATTGAGGATGGTGCTGGAGGGCTGACTGTGTTGGATGCACATAGTATGCTCCCTATATATGGTAAAGCACAGGTAGTGTCATGTTTGGCATCCCTTTTACTGTATGTTCGAGTCAGAGAGAGGTGTTATTCCCTGGGTCCCTACCGTGTCAGTGTATGTGCTATATGTTGCCTCTTTTCCAAAGCCTGGGCATACTGGGCACACCTTCTGCCTACATGGGCAGGCTCAGGTTGTTCCTTCTCTGAGTCCCTCTGTGCCTGTGATGGCCTTGGCAGTGGTGAGGGGCTGTGTGGCCCTGCCACGTGCTGTTCCTGTTGCAGCTGCTTCCACAGGATCATATTGTGTAGTATGGCACATATAATGAAAATTTGTGTACATGTAGCTGGAGAGTACTGCAAGCCTCCACCGGATATGTCCAGGCACCAGAACCATGACTTGAGCATCCCAAACACAGGCTCTATTATGATTCTGGTTTGTGCGTGTGCCTCATTATAGAGTTCTTGTTTGGGTGTGTATGCATTTCTGATGAGTGTCATCAGCCACGGCTCCAGTGCGTAACCAGCATCCCCCACTAGGTGGCCATATGGGATGTCCCCACTGAGAAATTTCTGGTACATTTGTGTCATATGCCAGATGTGGGAGTCGTGATAGCTTCCAGGGCTGCCAACATGCACATTCAAGATAATGCCCTGGGCATTGCACATGACCTGGCCATTGATGGAGGGTTAACCCTTGCAGTTTACATAGACCCTACCCCACTCACCAGGTGGTGGTTTGATGTGTATGTGCGTGCAGTCTATAGCACCCACTACCTCAGGGTATTCTGCTATTTGGTGGAAGAGACACATATTGCTGGTCAACGCCTCCTGGATGTTGAGGAAATATATGTGTTCCCCGGCATGTGCTGACATGGCATGCAATAACTGGTGGAGTACTATGGATGCTGATGCCTGTGAGATCCCCACGATATCCCCAGTTGGCCTTTGGAAGGTACCTGTGGCTAGTATTCTTAACCCCACATATACCTTGGTATCCACTGGGATGGTTTCCCTTCTGTTGGTTCTGTGTGAGGTGTGGCCAGCACAGCTCAACAATTTGCTGTAAAATGTCCCTGTCCATCCTATAGCGCTCCACTATCTCCAGCTCATGTAGCCCCTGGTATGTCACCCTGGGTCTGTACACTCTTCTCCTCCTCCTCCTCACTGTGGGTTGGTCGTCAGCATTCACATCCTCGCCATCCTCTTATTGATGTATGACAGCAACAGCAGCCCTTAACATTTTATTAGTTTTGTCAGGTAAAATTTCCCCGTCCGTGTACACCGGTGGTGTAGAGTTTGTGGTAAAAATCAGAGTGAAAGGTGTTTGCATAGTTTATCGTAGTGTGCTGGGCTGGACTGCTGCCTGTGTAATTGGCTGATTCTGATACATTTCACCTGCCAGCTATGCTAGTTCTCCTTGATTGCCTTTCTACTGCTGTTTTCCCTTTCCAATGCCTTCCCGTTTAAGCCCTGAGGCGCTGTGCACATGCCCAGTGCTCATATGTGGACAGAGCTGCTATTTCCTAATTTTTTTTTGTTTAAAACCCCATGCATGGTATGCACACCAGTTTAGGCAATGTAAGCACTGCTAGGCAGCCTCAGACACCCCCCTTCCTTAGCTGTGCTTAACTAAGGGCAAACACAGGCCACAGAGCCCCAGTAAGCTTACAGCATGCATGACACTCCCCCTTATGAGGTCATCTACTACTTATACCATGGTGTTGCTGCACCTACATGGTTGGGTGCAAGCTAACACTGAGATGAAATCTATGATTCAGTATTAGCCCCCTCATTTGCATAAACCAGAATGCTAATTCATAGTTACCACACTCACACTGAGCCTTCCCCCTTAGCAACCACTATTCCCTGGTATTGTTATCTTATGCATGCCATTGATTATCATGGCAAAATGTTGATTTGGGTTTAAAAGCTTATTTCCAACTTTTTTTCTTATTTTTGTCCCATTCCCATTTGCGCACCGCTGCCCTACACTTAAATAGCCAAAATTGGCCAAAAAAAAAAGTTATTTTTTTTTATAATGTTGCAACTATTTCCCATGCTAATGGCATATATTTGGCATGTCTATTACATTGAATACATGCTTTCTTTGAAGCTGTCATGCCTCCATTTTGTAAGTTGCAAAAATGTATTCGGTTAGTAACCGAATACATTTCTGCAGGTTACACTATTCCTGCACAGACACCTACCTGCTTCCTGGATCACTAATTCACCTCATTTGCATGCTTTTCACCAGCAAATGGGGTAATTAGCATACAGGAGCTGTGTCCATGCAGAAATAGTGTAGGAGCGCTTGTGCACATCCCAGGAGCTTGTTTCTGGATCGTTTGTCGGCCATATTGCGTGCAGCAGCTCTTGCACTATTCCTGCACGCCGTGCACAGCTTGATAAATCCTGGGGAGAAATATCCGGGAACATGATTTTTAGGATTGTAACAAGTTGTCAGATTTTTAAAAGTCCTTACACAGTAATTTGTCAGAAATGTTGAGGATTGCAAATGGATGTAAATAAGGACTGTATTCTGTTGAGCTGGGACATAGGATCTGAACTGCATAGACGTAGCAAGGACTTTATAAGTATAATGATATTGACTGACAAAAAACAATTAGTATAAAATGGAATTCAAAATCGAAACCAACAGTAATTGAAGTACAGTATATTGTAAATGAGATAAAAACTGGAGGTATGATGACTGGAAAAGGGAATGAACATTTAAAAATAAATGGAATTTATGGGAACAGTGACTGTAGAATATTGTTTAGGAAGAGGAGTATGGTTTAAGGAAAGGCAGGAATTGAGCATTTTTTATAATGTTGGAGAGAATGATAATTGTTAAAAAGGAAGAACACATATGTAATGCATAATGCATGAAAATGAAAACTGTTAATTCATTTTGTTTTCTTTTCTATTAGTGTATGTTTGCCTTTGTCTTAAGAGGTAATTTAGTAAAGCTGTTTAAAAAAATGAAGGTTCTTTTTGATGTCCAAAACAGAAAACAGATGGAAGTCCATATTAGACCCATATTATCTGAAACAGTTTGTCAATGTAAAGAAATTTGGAATGGTAACTTTTTGGGCATTCTTTTCTTCTATCCACAGGTATTGTGGATGATGACGTTTGGATGTGAAAGATGTGTACTGGCATATAAACATTCTACGTCCAACAGGAGATTTTTGTCATTTCAAGGGGGGAGTCATCACTTTCATTTCATACTACTCTCTGCTGTATCAACAGGTCCTCAGGGTTTTACCAAATATCTAACCATGCAAGAGCAGTGCAACATTTAAAAGGTATCCAATTGTTCTTCTTACTTCAATATCCGTTATTATTCCCTTTCTGGACCAATTGAAAATTGCCATCAAGAAGAAGTCTGATCCATCTCCAACAGGTTGGGAAGGTGGTCTAATGGTTAAGGTGTTTGCCTTACAAACACAAAGTGCAGAGTTTGAGTCTCACAAGTTATAACTGGCTAGGCTTAAAATGGCTCGCAAGGGCAGTTAGCCTAGTACTAACCTATGAACTTACGGAGCCATTGCTTTTAAGGTATACAGCTCAGCAAGCTCCTCCTGGTGCCCTGCAGATTCCTACAAACAGCTCAGAGTCAAAAGAGAAACTTTGGACTTGATTAAGTATTGCTTTTGCTTGTTGTTTCCCTGAAACACTAATTCCACCTAAAACGTGGCTTTTCAGTGCTTCTGTGGATCCCTAGTGATATCTGCATTGCTTACTGTACTTATTTCTTTGTTGCACTTGAAAAAAGATACTGTTTGTCGTTTTTGAATTTAAGATTACCTGTAACACAGTCGCAGGCTACACACTCAAGTGCACTAGCCTCCTCTGTGTATTTAAAGTAATTTAAGCTATGCATTTCTGTTGTTTCTGAAAAAAAAAAAAAAACACACACAAAAAAACTCCTTGTTTTCCCACCTTTCTGAACTAGTCTAGTCCAGCTTTCAGGCTTTGCTGAATTCAGGACTGTGGTAAAGGTTCCTGTGTTGCCCATATCATACTTGGATAATTAGGTGGCTTCCTTATTCACTGTGAGAGAGGGAACTCTGAGCAGCCTATCTGTCCCTGTAGGAGTGGTCCCAGCCCAGCAACTTGTAGCTCATTGGCCATTTTGGGCTAATTTCTATCCTTTTGATCTCCCTGGTATAAAAAACGCTTAGCACGGTTTTGCGCTTGTATACAGCTCAGCAAGCTCCTCATGCTGCCCTGCAGAGTCCTACAAGCGGCCGAGAGACAAAAGAGAGACTTTGGACTTGATTAAGTATTGTTTTTGCTTGTTGTTTCCCTGAAATGCTAATTCCGCCTAAAACGCGGCTTTTCAGTGCTTCTGTGGATCCCTAGTGATATCGGCATTGCTTACTGTACTTATTTCTTTGTTGCACTTGAAAAAAGTTACTGTTTGTCGTTTTTGCATTTAAGATTACCTGTAACACAGTCGCAGGCTACACACTCAAGTGCGCTAGCCTCCTCTGTGTATTTAAAGTAATTTAAGCTCTGCATTTCTGTTGTTACTGAAAAAAAAAACACAAAAAAACTCCTTGTTTTCCCGCCTTTCTGGACTAGTCTAGTCCAGTTTTCAGGCTTTGCTGAATCCAGGACTATGGTAAAGGTTCCTGTGTTGCCCATATCATACTTGGATAATTAGGTGGCTTCCTTGTTCACTGTGAGAGAGGGAACTCTAAGCTGCCTATCTATCCCTGTAGGAGTGGTCCCAGCCCAGCAACTTGTAGCTCATTGGCAATTTTGGGCTAATTTCTACCCTTTTGATCTCCCTGGTATAGAAACCGCTTAGCGCGGTTTTGCGCTTGTATACAGCTCAGCAAGCTCCTCGTGGTGCCCTGCAGAGTCCTACAAGTGGCAGAGAGACAAAAGAGAGACTTTGGACTTGATTGACTATTGTTTTTGCTTGTTGTTTCCGTGAAACGCTAATTCCGCCTAAAACGCAGCTTTTCAGTGCTTCTGTGGATCCTAGTGATATCTGCATTGCTTACTGTACTTATTTCTTTGTTGCACTTGAAAAAAGTTACTGTTTGTCGTTTTTGCATTTAAGGTTACCTGTAACACAGTCGCAGGCTACACACTCAAGTGCGCTAGCCTCCTCTGTGTATTTAAAGTAATTTAAACTTTGCATTTTTGTTGTTTCTGAAAAAAAAAAAAAAAAAAAAAACACCTTGTTTTCCCGCCTTTCTGACCTAGTCTAGTCCTGTTTTCAGTCTTTGCTGAATCCAGGACTGTGGTAAAGGTTCCTGTGTTGCCCATATCATACTTGGATAATTAGGTGGCTTCCTTGTTCACTGTGAGAGAGGGAACTCTGAGCAGCCTATCTGTCCCTGTAGGAGTGGTCCCAGCCCAGCAACTTGTATCTCTTTGGCCATTTTGGGCTAATTTCTATCCTTTTGATCTCCCTGGTATAAAAAACGCTTAGCGCGGTTTTGCAAACCGCGCAGAGCTGTTTAGCTGTGGTTAAACTATTCCAGGCTCCACGAAGTCTGCACCTCAGTTTTTTCCTTGAAACTTGATGCACTTCAACCCAGCACTAGAAATAAGGCAATTTAAGACCGGCACTTACTAAAACTCTCTAAAACTAGCACTAGCTTACAGCTGGCACTTCAGCCCTATACTCAGGAAGTTTAAGGCTCTTTACTCATCCAATCAGCAATACAGTCCCAACCATCTATTCAGGTATGTTCAAGGGACAGCTTCAGGTGTACTCTCCGGTCCAGCTGGTGAATCTGGGCATCCTGAGGCAATGTTACAATTGCCTCATGTACACAGACAACCCCCTCCTCCTCCCAACCAACACAAACATATGTGAGAGATGCAGCTACACAGCCAAGCTGGAGGCTAAGCTCTCTCAACCCATGACTGGATCATCCTGTCACAAGGAGAAGGGCAACACAAGCACCACATTACCAGACTCACATAGACCAGCCATAGCTTCACCAGCAAACAACTCACAGAAACATGCAAAAACATTCTCGGAGGCTCTAAATAAGAACCTGCCTAAACAACAGAGACCTCCTAAGCATACACCCAAGCAACCCCCACCCCACAACAGAAACCAGGTAACACATACGTCACAACGTCAGTGTGCCAAGCAAAAACAGCCCCTAAGGCTAAATAACACACCTAACACACTAGTAATCGGTGATTCTATCATCAGGCACACAGATGTCCCACTCACTAGACTGAACAAAGAGAAGGTTACCGTAAGCTGCCTGTCAGGTGCCAGAATCCGCCACATAACACATGCACTCAGGTCACTCCACAACAAGTACAGATATGACTTTGTCATTGTACATGTTGACGTAAATGATCTGAGACGTACCTCCCTGGACTGCATGAAAAGAGACATTGAGGAGCTCTCTGACCATGTAGCCCAGGCTGGTATGACTCTGACTCTGAGTAGCATCCTGCCCTCAGCCAAAATTATGCCAGCATACGAAGAAAAAATTATCAGTTTCAACAATTGGTTAAACTACTGGTGTCATTCAAAGGGGATCCAGTACTTGTCAGCCTGGGACGACATGCTTGACAAGCCACGTTGCTTCGCCAGAGATGGCTTGCACCTGTCGCCCCTGGGCTTTCGAATACTGGCCAAGACTCTTGCCACCCCAATACTGCCTTTTTTAGGCAAGGCACAAAAGACAAACCCGCCTCCATAAACAATAATAAACAAAAACTGAGGGTAATGCTGCTCAACTCCAGAAGTCTAAACCTCAAAATGCACGCACTCAAGGCTGTCCTTAGTATGGAAGAAATCGACGTATGTACAGTGACAGAAACCTGGTTCAAGGCTCCAGAGAGCACCCCAGCACTACCAGGCTATAACTCCTACCATACCTTTAGGTCCCAAATCCAGGACCGGAACACAAAAGGAGGGGGTGTGTCCATATTCATCAAGAACACCCACACCTCCAGGCTAGTAGCACAGCACGCGGAATCTGAGACCATCCAAGTGCAATTGACAGCGGGTAAATTGACTGTTCAATTTATGGCTTGCTACAGATCTCCCACCTTGTCTCAGGACCCTCACGCAGCATTCCTGAGAACATTAGAAAGTATGAAGATTCTACCCAACACCATGCTACTGGGTGACTTCAACTATCCAAACATTGACTGGGAAAATTACTCAAGCTCAAACGTCCTAGCCCAATGCTTCCTTGAGTTTATAAACTCAGCCTTGAAACAGCTGGCCACCACTCCCACAAGAGGTGACAACATACTGGACCTGGTCATCACCAACATGGGGAACCTATGTTCCACACCTGAGGTAAACTCGTCATTGGTAAGATCAGATCACAAACTAATCACACTGGACATCCACATCCCGACCCCCCCCCCCCCAGTCAAGGAAATCAAGGTAAAAAACTTCTCTAAAGCCAACTTCACACTCCTCAAGACCGAGGTGGGAAGTTTCAAAGCTCCCAATCAAATGGAAAATGATGACCCATCGGCAGAATCCTTTACAAGCGCATTCTATGAACACCTTCAAGAATGCATGGAACGAGCCATCCCAAGTAAAACTAAGACCAACTCCTCAAAAAAGAGGAAGCCAGTCTGGTGGACCTCGGCCATAAATAAACTTTACAACAGAAGGAGGAAACTCCTGCAAGATAGAACAAAATCCCAAAATAAGAAGGCATCTCTGATTAACATCAGTAAAAAACTGTGCTCCCTCATTAAATCATCCAAGGCCAACTTCGAAAGAAAAATAGCCAATGACTCTAAGGATAACCACAAGGCCTTCTTTAACTATGTCAAGAGTCTAGGGGCAAACTCTCAGATATTCTCCGAGCTAGTGCATAATGGCCATAGATACACTGAACCAACCGACATTGCCAACATCCTGGCTGACAAGTTCAGTGCAAACTTCACCCCCCCCTCCACCAAAGGGGCTAGCACCCATCCCAGAAGAATGTGGCGCTCCAGATATCTCAGACACACAAGTAAAGACAGCCCTTGCAAAGGCCAAAAACACAGCATCAATGGGACCAGATGGTATCCCAGGTTGTCTTACATGAGCTTCAAAATGAACTAACCCCCCATCTCAAAACACTATTCAGACTCAGCCTCTCTACAGGATATGTACCCAAAGAATGGCGTACAGTAACAGTCGTACCACTCCACAAAGGTGGTGCCACAACTGACCCTGGGAACTATCGCCCTATAAGCTTGACTAGCTTGGTCTGCAAAGCCATGGAACGCATTGTCATGGAGCTCATTAACAGGGACATTGGGAACCTCCAGACACTGGACCCCACCCAGTTCGGCTTTGTTAAAGGCAGATATTGCCTCCTGAACTTGGTCAACTTCTTTGAAACAGTCACCAAGGCCATAGATAAAGGGAAGGTGGTCCACGCAGCATATCTGGACCTTGCTAAGGCGTTCGACACCATCCCACACTCAGGAACAATAGACAAACTCACCAGCTTAAATATCAACCCCCATGTCACGAGATGGGTCGCCAGTTGGCTCTCAGACAGAACCCACATGGTAAGAGTGGCAGGTGCCATGTCTGACTCTAAACCAGTTACAAGCAGAGTCCCACAGGGGTCAGTCCTGGGACCCCTCCTGTTCGGTATATATTTCTCCGAAGTACAGGCAAATGCGGAGGGACTGTGGCTAACCAAGTTCGCAGATGACTGTAAATTGGGTGCAATAATTGACTCTCCGGCTGACACAGACATCCTGCAAAAGGGTCTCTCAGAGACAAACACCTAGTGTCAAAGTCACGGCCTCAAGCTAAATGCCAAAAAATGCATAGTAATCCCATCCTTCTATGTGGCACACCTGATCACAAAGGGTTTCCTCATCCAGATCCAAGGAGGTGATTGTGCCCCTTTACTCCTCACTCATTAGGCCAGTAATAGAGTACAATGCCCCATTTGAGATGTACCTCACTAGACACCTGCAACAGCTAGAAAGACCACAGAAGTACCTCACTAAGAGGATTAAGGGCCTTAAACAATTACCCTATGAAGCACGACTAAAAAAGCTCCAGCTCTTCTCAGTCGCTTACCGTCTGCTCCGAGCTGACCTATGCCTGACCTATAGGGCCATGTCAAACCTGGAACTAATGGACATACTTCACCTCAAAAAAACGAGATCCCTCAGAACCACTCGATGTTAAGTTGTCTATCTCGCCTTCATTCTTGCTGGTTGGGTTCGGAGCCGATCCTCTGCTCTGACACGGTCATCTTCAAAAGCTCGAGAGCTGATGTTTACTGGCTCAGGTTGTATTTTTTCACTTTATTGATATATATATAGAACTTTTTGTATATTATTATAGTTAGTTGTTAGAATACTTAGTGTTCATACATAGTTGTAGTATTTGTTGGTGTTTAATCTTCCTCCTTGAAAACTCGTTTTAGAGAGTTTTCCCCTCCCTCCCCCACCCCCGTTTTTCCTTTTTAAAGTAGCCGTTTTTAGTTAGAGGCTTATCCATGTTTCCTTTGTTAAGGTAGTAAAATTTTTCATTAGAAATTGTGGTAGTTAGTAGGTCCGTTTACCCTTTCTTCTATTATAGTGTGTGTGTTTGCTGTTTGGGTGTGGTAACTTGTGTGGACTGTGTGTGTTTTTTTCTAGTTACCTACTTCCCTTAGGTTCACAGGTTCATACTAGGCTATCTGCCCTAGGGCATTTACAAGCCTAGCCAGAGTGTGTTTGGCTTTCGCCACCCATTTTAAAATGAATTTTGCTATGCCCTTTTTCGAGGTTAGTATACTGTGCATCTGTCTAACAGTGACACAGAAGTGATACCTGGAGTAAATCTACGATCTCCCATCCAATCATCAAGATTCCTCTTGAAGAGAGTCAATGAGGGACTCTGCCTAACCTGGACTGGGATTTTATTCCAGAGTGAAGGGAGCCTCTGGGTTATGAATCTGTCCCTCCAGCATGTCCTAATTATTTCAGCGCTGAGGTTCAAGTCTCTCGAGCGCGTAGCTCGATGGGATTTGGATTTTCTGAAGTGCAGCATGTCCATTAATTCTGGGTTGGACATGGCTTTATACGTCAGGCACAGATCTCCTCTGAGCAGGTGGTATGCCACTGAGTAGAGCTGGAGTTTCTTTAACCGGGCAGCATATGGCATCTGTTTGAGCCCTTTGATCCTCTTGGTGAGGTACTTTTGGGGTCTTTCCAGTTGCTGCATGTGTCTGGTAAGGTACATCCCAAAAGGGGCATTGTACTCAATTATGGGCCTGATGAGGGATGAGTAAAGAGGCACGATGACCTCCCCTGATCTAGATGTGAATCCCTTCATGATTAGGTGGGCTATATAAAATGATTTTCTATCCACTTTGGCCACGTGGTTGTCGAATGAGAGATTGCTATCAACTTGGGTCCCCAGGTCCCTAATTACTTCTTCCGTACTTAAAGGATTACCATCTATGTGGTAATTTGTGGGCACTTTGTTTTTGCCGAAGGGGATGACTATACACGTTTTGGCATTTAGCTTGAGGCCATGGCTCTGGCACCAGTTGTCTGTTTCTATGAGGCCCTTTTGTAGGATGCTTGTGTCGGCTGGAGAGTCGATTATGGCGCCTAGTTTGCAGTCATCTGCGAACTTGGTCAGCCACAGTCCTTCCGTGTTGGCCTGTACCTCCGAGAAATATATACCAAACAAGAGAGGTCCCAGGACTGAGCCTTGTGGGACGCCACTTGTAACTGGTTTGGAGTCTGACATGGCTCCAGCAATTCTAACCATATGGGTTCTGTCCTTGAGCCAGTTTGCAACCCATCTAGTGACATAGGGGTTTATATTTAAGCTGGTGAGCTTATCTATAATGCCCGATTGGGGTATTGTATCAAAGGCTTTTGCGAGGTCCAGGTAGGCTGTGTGGACCACCTTCCCCTCGTCAATGGCCTTGGTGACTGTTTCAAAGAAATCGACCAGGTTTAAGAGGCAGGATTTGCCCTTAACAAAGCCGAACTGGGTAGGATCCAGTGTCTGTAGGTCCCCAATATCTTTATTTATGAGGTCCATGATGATCCTTTCCATAGCTTTGCACACCAAGCTAGTCAGGCTTATGGGGCGATAGTTTCCAGGATCCGTTGAGGCACCACCTTTGTGGAGATGGACCACTGTTGCTGTACACCACTCTTTGGGTACATATCATGTAGTAAGGCTGAGACTGAACAGTGGTTTTATGTTTGGGTTTAGTTCTTCTTGGAGTTCATGTAGGACGCAGCCCGGGACACCGTCTGGTCCCATTGATGCTGTGTTTTTTGCTTTGGAGAGGGCGGCTCTTACCTGAGCATCTGAGATGTCAGGCGGGCAGCACTCTGCTGGGATAGATATTTGCCCTTTTGGTGGGGAAGGGGGGGAGAAGTTTGCGCTAAACCTGTCAGCTAGGATGTTGGCAATGTCTGTGGGTTCGGTGTATTTTTTGTCATTTTGGACTAATTCTGAGCATATCTGGGAATTCCCACCCAGGTTCCTAACATAACTAAAGAAAGCCTTGTGATTATCCTTAGTGTCCTGTGCAATTTTTCTCTCGAAGCTGGCCTTAGATGATTTTATGAGTGCCTGTAGTTTTTTGCTAATACTGATCAGAGATGCCTTCCCTTTTTGGGATTTTGCTCTATCATGTAGTAGCTTCCTCCTTCTATTGTATAGTTTGTTTATGGCTGGGGTCCACCAGACAGGACGCCTGCCTTTGGAGGATTGGGTGTTAGTTTTGTTTGGGATTGCATGATCCATGCATTCCTGAAGGTGTTCATAGAATGCGTTTATAAAGGATTCTGCGGTCTGGGCCGTATTTTCCACAGGCCTGGGGGCTTTGAAGGATTCCACCTCAGTTTTGAGGAGTGTGAAATTTGCTTTAGAGAAGTTTTTGACTGTGGTTTTCTGGGCAGGGGCTGGGGTCGGGATGTGAATATCTAGTGAGATTAGTTTATGGTCTGATCTTACCAGTGAGGGATACACTTCTGGTCTGGAGCATAGAGTCCCCATGTTGGTGATGATCAGGTCCAGTATGTTTTCCCCTCTTGTGGGAGTGGTAACAAGCCGTTCCATAGCATTTGAGTTTATAAATTCTAGGAACCTTTGGGCTAGGGTGTTGGAGCTAGAGTAATGCTCCCAGTCTATGTTTGGGTAGTTGAAGTCGCCCAATATAATGGTGTTTGGAGAGACCTTCATATTTTCCAGTGTTCTCAGGAAGGCCAAGTGGGGTTCCTGGGTTTGGGAGGGTGGTCTGTAGCAGGCTATAAACTGGAAGGCAGTTTTACCCACTGTTAGTTGCACATGGATAGTCTCTGATGCTTCGTGCTGTGCCACCAACCTGGAGGTGTGGGTATCTTTGACGAATATTGATACTCCCCTCCTTTTGTGGTTCGGTCCAAGTTTTGGGGCGAAAAACATGGTATGAGGTATAACCTGGTAGTGCTGGGGTGCTCTCGAGCCTTGAACCAGGTTTCTGTTACTGCACAGATATCGATGTTCTCCATGCTAAGGAGAGTTTCGAGTGTGTGCATCTTGAGGTTTAGACTTCTGGCATTGAGTAGCATTACTCTTAGTTTCTTATCCCTTGTGATACCTATGGAGGTGGGTTTGTCTTTTGAGCCTTGCCTAAAAAGGCACTATGGGGTGGCAAGAGCCTTTGCCAATATCCGAAAGCCCAGGGGTGACAGGTGCAAGCCGTCCCTAGCGAAGCATCGAGGCTTGTCGAGCATGTCATCCCAGGCTGACAGGCATTGGATCCCCTTTGAATGACACCAATACTTAAGCCAATTGTTGAAATTGATCATCTTGTCTTCATATTGTGGCATTATTCTTGGTGAGGGTAAGATGCTACTCAAGGTCAGGGTCATACCGGCCTGGGCTACATGCTCAGAGAGCTCCTCTATGTCTCTTTTCATGTAGTCCAGGGAGGTACGTCTCAGGTCATTCACACCAGCATGGACAATGACTGAGTCATATTTGTACTTGCCTTGGAGTGACCCGAGTACTTGTGTTATGTGGTGGATCCTAGCGCCCGACAGGCAGCTCACCATGACCTTCGCCTTGTTCAGCGTAGTGAGCGGGACATCAGTGTGCCTGACGATAGAGTCACCTATTACAAGTGTATCAGGTGTGTTGTTTAGCCTTAAGAGCTGTGACTGTTCAGCACACTGGCTTTGTGAGCTATGTGTTGCACGTGTTTTGTTTTGGGGTAGCGGTTGCTTGGATGTCTGCTTTGGAGGTCTCTGTTGCTTAGGCAGATTTTTATTTAGAGCCTCTTTCTTTGTATTTTGATATTTCCTTTACAGGAATGTCTAAAGACACAAAAGTGTCTGGATTCAAGAAGTGTGACTCATGCTGTCAGAAAATGTCACTGACAGATGGTCACACTTCTTGTGTCTATTGCTTGGGCGCCCTAGACCTGCAGGACTTTTGTTCGGTGTGTCACGCCTTTAGTCCAAGAGTCCTGCAGGAGCATAGGAATAAGCTTATCCTTAGGGGTTTGCTTAAACCTGAAGGATCACCGGCCAAGGCTCAGTCAGTGAAACCTTCCAAGCCATCGAAGCCACCGGCTCCCAGTTCGGAGCCGTCGTCGGGTGTGGCGTCTGCTTCAACTTCGGTTCCGGCTGGAACCGAAGTGCCTATCTCCCAGTCGGCCCCGACTCTGGTGTCAGAACCGTCAGGGAGTCGAAAACGCTCTAGATCACCATCCCTAGAGTCGATACACTCGTCTCCGGGGTCGCCCTTGTTACAGTCGGAGCGAAGTCACTGATCCCACTCTTCTCGGTCGTCTAGACTATCTGACCATGATTTGGAGAGAGTGGTGAGCAGGCTTTTAAAATCGCAGGCCCTGGCTAAAATGTTATCCAGCCCCCCTCATCAGGGTTCGGCTCTACCTGTCTCTGCAGTAGTTCCTCCTTCGACTCATCCCTTGAGCTCGGAGCCTGAGCATGCTGGGGCTGGGATCGTGGGACCGTCGGCACTGATACCTACCCGTTCGGTTCCGCCGTCGGCTCCAATCTCTTCCATGTTGCCGTCCTTGGAGGGATCTGGGCGCCGGGACTCCCTTGTCGGCTCCGAGGGGGCAAGTGGCATCGGACCCTTGTCCGACCCCGTTCTCCCTCTCGGAGCTTCGGCGCAGGTGATTTCGACTCCTACATCGGCTTCGGAGCTGTCTCTCTCGGTGCCGGGAAGGATTCCAGTCTCTTCGGAGCTGGAGCCTTCTCCGATATCGGAAAGAGGCGCCTTCAAGGTCATGAGGAGTGTGCTGGCATCTGAGTCAGCCTCACGGTCAGCCTCATAGGCTCCTCCCCCATGGTGCCTGCTTCTGCCCCTGTCCCTCCTCTAGACCACAAGCTTGGGGAACAAGCGCTCCAGGGCACCCCATTGGGTGTATCTTCATCTTCCGAGGCCTCCCCTGTTCATTCAGAGGAGCCCCCTCGAAAGAGGAAATGCAAGAGGAAGCATGTTGACTCCCCTGAGTCTGTCACTTCAGATACTGACTTGGAGGATTTGGAAGGGTCCCCGGGATCCCCCTCTGAGGACGTCTCCTTCTCAGACATCCTTGAGATTCTTAGGCAGAGTGGGAACTGGACTACCCTTAACCCTTCCGAGGATGAGTCAGTATTCCTGGACGCGTTTGGTTCCTGACCCTCCACCTCCTGGGTGTCTCCACCTTTTGATCCACTGATGTCTGTGGTGGCTCGAAAGGCGTGGTCAGCTCCAGACACAATGAAACCAACTCCCCGTAGGCCCACAAAATTTATTACTGCCCCACAAGACAAGCAATTTCTGACCAAGGGTGTTCCCGTTGATGCCATGGTGGTAGCAGTGGCCACTAAAAAGGAGTTGGCTGAAACTTCTTTGTCTGTCCATCCCCCTAATAAGGAATCTAGGACGATGGACAGATATGGGAAGCAGATGTTTTCCTCAGCGACCTTCTCCATGAGGTTGCTGAATTACTTGTGCCACTTTACCCGTCTTCAAAGGGATCTCCTTAAAGAGCTAGGAGATACCCTTCAAGATCCATCAGCTGCGGGGGCCCAGGCTAAGGTTGCTTTCCGGCTGGTGACCCTTAATTCGGTAGTAAACTCCTCCATGCGGCTCATCTCTTATGCAGCCGATGGTGCGAGTAGAGCCGCAGGCACAGGCATTGGCTTGAGGAGGCGTGCTTGGATGCAGTTATGTAATTTTGCGGAACCCTTCAGGGCGTCTTTCACCAACACCCCCTTTGATGGTTCTGCTCTTTTTGGACCACAGGTGAAGGATACCCTTACCAGGTGTGAGCAAGAAGGCAAGACTCTCTCTGCTGTGGGAGTCCGTTTTTCCACTCCTTCAAGACTGTATCCCAAGGGTCAGAAGAGTGGGAAGATGTGGTTCCGGAAACCCCAGGGAGCCGTGCCTGACACATGTGGAGAGTTCCGCTCCAGGGGCAGAGGAGGGAACAACAATAGACACCGCCCTCGGGGCAGAGGGGATCTGCAAAATCAGGGCCAAAGAGAATCTTTCTCTGACAAGCCCTTCCAGCATCCCTGAGGTGCTGCCCGGCTGTCCACCTCGGAGGCAGTCGGGGGAAGATTATCGCTGTACCCAAAAGCCTGGCAAAGTATAACACAAGACAAATGGGTGCTGTCTATCATATCTGAAGGCTACAAAATCCCCTTCCTTCGCACTCCCTACATTCCCAACAAATCCCTTCCAGATGTTCCACCCAATCTAAGGGATCAAGCAGTTCCAGAAATTTCAAAACTGCTAAGAAAATGAGCCATCCAGTCAGTCCCAGCAGACCAGCAAGGATCCGGAATTTACTCGAGGTTCTTTTTGGTACCAAAAAAGACAGGGGACTGGAGACCCATTCTGGATCTCAGCAGACTAAACAGGTCTGCTCAAAGAACGAAGTTCTGGATGGTCACGCTACAGTCCATTTTACCCTTTCTGGGTCAGGACAATTGGATGTGCTCCATAGATCTTCAGGACGCGTACTACCATATCAAAATGGACAGACACTCCAGAAGATTCCTCAGCTTCCGGCTGGGAGCCAGTCATTATCAGTTCAGAGCTCTGCCCTTTGGTCTCACCACAGCCCCCAGGGTGTTCACCAAATGTTTGGCAGTAGTTACCGCTCACCTGAGACAGCAAGGATTCCAGGTGTTTCCATATTTAGATGACTGGCTCCTTACTGCAACCACCAGGCATCACCTGCTGCGAGCCAGAGACTACACCATCCAAACTTGCTCCAAACTAGGCATCACAATAAATTTCAAAAAGTCTGCATTGTCGCCTTGTCAATCTATTACCTTTATAGGCGCAAACTTAAATAGAAAGGACATGTCAGCGAGACTTCCAGTAGACAGTGTTAGACATTCAACGACATGTGCAGGTCTTATTAGGATGCAAAAAAATTCAGGCCAGATTCATCCTAAGAACACTGGGTCTCATGGCAGCGGCTATCATACTAGTCCCCCTTGCTCATTTTCACATGAGGATTCTTCAGTGGATGCTGTTCACACAATGGTCCTTCCAGCAACTTCCAATGTCTCATATGATAATGATCACACAGTCGTGCAAAAATCAACTTGCTTGGTGAATGGTTTCCCCATCAATACACCAGGGCAGACCATTTGTTCTTCCTCCTCAAGTGGCTATGGTGACCACGGATGCCTCCCTGATCGGGTGGGGGGGGGGCATTTTCAGGACAGAACAGTCTAAGGCACCTGGCAGCCTCACGAGTACCATCTGCATATCAACGTCTTGGAGATGAGGGCCGTGCTTTTAGCGTTGCAAGCTCTTCAGAACTCTCTTCCCACCGGGACCATTGCAATTCAAACAGACAATATGTCGGTAGTATGGTACATCAACAAGCAGGGAGGAACCAGGTCCTACCCCTTATGTCGAGAAGCACTCAAACTTTGGCAGTGGGCGATCTCTTCCCAACGGTTTCTGATAGCAGCGCACATCCCTGGGAAGTCCAACGTTATAGCAGACAGGCTGAGCAGAGCAATTCTCATGCCTCACGAGTGGTCTCTCAATCAGACAGTGACGGACAAAATCTTCCGCAAATGGGGTCAGCCTTGCTGCGACATTTTTGCCACCCCCTTCAACAGCAAGTGCAACAATTTCTTCTCTCTCCTCCCTCTTCCCGGACACTTCCCCAGAGACGGTCTAGTTCACGATTGGCCTCAGGGACTTCTTTATGCATTCCCTTCGTTTCTCCTGATTCCCAAACTAATTCAGAAAGCTACCACATTGGGATGCAAGATGATCCTCATTGCCCCTTACTGGCCTCGACAAATGTGGTTCCCGTTCCTGCATCATCACCTTCTGGAGCAGCCCTGGACCCACTTCCAGACCTCCTGATCCATCAATCGGGTGGGCTGCACCAATCTCTTCAATCTCTCCAGCTCACTGCTTGGTTGCTCCACTTCCGACCTTAGCCAGGCTTCCGAACATCTCCCACTCGATACGTGAAATCATCTTATCTTCGCATAAGTCTACCACTAGAAAGACTTATGCTAGTAAATGGAAACATTTTTCCTTATGGGCAGAGACCAGGAATTTAGATCCCTTTTCAGCCCCTGTGCACCATATTTTAGATTTTCTAGTGGAACTTTTTCGAGCTGGATCCTCTTCTGCCACGATTAGAGTTCAGCTAGCTGCAATTTCAAACTTTCATACGGGTCTATCTGATACAAGCATCATGTCCCATAAGCTTTGTAAAGCTTTTCTTAAAGGGACCACTCTACTCAGGCCCCCAGTAAGAGATCCCCCACCTCCGAGTGATCTAAATTTGATTTTAGCTTCCCTGATACTGCCCCCCTTTGAACCTGCAGCTTCTTGTTCATTGAAGTTTCTTTCTTGGAAAACCCTTCTTTTGGTTGCAATTACATCAGCTAGAAGAGTTTCTGAACTTCAGGCTCTTTGTGTTCGTCCTCCTTACCTAGTTTTTCACAATGATAGAGTTTCTCTTAGGACTAACCCTTCCTTTCTGCCAAAGGTTGCTTCTGATAATAATTTGAATCAGTCTATTGACCTGCCTGTGTTTTTTCCAAATTATTCCAACAAAGCGGAATACAAATTACATCAGTTGGACGTTCATAGACAATTACGCTTTTACTTGCATAGAACCAAGCAAATCAGAAAATCAGACCAGTTGTTCCTGTCCTATGCTGAGGGTAAACAAGGTATACCGGTGTTGAAAGTAACCTTATCTAAGTGGTTGACATCTATTATTACATTTATATATCAGTTAAGGAATAAAGAGCTTCCTGCTAAAGCAAAAGGTCACTCCACTAGAGCTCTAGCTACTTCAGTGGCTTTTCAGGCAAGATTGCCAATGGAAACTATTTGTGTGGCAGCTACATGGGCCAATCCTCATACCTTCATTTCACATTATAAGCTGGACGTGGCCTCCAGGAGCAGAGCTGATTTTGGTTCCACTGTTCTGAAGAGTCTGTTCCGATGAGCCACCCAGGATTGAGGTGCTAGGGACGCTGTCCCAATCAGCAAGAATGAAGGCGAGATAGACAACTTAACATTAAGAAGTTATGTACCTACCATAACGTTCCATGTTAGTTGTCTTCTTCTCGCCTTGTTTCTTGCGTCCCACCCTCCATCCCCCTATTCTAGTAGACCGAGAAGAGTTCCTTATGTTTTTATCACTGGCTGAGTCTTCTCTGGCTATTACTTCTGGCTAGCAGTCTCTCCAGTAGGATTCATGCATCCTGCGACATGTTTACTGTATTATTATTATAATTGTTATTATGTCTGTAGTTAGGTTTACCAAACGAGATTTGGGTATCTAGAGCCAGGCATCATGCGATATAGGGGGGCCTTGAGCCAGTAAGCAGCTCTCGAGCTTTTGAAGATGGCTGTGTTGGAGCCGAGGATTGGCTCTGAACCCAACCAGCAAGAAAGAAGGTGAGAAGAAGACAACTAACATGGAACGTTATGGTAGGTACATAACTTCTTATTCTAGCGACTTGAACCTTTGCACAACAATAAACAGGACATACTGGAGGGATAGATTCCTATCCCAGTGACTCCCCTCACTCTGGAATAGAATCCCAATCCATATTCGAAAGAGCTCCTCTCTGACCCTCTTCAAGAGAAATCTTGGTGAGTGGATGGGTAATCGTAAGTTCTACCCTGGGATCACTTCAGGAGCCCTGTTAGACAGAGGCCCAGGTTACTAATCTAATGGGGAGGCGAAAGCCATCACTCTGTGGCTAGGCTTATAAATGCCCCTGGGCAGATAGCCTAGTACTTACCTATGAACCTATGAACAAAGACAAGTGTTTTTGGAGGCCTTATTGGACCTGACAGGAAGAGGTTGTGTTTCTTGTGAATGACAAAATTCAGATTGCATCATGCCACTTGTGAACAGTTATATGAAAGGATTTGTCAGTAAGGAACTTCTGGAGGAATTTGGACAAAATTCAACAAACATTGTGCTCATAAAAGGTGAAAGACTTTACAAGAGAAAACTTCAGTGATATATCAGGAACTTGTGGAATCCAGACAGGGACTGTGGAAATGTCATTGTGAAGTTACTCCCTTTGTAGTGTGCTATGTTCCATTAATGCTGTTGGTCTGCGTAGATGACTTTTCTCATGCAGGGCTCTCTGAAGGATTGCTAGTCATGTTCTGCAGTTTATTGAGGAATATGCTTCTGTTATGCCAACAAACTTACAAAACAAAATAGCAAAGGAGAACATAGTACATAAAACATATTTATTTCACAGAACCTGGTGTCTCAGCTGTTCATGTGCCCTAAAACATGTGAATAAACAGCGCTTTATACAGCACCCATAATAATTTAATAATGAACGTATTAAAACATTCTTAATTATAAAGTCAATTCTTTGTCAGTGTAGTCAGAAATTATATGTGTGTGTGTATATATATATATATATATATATATATATATATATATATATATATAGATAGATATTACTGTTTCACATTTAAATACTTTTAGAATTATGCAAAACTGTTAATCAATTTTAAAACATTTGGAAAGAATGTTTTATAATGTTGAATCATTTATTTTCCAAAGTTAGCAGTGCATTTTGAATATTGCCCTCTCAGGTAAAGGGGGTTTAGGAAAATCATCAAACAGTAACATTTCCTGTCCTGGTGCTGTTTTGAATAATAGGTTCATAGGTTAATACTAAGCTAACTGCCCTTGCGAGCCATTTTAAGCCTAGCCAATTATCCCTTGTGAGACTCAAACCCTGATCTATGTGGTTGATCTCACTTCACCCAAGAATTCTGTTAACCCCAGTCCAGTCATAGCTCTTTGCATGGCTAGACCCACTTACCATTTGATTTTCTCACTAGTACATCCAACAATATAAAGTGTTCCATATGAATTGCAAGTCAAATAAGTATTTGATATATAACTCTGCTAATGTATTAATTATGTAAATTGCTCATCTTGACTCTGGTGCTGGTTAATGGCAAACAAAGATTAACAGTTGTTGGCTTTACACATAAGACAATTTTTAATTCTCCCTTTGCGCGACACATAATCCAGCCTATATAAAAATTCCATGCATGTTTATCAGACTGCTCTGCAAAACAAATTATAGAATAACTGCACATCCCCTTTCACAAATAAAAATTAAAGAATCAGTGAAACATTTATACAAAATAACTTTATTCCTGACAAAAATGTTTGTACATTCTCAAAATATCTCATGCAAGCTCAAGCAAAAGTTGGGATACATTGCATTACCCCATTGTTGACTATAAAAACTCTGACCAAATAGAAAAATGTGTTAAGCAAAAATAAAGAAGCGAAAAGATATAATTAGTTCTAGGTTCCTCATCAATAATGCCATTTGTGCTGGATATTCATATATAACAACTTTATATTCATCAATATTTACTAATAGGATGCAGACCATAGTATGCCCTTTAAACTGTCAAAAGTTCTGAAGTATCTTTTAATATAAATGTAACAAAATGTTAATAAATGATTCAAAAGAAATTCAAGAATACTGATAGTGTGTGTATGACTGTACGGATGAAGTAATGGATCTGTCTGGAGGGTTAATCAAGGCTTTCTGCACCATAGGAAGTGCATACCTAACTGGGTGCTGCGGTTATTTAACATAAAATCTTTTAGCATCCTGACTAGATAAAAAACTAATATCTCACAATGTTCTGGTAAATCCAACAATTTCTTGTTAAATTCTTTTACAGGCTGATAGGTTCATAGGTGTTTACTAGGCTTACAACTACAAGGGCCTTTTTAAGCTTAGCCGTGCATCCTCCCAAATCTCTAACAAGTTCTGCTGCCATTAATAAATGTAAGCAGAGGCCTGGGAGATGAACAGTGGTGGCTGGTGACTTCAAATCAAAGGGGGGCTGCAGGAGACAGCTGAATGGGTGGGGTCAATGGGAAGGGGTGTGGCCAACTAGAAAGGGGAGGGACTATGCTCAAAACCACAAAAACTAACTAAATACACTGCCCTGCATGCCAAACCGTCATTATGAGAGTCCAATCAAGACAAAATGAAGTGTAGAAGAATAAAAATATTTCAATGCATTGGCTGCCTGACAGCTTACTTAATATCTAGATGGAAACAAAAAGGTTGTGAGGCATGAAAAAATAAATTACTTTTTAAATACATTAATGGAATGCCAGTCAAAATCAAGTAGCACTCAACTCAAACCACTTCTTGCACTGCAGTTCTTATTATAATTTATATTCAGCTTTATTAAAGTACCAAGTAACATGCTGAAAGTAGAAATGTTTGATGCCCCCACTTGTAAAAATGTTTCTTATCCAAAAAAAGACCTGCTGCTTGACAACTATCTACTTGTTTCATGGGGAAAATATGATCAAAGTAAAAAATGAAAAGCAAACAAGAAATAAGCTCAAGATACATTGCTTAAAAGGATTACTGTACAGGTTATGGACCACACGATTGGCATTCTGTTTAGTTTACAGGTAAAGCCTGCAGAGATGACTGGAAGTCTCCAAGTGTAATGAGCTTTTTAAAATAATGTAATCTGTCCTTTATTACAAATACTGTCATATGCATTTCAATACCCAAGGCTTATACATTATCTAGTTAAGTATTCTCTACATGGCAACAACAGAAAGGCTTTCAATGTTGGCAATTCTTTAACAGTATGCTTATTAAAGCTTACTTGCATCTTACGATCTCAGCCAAGCTTACCTGATGGTCATTAAAGTATTGCTACTTAAACACAGAGCAACAGGCACTTTGAGTAATAAGCATAAATCAACAGTACAAAAAATATGACAGAAACCAGACCATTCTGCAAAAATCAAAGACAGATGAAAAGCCACTCTAGTACTTGTATCTACCTTGGATGGGGGGGTACTCTGCACATTTACACTGCATAACTACTCCTTGCCTTGCTTCGACACATCCAGAGTCACTACATGGGGGAGTGGGGTGCAAGAAGTATGTCACAATTTGAAATGTCTCTGGCTGACTGTGATGGCCCTGACACATTTGTCATACCTCTCAACCTCAGAGCAAGAAATCTGGACAAAGCCATACAAAGAAGTGGGACAAAGGCCCAAAAATAAGGACAATTTTTAAATATTACTCTTATTAACTTAGAAAGATAATAGAATAGGTCTTGCATTAGTATGAATTTTCTGAATGGTATGAAATCTGAAACTCAAATGTCTGTCATTATTTTCTAACTTCAGTCTTTAATGATTTGTCACTAATTTGCCAAAAAAACACAATGTTGCCAAGAAAACACAATTTTATGAAAAATGGACCAAAAATGTGATGTAAAAATATAAAATAGCCACACAATACAGCTGGGAACCTGTCAAAGAAGGGACACTTTAATATTAGTACTGCTAACCTGAGCAGCTGACAAAATAAAAGAATCTACATGCATTTCTGAAATAAAAGTAATCTATAACTCTGATTATTACAGTTATTTCTTAATTGTAAACCCTCCGTGTTTTCTTCCAAAATTGCTATTTTGCAGAGGGATTATTAGGGGGAAGAGCAACATTTTGAGCCAAAATCAGGGACAGTTGAGAGGTTTGGCTATGCCTAATTCTATAAAGCAATTTATTTGCATGTACCGCTCAACCTGTTAATGCAATAAATCTGGACAAGGCCAAATATATTGGGGGAACATATAAGCAGTACTAAAAATTGCTCTTGTATAAACTGAGACAGTTGATAGAACAACAGGTCTTACTTTAGCATGCATTTTTCTGAAGGTTATGAAGTCTGAAACTCAGTGCGTCATTATTTAGTGACTTCATTCCTAAATGATTTGCCAGAAAACCACAAATTTTATGAGGAACAAACCAAAAATAAGAAGCAAAAATCTATTCATTCTTTGAAAATCTGGACAGTTGGGAGGTATAGTTCAGCTGGGGCTGTCTTTAAGTTTGTCGCCCTTCCCCCTCACAAAATCATGGTCAAATGGAGCCTCCCCCTGCAGCCATTCCAATGATCCATTACTTGGCTATTTCACTTCATTTACCATAAACACTAATGTGCATACTGATTTACTTCTATGATGATTTGGACTTCATTTGAAAGTTTTATTTTGCATTTTACAGCACAAACACTAAGACATCTGCTAAACAAACTTAGCATTAAAACTTCTCTGCCCTCGAAACTCACATTCATTGAAACAGCATTGAAACCCACATTCAAAGAAAATACATTTTACCAGTGGCAGAACTGCCCAATTCAGAACATCTTTCCAGTAAAAAATGAAACAAAATGCATGCACCCACAATGACAAAACTGCCCAGTTCAGAACATTTCCATCATAAAAGTCTACTCAAACTTCTACAGTCCACCATTATCAGTAAATATGCACAATTCTGTAGTCCACCATTATCAGTAAATATGCACAATCTCTGAAGTAAAAAAGTCATCTAAATAATTACACATTAAATAAATCTGTAACTAATGAAGAGGTTGCTGCTAGCAAACACCTTTATATTTCATGGTTTCATCGAAAAATAAAGTGTCTGATGCCCCTGAGGAATAAATTGCCTATATTACATTAAAAATGATAAGCTAGTAATATTGCAATAGGAAATGGATAGCAAACCGATAACAGGCTCATAGTTAGTATCTTAACTTTTTCAGTACGGCAGCATTCACCCCTTGTGGGAGTAGAACCAACAACCTTCTGCATCAAAAGCAAGTACACAACCTGTTGTGCTATTAACAATGCAAGCTGACTTAGCATAAGCAGCATTAAACTTCTCTTCCCCTGCAGCTCTCAGCTCCTTGTAAAATTTACTCAATACTCAACTGCATCTCAAATTCGCAACACAAGAAATCTGGAAAAAGCCAAATTTATTAGGGGGGGGGGTCAAAAGCCCAAAAACCAGGGACACATTAAACATTGCTTGTATAATCTTGGAAAGTTGCTAGAATAAAATGATGTGTTACCACCATAAATTTTACTGCTAAGGTACCTGTGTAAGAGAGTCAGAGCAACATACCACTTTGCCAAATCAGCTGCTTTGTGAAAGAAAAATGCTGTGTTACCACTATACATTTTACTACCAGTGTCCCTGTGCAAAACAGTCAGAGCAACATACCACTATGCCAAATCAGCTGCTTTGTGAAAGAGCAGAAGACTGAAACTTAAATGGCTATCATTTAATGAATTCACTTCTCACCATAGCTGTCAACCTCTTAGCACAAAACACCTGGACAAACCCAGTAATGAGGGAATACAGCCCTCAAACATATTCATTGAATTCAGTTCTTGCCATAGCTGTCAACCTTATCACAAAAAAACCTGGACAAAGCCAATAATGGGGTAATACAGTCCCAAAAATAAGGACAACTTTCAAATATTCATCTTATAAAGTTAGAAAATTGCTAGAATAAAAGGTTGTGTTATTATGTATTTTCTGAAGAATATGAAGTCTGAAATTCAAATGCCTGTCAATTTTACTTCTGACGGAACAAAAACAATTTTCAGCAGAGGCCCAGGGAGAAATACTGCAGACACATGTCTTTGTAAAATGGCAGGACACCAGAGCAAATCCACACAAACACAGGGATGAGATGCAGACTGCACACAGAAGGCACCCCAGCCAAGAATCAAACCAGAAAACCTATAGCTGTGACAGACACCTGCTCTCACTTGAAACTATTGTTATGCTGAGAATGAATTATTGATAAGTGAAGTTCAAACTGACAGAATAAGGTGCTCACTACAGCAACCCTCATTGTTTCAGGACTATTAGCTTTCTGTGGTCTTGAGGCAGGTTATTGCAATATTTTGGAAGTAAAATTCTGGGTACCTGCAAAGAACAACAAAAAAATTAACGATTGCATTAGGATTCTTCTGTGCACTTCAAAATACACCCCTCTTCTTCAACACACACGTGTACACACTGCTGCCTGTATTCTGTCTTGTAAGATGTACCTACTAGCAAAAAATAAAAGCACCTAAGGAATGTTCCCAGGAAGTATGCAGTACCATTCCAGAAAATCCATTTCAATTATTCACAAAGGAAACACTTTACAGCAAGAAATGTATGACCTCTCACATGGAGTTAACTTCAGACTTCTCACAAAATTCAGACCATCCTTGATCGGCTATTTCTTTGCATTTTGTCAAAAACATTTCTGCCTTTTTTTACCACTGCCTATATGACATTCTCACATTTTAAATGTGAAGAGAAGTCATTGACCCTACAAATTTCAAATACTCTGATGAAGCTGCTACTACCATAAGGTGACCAGTTTCTATCTGCCCAAGACAGGACGATGCATCATGAACTATACAACAAGCAGCATCAACTATTCTGTACAAGCAGGTATCATGCAAGTAAAAACAAAGGAGGAAACAATTGTCAAAAAAAAGCAAAAGGTCTCCTTACATTCCTCTCCTGCACTACGGTACAGTCTCAGGTTGTCAGTCTCTGCCTTCTCTTCCCAGAGGCTGTTGCAAATAACATATGGCTGGGGTGGGCTCTTAAATCCCTACCTTATCCTCTGCTGTCCTAGTCAAGTCATTATGCAGTTCAACCTTGCAAACGTGAGATCAAGCAGCATGCTCCTAACAAATTCCTTGAGTGACTTAGGTAATGTTATAGCAAAACCTTACAGTTCTGTGTGAAGCCCCAGTGACACACACTAGTAAGGAGAGTTAGACACATTAGCTAATGAAGTAAGACATATTCAGTAAGATACTGCTTAGCAACATATAAGCTACATACAAATTAAGTAGTTTCTGGATTAATTATGCACACATGGAGGTTTCTGCATTTACAGGTGTCTTGTTTATCTAATTTCAACCCACACATTTTGCTTGGCAGTACTGATGTTTGCATAGCCAGTGTCTAGGTTCTGAACATACAGCAGACAAAGCAAATAAAAGCTCCATGCTACTACAGAGCCACCATCTTGAACACAAGAAAAAAAAAACATTCCTGTTTAGGTACCCAGGTGACCCCCCCCCCCCCCCCCCATTAAAGCACTTGCATTGCTTTTACAGGAAAAAAATGATGGTAAAAGAAGTCAAACAGCTTACTGAAAATTATAAAGAATGAAAGCAGGGCTCATGAGATTCAAATTCTGCCCTCGTCGCATCTCATCTTCATAAATGCAGAATACTCTGGCCATTCCTTCACTCGGCCTAAAATACATACTTTTAAATGCAAGCTATTTGATTAAAATCTTGTACATCAACAACAACACACGGTACAAATAAGAACAGAGTGCCATGTATAACAGGAAAATAAACAGTAAGACGAAAAGTTCAAACTCTGTTCCATCAGGTTTACACTTAAAGTGGTAGTGCTTCCATTTTTTCAATGTTTTGTCATACTAAAAAAAAAAAAAAAAAAAAAAAACAAAAGTACAAAGCACAGTGAAAGAATGCCACATCACAGACGGATAAAGCCCTTAGTTCACCTGCAGTCCAGTTGACCTATGATCAAATAGTGACCCAGGTGCTGAAGAAGCCAGCCAGTAAAGGTGGGAAGGATTATTCAATATTAGTTTATCCATCCTGGGTGGAGGGAGGAAGCCTGGACTGTTGAATGACTGACAGCCAGCTGAGGTAGGTGATGATACATGCAACATTGAGACAGCTGAGACATGCACTCCCATCATGCTGTACACAGTTTACCATTAGCCACAGTCTGAATCGTGCATGGAAGCACAAGATACTGGGGCTGCAGTGTCGCAATTTAATGCCCATCAGGCAGCTGCATAACACAACTAAGGAAAGTGCTAAAACAACTATCCTTGCCCGGATGATAACTTCCACAGCTAACACTTCCCCAGTGGGAACAAAGAAGCCAGTCTAGTAATGGAAGGTACAATGGTCAGAAGACTCAGGGGAAAAAAATTACTAGAATACTGGAATGTCTAAAAAGAGGGTAATCAGAAATCAAGAAAGTGAGATAAAAGCATACACATACATACATATACACACACACCCCTTTGTCACTCTTACCTTCCATAGCGTGATGTAGATCCCATCCCTTCATTCCATATTACCATTACATCCCATAAGTGGCGCGTTTGAGCACATCCCCGACGAGACTCCTGGAGCACATCCACCACGCGAGATCCCCGACGAGACTCCAGCCTGCCGACGTTGCAGTCCGGGTCCGATCTGTTCCCAGCGACAGTCTATGCAGTTAAAACTACATAGACTTCTGGGAGCTCTGTTCTTACATGTTTCCCAGTCCGAACTGCTGCTGAGACAGTCTGCGCATGCTCCAGACTGTCTCAGCAGCAGTCCGGACTAGTGCGCATGCGCGAAAGTCCGCGATTTTTTAATTTTTTTTTTTATCTTTTCTTTTTCTTTTATTTTCTTTATTTTACAGCTGAGGGGGCTGCAGTCCGGCAATCCAATAGCACGGGCCACCCCCTGGAGATGAACCATTTACAGGTGGCCTGTGTCCATTAGAGGCATAAGTGCCAAACAAGGGATGAATTTACTGTTCCCCATCCAGTGCCCAAGTTGCATTTAAATTGGGTTAAGTAGGAAGTCTGCTTTAAATGGATAGGGAGCCTGTTCCAGAGAAGAGTACTCTCTTGGATAAATACCTGTCTCTCCAGTAGGTCCTATTTATATCACAGGCAAGTCTTAAGTCTTTAGAATGACTCTTTCTGGTGCTGTTTGATTTGAGGATATGCAGAAGGTCATCAGGGTGAGGTCTGACAATGCCTTGTATGACAGGCATAGATCTCTCATCAACAGCCTGTAGGAGACAGAATACAGGGATAGAACCTTGAGGCAGAATGCACAGGGCATGTTACTTATGCTCTGTACTGTTTTAGTAAGGAACCTCAGTGGACATTCCAACTGTTGTATATACCGGGTTAGGTACATACCAAAGGGAGAATTGTACAATGATGTGTCTGATGAATGCCAAATACAGTGGAACAATGATTTCCTTAGACATAGATGCTATCCTTTTGTTTATAAGTTGCATAACAAACAATGATTTTCTCACTACTGTAGACATATGATGGTCAAAGGTTAGACTACTGTATGTGTGTGTCCCCAAGTCTCTGACTACCAGGTCAACTCTTAGGAATACATTGTTAATATGATAGTTACCACGGATGGATAACTTCCTGAAGGGTACTATCATGCATTTTTTGGCATTTAATTTTAGTCCATGGCACTGACAGTTGTCTGTCTGTGTCAGTCCTTCCTGGAGAACATTTGTGTCAGTGTGGGATCCAATGGCAGCTCCTAATTTGCAATCGTCCGCAAATTTAGTCAGCCAGAGACCACTGACATTAGCCTTGACTTCAGAGAAGTAAATGCCAAAAAGGAGCAGTCAAAGGACTGATCCCTGAGGGACTCCACTTGTGACTGGCCTCTTTACAGAGATGGACTCCCAATTCTAACTTCCTGGGTCCTGTCTTTGAGCCAGACAGCTATCCACTGAGTGACATAAGAGTTTGTACCTAACCTCTTGAGTCTGTCAACAATGCCTGAGTGGGGTATTGTGTCAAATGCCTTGGCCATGTCAAGATAGGCAGTGTGAACCATATCATCCATTGCTTTGGTGACCTCCTCAAAAAAGTCCACCAGGTTAAGTAGGTATGACCTGCCTTTGATGAAACAAAATTGGGCTGGGTCCTGTGCCTGGAGGTTTCCTGTGCTATTACTGATCATTTCCATGATAATTCTTTCCATGGCTTTGCATATGAGACTAGTGAGACTTATGGGTATATAATTTCCAGGGTCTGTAGATGGCCCATCTTTGTCCAGAGGGATGACTGTTGCTGTTCTCCATTCATGAGGCACAAAGCCTGTTTGGAGGCTACAGTTAAATAGCGGTTCCAGAGGGCCTGATAGGTTATATTTCATGCTATTTAGACAATATCCTGGGGTATTATTTGGGCCCATTGATGCAGTGTTCATGGCCTTAGAGAGAGCATTAAGGACCTGCTTCCTAGTGATAGCAGGTGGAATTACATTTGATGATATTTCCTGAGGAAAGGTTGAAGGGGAGAGAGGAGTAAAGTTGGAGATGAATTTGACAGCCAGTAGTTTTGCTATATCTGCTGACTCAGTATAGGTGACTCTATTAACAATGAGGTCTGCCCTCAATTGTGTATTGCCTTTGAGGTGTGGACATAGCTAAAGAATGCCTTGTGGCTGTCCTTGTCCTGGGAGGCCAAATTTATCTGAGTTGGCTTTGGCATAGTTATTTGTCCTTTGAGTTGTTTGTTTAGTTGATGAGAGTGCTTTTATCCTGCTGGGTGCTGCACTTCCTATTTTTTGCATACTTTTCTTCCTTCTGTTATACAGACTACTGATGTTGTGATTCTACCAGGATGGCTTGTTTTTGAGTTAGGTCTGTACTTCTTACTGGTGGGTACAGCTGCCTCTATGCAGCTATTGACATGCTTCTGTAGGGTTTCTCTGAACAGTTCCACATAGGCAGCAGTATGTTTTAGGGTTTATTGGGGCGCAAAAGTTTGGCAGGTTATCACTTAATAGTGGGAAATTAACCTTAGAGTAATTCCTGAATATTACAGTGCTAGCTGGGGTTCCAGGTTTTATTTTTACTTTAAAGGAGACCATTTTGTGATCTGACCTTACCGGAGAAGACATTATACTAGGTGGTGTGCAGCACTCTCCCATGTTAGTGAAGACCAGATCCAGCAGGTTTTCACCCCCTGTTATTTTAAGTCTTTATGGTTACATTCAAGTCAATAAAGGCGAGCCCCACTAGCTGTGGACATACATACTTTGGCCTTTTTGCTGACCTTATCAGCACAGACTGCAGGCATCAATGAAGACACCTTGAAGTCATTGCATTTTTAACTTCAGAAACAGGAAGCTGATAGGACTGTTAAATCATCAGCTTGTCACATAATCTGAGTACGTAATGTGCCTGCTGATTAGTCCTGTTACTCTCTTATTCTCTTCCCGTGCTTTAACATAGTGGAGAGACAAGCAAAGAAAAATTGGAATAAAATCATAGATCAGATTTAAACACCGTCTTACAAGCAGATGAGATTTAAGGTGAGACAAGGAAGGCTATTTTTAAATTAACCCCAGCCCCCCCCCCCCCCCAAAAAAATAATTGAGTTCTCAGTTTTTTTTTTCCTGGCAGGGCCAACCAGGTACTTTCTGCATTTTTTCCTGGCAGGGTCAAACAGATACTTTCTGTATTTATTTTTTTTCCTGGCAGGGTTGTCTAGATAATTTCTGTATTTAATCATTTCCTGGCAGTGTCGACCAGATACTTGTGAAATGGTACAGCAGAGGATTATAACTTTTTCTGACATCCTGGGCCTGGAGGCTGACACTGTCAACCAGATAGTAGAAGGCTGAATCTGCAGTGAGCTGTCTGTAATGGGGGCTGTTAGTGATGTTTTTCTAACAATATTTTGGCATGGTCAACCAGATACTAGTAGGTTGTCTATGTGTTTTGGGGACTGTTGATGACTTTTTTTTTTTTTTTTTTTTTTTTTAAATATTCTGGCAGGGTTAACTAGATACTGGGGAGGCAATGTGTTTTGGGGACTGTTGATGACTGTCTTTTTTAATATAATACAGAGGCAGGGTCTACCAGATACTAGTGGTCTGTGTGTTTTGGGGGTTGTTGCTGATTTTCTTTTTAATATAATATCCTGGCAGGAGTCAGAGATACTAGGTATGTAGTGTGTTCTAGGGGCCGTTTGTGGATGACATGTGTTTTTTTTAACCTAATATCTTTTTGCAGGGTTAGTCAAGATACATGGTTTGTCGGTGTTTTGTTGTTCAAAGAAACTCTACTTTTGTATGAGTAAAATGTATATGGCTGAAATGAAGTAAGATCAAGTGCAAGTAACTGGCCATGTGATGTGAAAGAAATACAGCAATGTAACCATAGTCTTCTATTTTCATTATTTTAAACTTTGTAGGCTCAAAGCAGATTCTCTGGGTAGGCAGTTGGGATAGGGGCAATGCCTATTTGTGAATGGAATGACTACAGGTCTGGCTTGTTTTGCAAGAGTAATGTGTATATGAGTGAAGTAAAATCGACTGCAAGCTCTAAACTCTGAATATTATGTGAAAAAAGAATAATTTCCTTAATGACAGTGTCGTCTTTTTTGTTTTTAACCTTTGCAAGATCAAATCAAATTGGGTGGGGTAGGCAGTGGAGATTGCGGCTATGTGTGAATGAAACAACTAGCCCTGCTGTTTACCATTGTAATTCCAGCTTTGCAAAACTGTAATACTTTTCTGTCTGTACTTTAAGATGAATGTAAAATAATTAGCAAGTTTATGAGTAATTCTTAATGTATGTTATTTCGTATCTGTTCATATATATTCTGAATGTTTATTTAAAATGTTTGTAATATGCTGAAGCTTTTCTCCCTGGACATATGCTGAAAAGTTTTTTTTCGACTAAATCCGGTTGCAGAAACTCAGGTAAACAAAAGTAAAATAAATAAAGTTAAATTTGTATTTGGGTGGCACACACAAGACTAATATTTCTGTCAACAAAATTAAAGTAATTGTTTAGCAATACAGATAAGACTCACCACGGCCACTAAGGAGCAGAAAACTTTTAATGTTGTAAGCGCTTTCATGTCCTACCTGGACACTTCATCAGACATCACAAATGCTCAAAATTGCACCATTTAAATATCCACATAATCAGGTGTTTGAACCAATCACTGTCTTTCATATCAAATTTAAAAGCGCATTTAAATTTAAAAATTCCTCTTACAGATTCACTCATACAAATATAAATATATACTTAGATAAGTTCTAAAATCATTATAGGTCTCAAAAAACACATATAAACTAAAAAATAGACTACTTTAATATTACAAGACCTCAAAGAACTATTCATTCAAATAATCACTAGATGTCACCATAGCTATAATCTTAATCATAAATCCAGACAAAAAATCACTCAGTTTAAATAAACTACATAGCAGACATCTGTCAATAAATATGTAGTCTAAAATCTACAGAAAGGCATTCAGATACATATAAAAAAATCTGTATGTGAAAAATTAATATATATATTATATACATATCAATAAAAAGCACTCAACAAAACTATTAATGAATCACTAATAATTAACATGGGTGTTTAATGTTTAAGAGGTCTATCTGTTAAAAGCGGCTTCAAGCTGACCCTATCATTCAACCCCCACTTCTTGTCCGCTTCCATCCTAATGATCCATTTCATCTCTTCTTGTTCTGTGTCGTTCTTAACATTTCCCAGTCTCATGCTTTTGCTAATCAATTCTATAGCCATAAATGTAAATTTATGTGTCAAATCATGTCCCAGTGCATGCCTTGCCAGGGCATTGCCTTCATCCTCTCTGTTAATGGCATACAGATGTTCTCTCACCTGTTCCCTGAGGGTACGGTTAGTCTTGCCTATGCAGAAAACAGAGCATTTCGTGCATCTAGCTAAATACACCAAGTCTCTGGAGTTACAGTCTGCATAGTGTTTAAATTCATATCTCCTTGAAGTACTGGGATGTGTGAAACTATTGTCAGTCACCATATATGTGCAATAACTCCACTTTCTACATCCAAATATTCCTGTTCTATTAGATTCTATTTTCTTATAACCATTTTTTTCATAACATAATAGTCTTTTTAATGACTTATTATTTTTATATGAATAGATGGGCTTATTCCCTACTAAACTAATAATCTTGTCATCACTTTTCAAAATCTCCCAGTTTCTTCTTATGATACCATGAATATCACTGTTGATTGTGGAAAAAGGTATCACTAACCTACAAATATCAGTCTTCCTTCCTGTTGTTACCACATTATGCCTTTCTTAATTCGCTTCTCTTCCTAAAATAAGTTTTGCCTTTATTTTTTTCAATCAATGATTTTGTGATCAAGTATTTTCATGCATTCCTTCTCTTTGTAACCCCTATCCATAAAGTCATGTATCAATCCTTCTACAGCTCTACTGCATCTATTATCAGTACTAGTAAGCCTGGACATCCATAATGCTTGACCTAGTACTACATTTTTATAGATGTGTTGTGGGTGCATACTGTCACGATTAAGTAAATTGTTCCTTCTACATGGTTTTCTGTATAAATCTGTCTGTAGAGTATTACCTTTTTTATATACCCACACATCTAAAAACTCTATTCCTTCCTTTGACCATTTCCCTTTCAATTCTAGAAAATTTGTGGTGGTATTTATATAATCTATAAAATCTAGCAAATTGGCCTCCGTCCCATTCCATATGAGGAAGAAGTCATCCACAAATCTTTTATAAGAGACAAGCAAAAGAAAAAGTGGAATAAAATCATAGATCAGATTTAAACACTGTCCTACAAGCAGAGGGGGTTTAAGGTGAGACAAGGAAGGCTATTTTTAAATTACAACGCCCCCCCCCCCCCCCAAAAAAAAAAAAAAAAATTAGTTGAGTTCTCAGTTTTTTTCTTCCTGACAGGGCCAACCAGATACTTTCTGCATTTTTTTCCCTGGCAGGGTCATCCAGATACTTACTGTATTTATTTTTTTCCTGGCAGGTTTGACCAGATCATTTTTGTATTTAATAATTTCCTGGGAGGGTCGACCAGATACTTGTTAAATGGTACAGTAAAGGATTATAACTTTTTTTTGACATCCTGGGCCTGGATGCTGGCAGGGTCAATCATAGTAGAAGGCTGAATCTGTAGTGAACTGGCTGTTTTGGGGGCTGTTAGTGATGTTTTTCTAACAATATTCTGGCATGATCTAGCAGGATGTCTGTGTTTTGGGGGCTGTTGATGACTTTCTGTTTTTTTTAAATATAATATTCTAGCAGGGTTAACCAGGTACTGGAGAGCAATGTGTTTTGAGGACTGTTGATGACTGTCTTTTTTAATATAATACAGTGGCAGGGTCAACCAGATACTAGTGGTCTTTGTGTTTTGGGTGCTGTTGATAATTTTCTTTTTTAAATATTATATTCTGGCAGGAGTCAGAGATACTAGGTATGTAATGTGTTCTAGGGGCCATTTGTGGATGACATGTTTTTTTTTAACCTAATATCTTTTTGCAGGGTTAGTCAGGATACATTAGGATGGTTTGTCAATGTTTTGTTGTTCAAAGAAACTCTTCTCTTGTATGAGTAAAACGTCTATGGCTGAAATGAAATAAGATCAAGTGCAAGTAGTTGGTTATGTGATGTGAAAGAAATACAGAAATGTAACCATAGTCTACTATTTTCATTATTTTAAACCTTGTAGGCTCAAAGCAGATTCTCTGGGTAGGCAGTTGGGATGGGGCAATGCCTATTTGTGAATGGAATGACTACAGTTCTGGCTTGCTTTGCAAGAGTAATGTGTATTTCAGTGAAGTAAAATCGACTGCAAGTTCTAAACTGAGTATTATTTATGTGAAAAGAAAGAATACTTACCTTAATGATAGTGTCGTCATTTTTTGTTGTCTTTTTGTTTTTGTTTTTATCCTTTGCAAGATCAAATCAGATTGGGTGGGGTAGGCAGTGGAAATCGGGGCTATGTGTGAATGAAACAACTAGTCCTACTGCTTACCTTTGTTGTAGTTCATGCCTTGCAAAACTGTAATACTTTTCTGTCTATACTTTAAGATGAATGTAAAATAATTAGCAAGTTTATGAGTAATTCTTAACGTATATTATTTTATATCTGTTCATGTATATTCTGAGTGTTTATTTAAAATGTTTGTAATATGTTGGAGCTTTTCTCTCTGGACATATGCTGAAAAGGTTTTTTCCAACTAAAGCCGGTTGCAGAAACTCGGGTAAAGAAAAGTAAAGTAAATAAAATTAAATGTGTATTTGGCTGTCACACACAAGCTGTGACTAATGTTTCTGTCAACAAAATTAAAGTAATGCAAGGATGTAATCCAACTGTTACTATTATTTCTACTTTAATACTGACAGAGTAAAAAGCAGCTACTTTAGTTAGGTAATTGGGGGGGTGGGGGGGGGGGTTGTGAATGAAATGAGTTGACTGGCCTTGCTGTTTACTGTTGTAATTGTGGCATTGCAAGATTAATGTGTATTTGGGTAAAGTCAGCTGTCATATAAGCCTGTAACTACTGGTTCTGTGCAACCGAGTAAATTAATTGCAGTCATTGCTATTTTCAGTTTAATCCTGGCAGGGTCAAAGCAGATACTTTAGGTTGGCAATTGATATGAGGATCGTGTGTGGATGAAATGTTTGGCACTGGAGCTTTGGTGTAATAATTCTCGCTTTGCAGGGCTAATGTGTATTTGGGTGAAAATAGACAGAATGCAAACTCTGACTATTTGCATGCATTAATTCAATACAGTAACGCAAGCATTATTACTGATGCTGGCAAGGCCAAACCACCCACTTTAGGTAGGTACTGGGTATGATGGGTCTGTTTGTAAATGAAATGAGTGGTTTTAAAATATTTGCTGTTATAATTCTTCCTTTGCAAGACTGCTATACATTTGGGTGCAGTGAGATGGAGTGAGTACAAGTGCTGACTGCTGGCTAATGTTTATGTGAATGCAATACAGTAAGTGTTGTCTTTTTTTGTCTGTCTTTTTTTAACTTTCTAGGCTCAAACCAGGTACTTTGGCTAGGCAGTTGGGATAGGAGGAGGGGTGCTATGTCAGTGTGAGAATGAAATGATTGGCCCCGCTGTTCATTTTTGTAATTCTGGCTTTGCAAGATTAATGTGTATGAGGAGGGGATAAGCATACAGGCTCTGACTACTGTCTCTGTGCAGCAAAAATTGAACTAACACCTCATTAGCTCTGCAATGCGCTTTAGTCTAGTATTGGTTGGTAGACTATTCAGCATGTGCAGTGGTGACTGAGCACTTATTTTATGTAAATTGGTAAGCATGGTCAGGGTTGATGCCACTGTAGCATAGCCCCACCCCTTTCAGCTGTCTACTGAAACCCTCTTTGATTTGAAGTCACCAGCTGGCACTGCATTCAGTTTAACATACTCACTTTCATTTTATAAAATTAGCATGGGCATTTTCACATAGTCCTTTTAATGAAAAATAACCCAGTGCCCACCTTTTTCTACTTCTTGAAAAGATAATTTTTTGCTTGTGGTCTCTAATGTTCCTGTAAGGCAGCTCACTCGGTCTTTGTCAGCTTATTGGGGGTGGGTCTTCAGAAACAATTACTGGAGTAAATTACACAAAAATAGCAAGGTGAGCAGTGGCACACAGAGAGGAGGTGATTCAGAGACACAAGTAGTGTGACCACACTAGCAGGTAAGTAAAGCAGTATAGCAGGAAAATTAGAATCAATATTTCATATGCAAATTGTGAAATAAAACACAGTGAGATTCTTGAACATATAAAATTAATGCTATGAGCCATGGAGATCAGCTTTTGTATACCATATCATTTTTTGCATACAGCTGCATCACTTGCACAAAAGTGCTATGTGTAGCATCTTTTGTAGCTGGTCAGCTTGTGTTCATGGCCTCATTGGGAGCTAATGTCTATGAGTTTATGCATCGCTACTAAATGGATGGGACATCATATGGAAGCTAGTAGGCATGTGCCATCCTCACAAGGAACCAAGGGAAATGTGTGTACTGCCTATCTGAGTGAGCAAAAAAGGTTTCCGCAACATTAATCATCCTTGCTATGGAGGCCTTTCAGGGTCCAAGTAGGGACATGTTAGTTTTGCAGCTGTCGGCTTTGGGATTCCTACACCAGTTCCTTGATGTAATGCTGCAGCATGCAGAGGACCATATATGTTTTCCAACAAGAACAGAAGAGGAGAGGAACACCACTATGTAGGCATTCTACAATATAACTCATTTTCATAATGACCTGGGACCATTGACTGCACACACATTGGCATGAAGCCTGGTATATAAACTGTAAAGGGCTCCATTATATCAACTGCCAGGCAATGTGCAGTGCGCAAGGTATAATATACAATGCCTCCTTGTTCTATTCAGGGAGTTCCAATGATTCACACATCTGGCACACATATAACTTTTAACAGAACACTGATACCTGCACGAATGGCAAGTGCACGGCTATACCACATGAACCAAACAACAACAGAAAAGCCAGCACTCCAATGTAGCCTCCAGCAAAATGATTTATTCCATCATTCTTCCATGAAAAATTGCCCCAGTGGGGTCATACCAGTTTCGGCAAACGCCTTCTTCAGTGATACTAAAGACAAACTGGAACAGACCACCACAATAAATGGATAAAATCAAGAAGTCTTTAATCGGACAAGCTCTTTCGCGTGTGAAACACGCTTCTTCAGATCCTTTATACAAAATAGTTTAAAATAATTTAAAATACAGTGCTTATGTACTCTAAAACAGGACACACCTCTCCAATAAAATGTATAACTGAATGAACAATCAAACAATTAATTAATTAATTAATTAATTAATTAATTAATCAACTAAACAATCTATTCTAAAACGCTAGAAACATCTATTGCATTGTTCATCATCTGAAAAGCTTATCAAAATCAGTTAAGAAATAGATGGCATAAAGCCACAACAGACATAAATAGAACTCGATACCAAAAACGATATCAAAACTGTCTTGAGCATGTAACCCAAATAGATATGAAAAAGCCCACATGTCATGAAATACAATGCCTAAAACTGTTCGTTGTCTCTGTAAAGCCTTGTCAAAATCCTGCTCTCTATTGCATGAATCGAAAATGAGAATTTAAAATGCACCTACACAACAGCAAAAAATGCAAACAGTGCTGAAACTGCATATACGCAGTCACAAAAAACACATATATCTAAAGGCGATAATCATGCGTCACCTTACTCAACAACTCATATGCAGTTGTATGAGATAATTAAAAAATACATAAATAAAACTAAAACTGAAGAAACTGTCCTAATCGCTGGATGTAACTATGTATATATATATATATCCTGACAGCTCATACTGATGTCATGCTCGCTGTCTCTCTATGGCAACAAACCTATTGTTGTGTTATCCAACAAGAAATCATAACTCAATCCATATACTAAAACTTAATCCATATACTAAAACTTAAAGATGAGCTGTCGACATCTAGCTACAACCATCTGCGTGTCATTCCTAAAAACCTCTCTTGAAATTGCCCTCCTTATCCAGCAACCATACTGACTGCAAATGTACCTTAAAGCAACCATGAAATCAAGCATCTGTAAACATACAGACTAAAGTAACACTGTTATGTTCTTGCAACCTACTATCATATAAACCATCAAAACGCTGGTGTCTATCACATATAACAAACAAAAACTAACATAGAGTTAACTGTCTCCTCACTTAAAAAGATGAAGCATTCCTCCCAGCTGACAAAAATGCTCCTACGTTGCAACTAATGTACGCATCAAGTTAAAACCAGATTCTTAATAGTCCGACTACCCGATTATAAACATTTACATATAGGTAATCTAAACAAAGAAAAAGAAAAAGAAGAAAGGAATAACTGAGACCTAGAACCGGAACTTCATAAGCCATTGCTCATGGAACTATTCTTGTAACTCACTGAAAGGAACCAATCATGGTGTCACAGGAGAAATTGTTATAAAATGTCCTTCCAGACATGAAACTCTCTCAAACCCTTTCTATAATGAATACATGAATCAGATTAACATGGGAATCAGAAGCTGTTCAAAGTATATCAAAAGTGGACATATCATCACTGCCACTCAACAAAAAAACGACGATGAAAAACATCAACCACCTATTATACATATGTGCCAAAGGCTTACGCTGCCTCAGAAGGATGCAGCATAGAAAAGTATATAAGACTCAACCTGATGGATAGATCTACTGACATAATGATGAGATATAATGAGTCTATCTAAGTAATAACACGAACAATACAATCAATACAACCAATAAAAATTGAAATTCAAATTAAAATTATGGCCCATCCAGTTAGACCCCTATAGACAGGTATATGAACCAATCCAAAGGTAGCTAACTACAGTAACTTCAAAGCATCTCAAAATGCAGAGCTAACCATAATCCTATCTACAATGCCTACAGCTGACTCAATATAATCATAACGCTCCCTAGGTAAGGGAAGGATGTCAAACTACTAACAAATGTAGGTATCCATATATTCACTGTGATGTGTAATACTAATGATGTGTCCAACTACTCAGCATAGTACGTTCACCTGCCACAACCTGTAAAGATGTGTAGGTGTGCTATCAATGTGTAACTGTGTAATATAGCTATGAATATGTGAGGGTAACTGGAATAAGGCTTCTGTATCACGGCTAAAAAATGTGAACCTGGGTGTATGTCTCAGAAAGACACGTCTACATAAATTACCACTTACTTGAGTGGACGTGCCTTCAATATGTATAATGGTATATAAACTGTAAAGGGCTCCATTATATCAACTGCCAGGCAATGTGCAGTGCGCAAGGTATAATATACAATGCCTCCTTGTTCTATTCAGGGAGTTCCAATGATTCACACATCTGGCACACATATAACTTTTAACAGAACACTGATACCTGCACGAATGGCAAGTGCATGGCTATACCACATGAACCAAACAACAACAGAAAAGCCAGCACTCCAATGTAGCCTCCAGCAAAATGATTTATTCCATCATTCTTCCATGAAAAATTGCCCCAGTGGGGTCATACCAGTTTCGGCAAACGCCTTCTTCAGTGACCACACCACAAAAAAGATACATGGAAGACACTCATTACACACATTAATTTATACCCAATGTTGCAGCGCCCTTTAATGGTTAAAAAATATTATATAGCTAGACTTCAAAAATTAGTATATAACAAAATAACTATATATGACAAAAATACAGTGAAAAATATATATGATAAACTCTTTTCAAGTTGTTAAAATTGGTCATTCAACCCAGGTGAAAATAAGGCTCCCAATTTGACAATCCACATTTTTTCTTTGTTGGTTAGTAACTCATGCAATGTACGAACATCTGAATTCTTGAAACTGATAAGATCAATGACCATAAAGCTGAAAATGCCAGTGGGATGTTTGAGTATATGTTTATATGAAGAACTCAAAACTTTTTTATTTTTAATATCACTTAAGTGTTCCCCGACCCTTAATTTAAACGGTCGGGAAGTCTGTCCCACATAAAATACCCAACACCTGCATTGGGCTAAATAGATAACCCAACTGGTACTGCAATTAGCAAAAAAAGAAACATTGTAAACGTGGAGAATTGTGACTAGTAAAACTGTTCGACTTGAGCACCCTTGGGCAATATGAACAATGCCCACATGGATGACAACCAACCAAAAGTTGCCCAGTTATAGTTGTTTGAACGGGGGGATTGGAAGGATGATTATGCATCCTTTTGTAATGACTAAATAAATATCCCAATGACCGCCCCTTATGAAAAGAATAAGAACACCGATCTTTGATATATTTATTCAATATATTGTCTGACTGTAATAAATACCAATGTCTGTGAATAATGTTCATGAAGCTCCTAGTCTTCCTGCCATAAGTAGTAATTAATCTAAGCTCCTGGGATTGATCTGTTGGCTTAGAATTATATGATAGCCACTGTGTCCTATATTGTTGATTAGCAAACCGGCTGGCACTAGTGATGTCACCTGCTTGATATCCCCTGCTCTTGAATCTGGCTGTTAACTCCTGGCGATGGTAGGCATACGTGGAGGAATCAGAACAAATTCTCCTAATACGAAGAAATTGCGATTTGGGGATATTCCTGATGTCATGTGGGTGGAAGCTCATGGCATGAAGTTAGGTGTTGAACTGAGGAAACTTACTGACTACCTCACTTTCCAAAGTGTCTGACTCAATTCTCTTAATTAGCACATCCGGGAAGGTGATTGCTGATCTGTCAAAAGTTAACTTAAATTCAACACTCCACTTATTACAATTTAAATATTCCATAAATTCAAATAAGAATGCCTCATCCACTTTCCACACCAACCAACAGTCATCAAGATATCCTCGCCAGATATCTAATTCATTCATAAAAATATTATGATTGCTATCATAAATCAATTGTTCCTCCACGTAAGCCATAAACAGGTCTGCATATATGGGGGCAAAGGAAGCCCCCATAGCAGTACCTTGAACCTGCCCAGAAACATCTGTCTTTAAAATAAAAGAAGTTATGGGTAAGTACCAATTTAGCCATACAAACCAATAGAGTATTAAAACCTGGGCTGTACATATTTGCCCGATCAAGCCAATATTGTAAGGCAATAAGTCCCGTCCAATGAGGGATACTAGTATATAAGGAGGTGACATCCTGAGTACATAATAGCCAGCCCAGTGCTAGTTGTATATCAGATATAATGACAAGGAACTGTGTGGTATCTTGTATTCTAGCCCGTATCAGAGACAACAAAGGTTTAAGATGTTGTGTAAGAAACTCTGACAAGGGCTCAGTCAACAAGCCTCTACCAGAGACAATGGGTCGACCAGGTGGTCTATTGGGATCTTTATGGATCTTAGGCAAAAAATAGATGTATTGTTGTCTGGGGTGATTGACCTTTAATTGATGACACGTATCATGAGTGATAATACCCTCCTCTTCCGCTAGATCCAAAAATTGATCAGTGTATTGTTTAAACTTGCTGGTTGGGTCAATAGGCATTGCCATATAATGAAGTTTGTTAGACAGTTGTCGCTCTGCCTCTGCCTCATAATCCACCCAGTGCTGAACCACCACAGCCCCAACCTTGTCCACCGGCAAAATAACGATATCATGATTATTGAAAAGATGTTTAACACACAATCTTTCTTGTGGGTTAAGATTGTCTTTAATCATATTATGCTTGCTCAGATTTAAATGTAAATCCTTGAGAACCTAATTTTGAAAGGACTGTACAATGGGTGACATTATTGGTCTGAGCTGTGAAGGTCTAAACCGAAAAGATCTGAGGCCAGATTGTTCTGATTTAACCCCTTTCAGATCCTGAAAAAATAATTTTAAATTAAGGGTACGACAAAAGCTGACAACATCATTTGCAAAATAATGCTCTGGAACCCAAAAACCTGGCACAAAACCCAAACCTTTATTTAACACCTGAAGTTGTTGTTCATTAAGTATAGCAGAAGAAATATTATGTACATTATTCACTTCTACGTTCAAATTTTGGTCATGTTCTGAAGCATCGCCCCAAGATTCATTGCGTCTTTTGTGTTTCCTCCCCCCGTCTCTGTGATCTGTGCTTAAGGGATCCCCCCTGTCAAACTGTGCCCTAAATTGTTCCGCTTGGGAACTGGTGAAGCTCTGGTGTGACCATCCTCCCAATCCGTATTTGATGATGATTCATCCTGGGAGGTAGCAGACTCCCTACCTCTTTTTTGAGTATAGACCTAGGTTGAGAGACCTTGGACTTTCTGGGACCATGATCAGATGTAACAAATTTAACCCTGGATTGCACCTCAAAATGTTTGCCTTTGTCATAATCTCCTACATTGCGAGTAAACTTTTTGATTTTCCTTTCCTTTAGTTCAGATTCCAATTCCAACAAGTCCTTATTAAGTTGTTCAATACAAATTTTATAACATGGAAGTGATGAAAAATCCTCAAAACCCCTACTTAAACTCAAAACCTCACTGGTTTGTTCCTCCACCTTCCTCTAATAATGGCTGGTCAATATATTCACAAAGTTCATAGAGGCCTATTGTGTTGCCTCCAACCATTGAGCCAAAAGAAGCTCATCCGTTTCAGCAACCATAGACTGCAACCTTATTCTTAATCCCCTAGGAACAATTTTCCTCTGTTGATATGCCCAAAATAACCTAAGGTGCCAGACATTCTTCCTTAATGTAATAAGATTTTTAGTTAACGTTGTAAAGGCTAATTTGCATTCCTGAGTGGGTCCTGAACCCCAGAACCATTATTAACATTACCTGACCCCAGGCCAAAGATACCCAAATCCCCAGAATCAGATGAGAGACCTTTGATAATAGTTGCCAAGTCCATCACCGACCACAAATCCCACAATATTTAATAATTAAAAATACATAAAAATAAGATAAATCCACTGTCCCTGTTAGTCAAATAAAGGTACTATTTGTGTGAATCGTCTCACACAACTAACCTCACAAATAATCAAAAATCAATATATTGATTATTGTACCTCTTTTAACCAACTATAAAACCTATAAATGACCAAAATGGGCACAATGGTAGCCAATGAACTGCACCCCAAACAAAGGTGCCCAGTTGCTCAGTGTCACCAATAATATAAAAGGTAGGCCTGACATTTGTAATATTGCCAACACTTTCAGACATTTCAGTGAGCCAACTGACTAAACCTCTTCATGCTACGTAACCCAAATGGCCAAAAGCGGACTCTCACATGCTAACTGAAACAGTGGATAATACCAAATGAGTATATGTTACCTGGTCAGTGAAGTAATGGCAACAAAATCAATAGATCAATAAAACATACAAATATAAATAGAAATCTGAAATCAAACACCCCACTCTGAAACCAGTAAATCACTAATAATTAAACATTGTGACCAGCCAAGAAAATATCATCTACCAAATTGCTACTACATATAGAGGGAACCACACTAAGGATGATGGAAAGAGAGAACCTTGTTGCATAATTGGGCCTCCCCATAATATTGAATTCAGGACTCATCAATATTGAAAAAAAAAACAACTTGAATTATGATGAGCCCAATAATTTCATATAACAAACAATATAGAAGCATAAAACATGTTCCTAACATTGCATCAGGGAATACATGTGTTCAAAGCAAAACGGCTTGTGAACAACATTAACATGTTCTTATATAAAGTAAACATATAGATGAAAAAAAAATCAACCCATGTAATAATCCCAACCTTCACCACAACAAGTCCCCAAGATGTAGAATAAAGCAAACCATGTCCCTGATGGGAATATTTAAAAGTTATATATTACATATAACTTTTACCAGTGTTTCATGTCAGGTGACTTTGCATGGTCATCTAGTGAGTAGCTGCATGTATTGCTAGCTGTAGAGGCTGCAGTAATCAAATCCCATTCATGTAGATAGCATTCTGCTGGCTGAATACATCTGGTAGTACACTTCATGCTCTGGAGATCTGAAGAAAAGTATTTGTGGTATTTGACATGTTTCATAGCATGGAGCTGTGAAAACTGTTACAATGTGGGGAGATCATAGTACTGCCTGACATATCTGTTGTAGCAACAGAGAATGAGCTTGTGCATGTGGTAACATATTCAAGCTGTGCATTACAGTTCATTACTAGCCAAGTTGTGCATCAAACATTATCATACGCATGCAGGCCACATGGGTAGGCAGGGCACGATCATTTTAAATTGCATGGGTGGGGTCAGGCACTGCAACAGGTGATAACAATACTACCATAAGTTGAGGGGACATGGGTGGTGGATGCACACAGATAGGAGGTTGCAAAAATCTAGAATCACATTCACCAATGATGGGATGAAGATTAAATGAGCAGAATGCATGCTGGGTGCTTCATATGACTGCATAGTTTTAGGACTGGAAGTATCCTGTCCAAGGGATAATGTATCTCATCAGAGGCATGTGTAGGAACCCCAGTGTGGCCCCATACTGTGGTATGTTAGTAGACAGTCGGTGTCTGTTACATAATATAAGGGAACATGTAGATGTTACTTGCAGTAGAGCTACAGGAGAGTGTGGTGTATGGAACTGCAGAAACCAGATTGGATTCACCGATAGAGTGTACACACAGTGGAACTGTAAGAACATAGGCCATGACTCTGAGAGTGTCTATGACCAGGGGTGAAGGCAGCTGCAGACAGTGTGGATAGAGAATTCATATCAAAAATGATATGTGACATCTGTATAAGTCTGCCTTGAAATCATGCAATGCATGTTTCCTTTAGCAAGACCATGGTGTACATTTCCCTGCATCTGCATAAATGAAGCAGTGGAAGCTAAACAGTGGCACAGATACCATCCAAAGGTGTACCTTCTCCCATTTTCTGTACCTCATGCCGGTCTACATGCATTGCAGAATGTCCCACACACCCTGCAGGAGTTGTAGTTCTTCACTTAGGCCAAACAGAACACTCAGCATGTCTGACATGGTGAGAATAGTAGCCAACTGTGTCTAGATCATGGCAATGGTAAAACCTATATCAGAGAAAGGTCTATAGTCATAACAGTGATGGTCACCTACACACCTCTCCCATATACTGTGTACCCACTTCAGAGGACGTGCAGCCCTCTGATGCCATCTGTGGAGGTAAGAGCTGTGTAACAATGGCTGGGCTGACATGGAAGGGATATCCTTTACTGAAAAGTTACAAAGGGGGTTCATTCTCCCCATCCACCTTCTCTGCCACTGTAGATACTGTGATTCTCCTTTCAATAGTTAGTACTGCTGACAGTGCCACTGTGCTATGTGCATGATGCCATAATCATCACACTCTGATGACCCACTGACATCAGGTGTATGCCAAATTATTGTGCTGGATCCTACTCCAGTGTAGCTTGTGAATTCATGCAGGCAATATACCTATGGCAATGCTAGTACATATATGTGACTCTTGCCACCATATGGTACATAGACTGCTACATGCCAAATGTACACATAGCTTAGGGACACACACATACCTTGTGGTGCGGGTTGTAACAGTTGTTGTCCTTATGTCCCTGGATGGCATAAATGGATATGTATTTGTATGAGTAAACCACACATAGGTGACTGTCAGTGCCCTGTAGGACTGACAAATGCCACTAGTCACATTGTTCATCCCCTGCTGACATCAGGAAAGTTTTCACTAGCTCAGCTCCCACATCCAAGCCACTGCCAGGTATAGGGAGTTTTCTCACTTTCCCTGGTAACAAGAAAATATTTGCGATTAACAGCCAAAATACACCACCTGGTGAAGGGTACCAGTGATTCCACCATCTCTTTGATATGTATGTGTGTACATCGTTCACCCCAGTGTTTAACCTGACTCTAACAAATCTGTGTACCTTGCTTGTGATGTGCAGGAAAAAATATTAATGTTTCTGTGATGGATGTTTTGTATTGTCCTTTTGTGGACACCCACTATGTTAATGTTCTGCACCAGGCCCTGCCCCATCTGATCCTGGAAAACCCTGTCAGTTTTACTCTTTCTCCTGTCTTTGCGTACCATGTTTGCAGAGGGTCTGTAATCACACCTCTGCTTCCTGTGTGATGAACTTCTCCAGTTGTTGCCATTCCTTTGATCCCATGCAAAGGTATTTATACCTGTGGGTTACACACATGGATCAGTATGTGTTTATTTATGATAGTTCATGCAAGCCAACACCTACACCCTAACTGTCTGCAGCACTCCTGGTAGCTACAGCACTGTGTGCTGCTGAAGAGAACTGTTTTGATACTGTGCGATGTAAGCAACATCTCCGTGTTCCATTTAGGGAACCAGAAGCTCATGACTTTCCTGTCCAACCTAACTGAGGTTGCCACCTTTTAAAATGTTTGAAGTGGAACATTTTTACTGAAATGTGAGATTTTGTAGGACAAACCATAGCAACAACCAGATTATGGAGTTGGATGTCTCTTTTTTCCAAAATAAACTGCCATTCTTGTAGAAATTGAGTTATTTGTGCTATTTCATATAATATTTAGTTTTTTTTCAGGAAAAAGTAATTGTTTAATGCAAGTATTAAAGGAAACTTATGAAAACTGCAAACTGGGAGCCATAATTGACTCTCCGGCTGACACGGGCATCCTTCAAAAAGGCCTTACTGAGACAGACACCTGGTGTCAAAGTCATGGCCTCAAGCTAAATGCCAAAAAATGCATAGTCATCCCGTTTGGGAAAAACAAAACACCCACGAATTACCACATTGGTGGCAGCCCCCTAAATACAGAAGAGGTAATAAGAGACCTGGGGATCGAGGTAGATAGTAATCTCTCCTTTGACAATCATATTGCCAAAGTAGTTAGGAAATCCTTCTATGTGGCCCATCTAATTACTAAGGGATTTGCATCTAGAAATAAAGAGGTTATAGTGCCCCTCTACTCGTCACTCATCAGACCCATCATAGAGTACAATGCCCCATTTGGGATGTACCTCACAAGACACTTCCAACAGCTGGAAAGACTGCAAAAGCACTTCACCAAGAGGATTACTGGCCTCAAACATATGTCCTATGCAGCCCGACTGAAAAAAACTCCAGCTATACTCAGTGGCATATCGCTTACTCAGAGGTGATCTCCACCTGACTTACAAAGCCAAGTCTAACTCAGAATTGATGGACATGCTCCACCTAAAGAAATCCAAGTCACTGCGAGCCACCCGCTCTAGTGAGCTAAACCTCACCAGAACAATAAATAGAACATGCTGGAGGGATAGATTCCTTTCACAGAGACTCCCCATGCTTTGGAACAAAATTCCTAACTACATTAGGCAGAGCCCCTCACTAACACACTTCAAGAGAAGCCTTGACGAGTGGATGGGTAACAGAAAATATACCCCTGGGAACACTTCATTGGCTCTGCTTGACAGAGGCTCAGTTAATTAATCAATGGGGCGGTGAAAGCCGACACACTCTGGCTAGGCTTAAAAATGCCCTCAGGCAGATAGCCTAGTACCTACCTGTGAACCTAAATATTTTTGTCCCCAGAACATTTGCCATTTTTCATGTATTTTTGCAGTACAGAAATGCCCAAATAGGGATTGTCCTGCATACAGAGGGACAGGTGGTAACCCTAAACATAGCAGTAGCGAAATATTTATGCCACTGTATGTTTGAACTAAGTAAAGAGTGTGAAATTAGTACAGAAGAAAATAATGTCAAAAAAGTTGTCTTCGTTAGAAGTTTGAACATCATTCATTTTAATGGAAAGTGGAAACTAAATGGAGAACTTGAGTGAAAAAGAAACTAATTAATATGCATGCATACAGATAACTATATTAAAGGGATTGTCTACTTTTCTCGTAGTCACTCACTAAAAACAATCAAATTTGAACAGGATGTAAATATACAATTTTCCCTTTGAAGTAGCATGTTGTATGCTGTATCTATTTTAAATTTATTAGATATTATTAATTCTCCATGACATTATAAAATACTGGCTTTACTTTTCATTCTTTCTTTATTCATTTCTTTCATTTTTTTTGAATTAGCAGTTGTAAATAAACATAATTTGAATAGTCCCCACAGAAACTGACACAACAGCATTTGTTAATTTCTATTGAGAAAATGAAGTGCTAATGAACACATTTCCCAATCCTTACTACTCTTTAAGTTTTATATTTTTTTGAAGCTACAACTATTACATATATGTCCTTTTCTGGTTGCTTTTTAGTGAGATATATGACCAATCCATATGTCCACTGTTAGGTATCAAACTGATTTTCTGTGCAAAGTATATTGCTGCTTTCAATGTACTGAAAATTATTGTCATTATGAAGAAAATTTTAGTTTTGTTGGGTATAAAATATGGGTATTTATACTTTTATGTTGTTTTTAGTTAATGCTTTGACTAAGTATAGCATGCATTTAATTTTTCTGCAATCTTTGCTGCATAATCTCTAGCAAAACTTATCATGCTTGTTCTAGTTGTACCAGAGTACTGCTTGTGCTAATTTATTGGGGTACTAGCCCAAACATTTCTCAACATACGTTTTTTTCTTTTTTGTCTATGAGTCTCACAAAGATGGAACCAAGAGGTGATCCAAGAAACCACTGATATCTGTTCTTTCTGTTCCGTAAGACAATCACAACTGTAGGTTTAATATTTTTGGTAACCAGGATGTTAAAAAAAATCTATTGCCCTTCCATCTTTTCCAGAATTCCAAAAATTCTCAAATTATTCCTATTTTGCTATGCTCAAGACTGTCTAGTTTTAAGTCAACCAAGTATTATGTTTTAAGAGAAATTCTGTTTGAAGTTCTACTTATTTTATATCAGTTAATGAGTTCATGCATCCTTGATTTATCTACATTGCTGCTGTATTATAGACTTTAATAATTCAGTTTGTGTGAAGTACTTATCCTGGACTATATATTTTTGTGTGTTTATTTATTTTGAAAGTAACCCATTTTTAGATAAAGGTCTTGAGTGGAAGAGGCAATCTGAGAAAGTTATTTTTCATTGGAATTTCTTGTACAGGAGATTTTTGTTGCTATTTTTAGCACTCTGGCTAAGTGCTTATTGGGCTCCCATCTTTCCATTGTCCTAGATAGCATATTCATTACTCCAGTACTTGAGAGATGAGCAGCACAGAAAAGAGTCATCACTCATTTGAGTCCAGAGGGTGTGTGGCTTTGAGGACCTAACCACTGTGCACATGCATGTAACCAATTCAGGGTTTGACATGTAGGCATGTCATCCATTTCTACAGATGACACAACCCCTGAAGACTGACCTCTCTCCCCTGAATCCTGCCCTTCTGCTGGATATATAGTCTCCTTCTGGGTTTCTAAATTGGAAATGAACATCCACACATGCATCACACCTCCTTCCCCAAAAGAGGCAGATGAGCTGCTGTTTAAACTCAGATCACCTGGGTTCTAATCAGGGCTTTATCCCTTTATGCCATTGCATCAGTCCTTCTTGTTGAGTAGGTTTAAATTAACTTGTCTGACCTCAACATCATTCAAAACAGCTGTTTTATTTTTCATTTTCCATCAAATGTTATTTAAATAGTATGAAAAATTAAATTTAGATTATGTAATACCACACACACTGTAAAGCAAAGCACACTGCAACAATTTAGGCATTTTGACTATTCCACTTGCAATGAGAGCTGAATTTGTGGATTCATATCTTCCATGCCTTGCAACTAGAGCATTTTTGGTGATTGCACATAGATGTTCTGTCCATGAAGAAAACAAATACTCTTGAGGGCTTCTCATGAGGTATTTGAATGGTAAATAAAGTAACGATTCTACGTACTTTCGAAAGCAAACTACAAAATATAATTTGTGTTCTGTACTTTTGACTGGGCAGTATCTTAACAACAAAGCAGTTTGTTTACTTTTACTCCATTGTGCCATTTGTTTGTTCATCAAAATGACACAGACACTGTGGATTTGGCTAATAGCTCCCTTGATGTCTTTACTGTGACTGGCAAATTGAGAAATAAGAGACCAAATGTGATGCACTTTTCCTTAGCAATAGTGCCATTCTGTTAAAGAGATGCTGTCATCTGTTAAAATTTGGGTTCATTAATTATGTGGAACTTATCTGTGCCTGAAAGCTATGTCAAAGAGCATACCCTGAGGTTTTGATTTACTGATGTACAGGTTTATTTTGTTAGATAAAAAGTGGTGGTATCAAGGCCGAGAATAACACACTGAATTAAAATGACCTAGAAAACATTAGGCCAGATTCACAGAGTAAATTGTGTAAGATGAGTAGTTTAGATTTAGGAAGCTGATAAAGTGTCATTGAGCCATGTGGAACTCCACAGCAGATTAGAAATGCATTTTTTGTGTTTATATCAATGTGCTTTCTGCTCATGAGGACTGTCCCTGCTGCATATGATTTTGTCATTTTATGATTTATGGGTGTTGGTTTGCTCTAAACAACTTGCTCATTTAGTTATTCAGGCCTCTTTGTCATATCTCAATCTACAACTTAGCTATTCAATCCCCTTACTTGCTTCAGAAGACTTGTAATTTGATTTGATTTGGCCACATAGTATCTAGAAGTTCTATAGTAAAAAATGTTCATGCAGTGGCTGAACTTAAGACAAGTCTTTCAGTCTATCAATTAAATATGTTTTACACTTTGGGTACCATTTTCAATATAAACAAAGCATGCTGCCTCTCAATGTTTTTGATACTGAGGATACTTGCTGGGGTATTGTTTCCTATAAGCCTAATAGGAGCAAGATTTACTATCTTTTGTGTTCCTTTGACAGTATGTTAAAGGTTTATATATGGCCAAATTCACCAATGCAAAAGAGAACCCCAGGACTGACAAATGATGGTATAGTGCTGATGGAGGAAGAAGATAGTTTCAAAGTTATTTTTTCCTGTCTAATGTTGTACAGAACTGAAATTGAAACATCCTTGCTGAATCCAGTTGGTGGCTGTCTTTAGAACTGGGATCTATATAAAATCAGATGAAATTAACTTGTAACCTCTTAGCGCAAGAAGTCTGGACAAAGCCTAAAACAATGAAGAGACAAAGGCCCCAAAATAGAGGCAGATTTTGAATATTGTAAATTTATAAATCACCACTTGGCACACAGAAGCAATTGTATTATAGGACAAAGAGCACAAACCCTGAACAAGCACCTCAGCTTGCACCTTCAGGGTTTCAAAATCTCTAAAAGCAGTTAATCAAACAAGCAGTTAATCAAATCAATATGTATTTATATGCACACATATATATATATATATATATATATATATATATATATATATATATATATATATATGGGTCTAGGACTAATAATCGCCTACACGTTTCAACGAAACTGAAGCAGGCGAGTACACTTTTGCGAAAGTGCTTTTTCACAGAAAAAGCCACAAAAAAGAAAAAAAGAAAAGAAAAAAAGATGAGAAAATGGCTTTTGCTGAGATCACGGCACAGTGGGGATAACGGAATATTCCCTTTTCCCTACTGTAGTGCAATCTCAGAGTGAGAATATAAAAGTGAGGGGGTGCTGTTTTTTTTTTTTTTTTAGCAGACTTTCGCGAACGTGTGCTCGACTGTTTCAGTTTCATTGAAACGTGTCGCCAGTAATTAGTCCTAGATCCAAATATATATATATATATATATAATATCATTTAAGTTAATTATTTCATTTAAGTAATTAATTAAAAAGTTAATCAATTGCAAACACTTGCATTAAAGACACATATACACAAACTACTAAGATGTAAAACACATAAGAAAATATAAATACAGTTATATTATTATTATTATCAGTTTTACTATTACCATTCCTACTTCCAAGACAAATTTGTCAATTACTTAAACTCAACTATGTTCAACTGAAGTTAAGTAAACTAAATATTTCTTAAAAGGCTCATTGCTGAGACCCGTAGGTTGCAAAGTATCATAAACAAAAATAAACCGGGCTTCCTTCTGTAATAATATATCAGAAGGATTCAAATACAAATCAGAACCTTTAAATGCTTACATTATAACAAATATTTTAAATATTGAATTATGTTTTTAAATATTGGTCTTTTAAACTTAGAAAGTTGCTGGAGTAACATGATTTGTGTTATCATGCATTTTCTGAAGGAGATGAAGACTGAAAATGTATGTCAGTATTTAGTGACTTCAGTCCTCTGATTTGTCAGAAAGCCACAGGAACAGGACAAAAATGTGAAGCAAAAAAATCTAGGCATTTTGTGAAAATATGGACAGCTGAGAGATCATATTTAGCACACTGTTCTGGAGATTACTAGCTGTCTCGGCTACTGCTGCATCTCTCTGTACTGCAGTGGGTTGGCAATATGCAAGGCCATTTGCTCTGCTGTTCTTGATTTCTTGTATGCAGTGAGCTGTTTGACAAGAGCTGTGTATATTCCTTTGCCTGTTAAAGCAAAACGTAGGAGAAAAAGTACAGAGCAAATATTCAAGAAAGGATTCATTGATGTGCCTCATTTTATCAGGTGACTAGTTTAACAATGACACAAAATGTCAGAGGGCAGAGATAGCCTGAACTTTGAGCTTCTGGTACTACTAGTTTAGAAGTGCTGGCAGTTTGATGTTTCTGCTCTTTACTGAGCAAATATTGCCTGTTTCAAGAAGACAGAGAGAGAGAGAGAGAGAGCAGGAAACAGCAACAGAAGAACAAATATAGAGAAAGTACTTTGTTGTAAGAGAGTTCCATTTCTATAGAGGAAAGAATAAATGCTCCCAAATATTCTGACATATGTTGCCTGTCTTGTTCCATGTTTTAGATTTAAGTTCCTCCTTACACTATTTTAGCCAATAACATAGCAGTGACATTTTAAGAAATACTGAACAACCAATAAGAAAACAGTCAATCAGGCCAAACGATTAATGTGGCCGTGTAGTGGTCAAATAAAGCAAAATAATTATAACAGCATTTGCAGAGCTACATGGGAGTTGTGCAACAAGTCTAAAAAAGAATAAGGTAAAGATGAGAACCTGACACAGAAAATGCAGTTTATAAACTGATGTCTAAGTGTTGGGGGCATCCAGCAATCATTGCCTTAGTCAAGGTGGATTTTGCTATCTATACATGTCAGGAGGCACTCAGGATAGCTTACATGGGTCTTATGTAACATAGTTCTGTAGGTTTTACATCTGTCCATTGCTTATTGGGAATGTACTGGACAATGGCATAGTTAAAAGCACATCTTACAACAGAGATAAAAAAATACTGATCTACACTGAAAACAATATTAACCAAAATTTTCACTTTTTTCATTTCGTAGAATATAATGTTGATTTCAGCTTACAGTCTGCAGATACAACTTGTGTGATAAAGTACGCAGAAGATATGTGACAGATGAATTATAAATAATGCAATACTGAAAAGTAAAATGCATAACAATTACTACGTTGGAGAAGTGAGGTTTGTAAAACAGAACTCTGTAAGATACAGTGCTAAAATTTAATGACTGTAGGTGTTACTATCTTTTTGAAATCGAATGCCTTGTGTGGCAGACATTTGGCATGCTAATATCCATTATGGTGTCCAGACTACCTTTTATAACATTTTAAATTGGGGTTTATCACCCTCCCATTTAGGAACGTTAACATTTCAGTTCTTTTGATTTTCCTAGTTTACTCAGTGACTCTGCTTACCAGTGATATATGTTGGTATCTACTATTAAATGTGAAACTTCTTTCATCAAATCCCTGACAAAATAACTGTTAATGATTAAACACCGGTTCAGCAACACACTGCTGTTACATAACCCCCCCCAACTAAACACCCCAACTATAAAGCTTTAATTACTAAGTATATGCTTAGAGTACATGTGGATCTAACTTCAAAGTTCCCTTTTTGATGCATGACATTTGAGATCTCCTTCTTGAGTCTCTTGTCTTGGTACATTTCTTATCTTCTTTAGATCGTTTGTTTGGAGAAGTAAGGGGCCCCTATCAACGCACAATGTGGCCTCATATATCTGAGCTAGGAGCATTCATCCAGGTCTACACACCTATTTTCTTCGTGCTGTTTACACAGTTCAAATCCTGAGCATAATGCTCATCTAAGGAAATCTTCTACATTCAGTAATGAAAAAAAAAAAAACACGGACCTTCAAAGTGCTGCTGTGTTCATTAAATTGTCAGCCAGAACCTACACCTTTACTTTCCCCATTACTGGGATGCGTACCAGTGTGTGTGTGACAAAGCTATAAGTGGTGACAAGTTGCCTGTCATAAAAGGAGCAAAACACTCGAGGCTTAAGTTAAAGCTTAATGGATGGCAGTTCATAGGTTCATAGGTAGGTACTAGGCTATTGGCCCTAGGGCCTATATAAGCCTAGCCAAAAAAGGTGCCCTGGCTTTCGCCACCCAAGAAAATTATTTACTTGTGCCCCTGTCGAGCAGAGCCACAGACGTGATCCCCAGGGTGAATTTCCTATTTCCCATCCAATCGTCAAGATTTTTCTTAGAGTGCTAATGAGGAGCTTTGTTTTATATAGATAGGTAGTTTGTTCCAGAGTATGGGTAGTCTCTGGGACAGGAATATTTCCCTCCAGCATGTTCTGTTTATTGTGGTTACAAGGTTTAGGTCCCTAGAGCATGTAGCTCAGAGGGATTGGGATTTCTTTAACTGGAGCATGTCCAACAGCTCTGGGTTTGACATAGCTTTGTATGTTAGGCAGAGATCGCCTCTGAGTAGGCGATATGAGACAGAGTAAAGCTGGAGTTTTTTGAGACGGTCTGCTTAGGGCATCTGTTTGAGGCCGGTAATCCTCTTTGTGAGGTATTTCTGCGGCCTTTCCAGTTGTAGATGTCTTGTGAGGTACATACCAAAAGGGGCATTGTACTCTATAATGGGTCTAATGAGCGATGAGTAGAGGGGAACAATTACCTCTTTTTTCGTGGATGAGAAACTTTTAGTGATGAGGTGTGCCATGTAAAAGGATTTCCTGACTACTGGGGCGATGTGATCATCAAAGGAGAGACTTCTGTCCACCTGTGTCCCAAGGTTTCTTATCACACTTTCAGTGTTACGTAGACTACCACCTATGTGGTAGTTCATGGGTACAGAGTTTTTACCAAAAGGGATGACAATGCACTTTTTGGCATTGACCTTGAGGCCATGGCTTTGACACCAGGCATCTGTCTCAGTCAGGCCCTTTTGTAGGATGTCCACATTGTTAGGAGTTTTGATTATGGCTCCTAGTTTGCAGTCATCTGTGAACTTTGTTAGCCAAAGACCTTCTGTGTTAGCCTTTACTTCAGAGAAGTAGATACCAAACAGGAGATGACCCAGGACTAAACCCTGTGGTATTCCACTTGTCACTGGTCTGAAGTCGGATTTGGAGTTTGCTACTTTCACAGTGTGGGTTCTGTCAGTGAGCCATTTGGCAACCCATGTTGTGACATAGGGATTTATGCCTAGTTATTAAGTTTATCTATAATTCCAGAGTGGATGATGGTGTCAAAACCTTTGGCGAGATCTAGATAGGCTGTGTGAACCACCTTACCCTCATCTACAGCTTTGGTGACTGCTTCAAAGAAATCTATCAGATTTAGGAGACATGATCTGCCTTTACAAACCCAAACTGGGGTCCAGAGTTTGGAGATTACCAATGTCTTTGTTTGTAAGTTCCATGATGATACATTCCATGGCCTTGCAGACCAGGCTCATCATGCTAATGGGGCGATAGTTCCCGGGGTCCATGGTAGATCCCCCTTTGTGGATTGGAATAACCATCACTGTGCACCATTCATTGGGCACAAAGCCTGAGGTGAGGCTATGACTGAACATGGTACTTAGTTGGGGTGCCAGTTCATTCTGTAGTTCGTGAAGAATGCAGGCTGGGATGTTGTCAGGTCCCATTCATGCTGTGTTCTTGGCTTTGGAGAATGTGGTTTTTTACCTGTACAGCCGTGATTACAAGAACTTTGCATTCTTCTGGTATAGAGATGGGCTCTTTAGAGGGTGAGAGGGGGGTACAGTTAGCACTGAACCTGCCTGCCAGGATGTTGGCAATATCAGTTGGTTCTGTATATTTAGTGCCATTGTGCTGTAACTCAGAGCAGATCTGAGTGTTGCCATTGAGATTATTGACATAGCTATAGAAAGCTTTGTGGTTGTCTTTAGAAACAGTGGCAATTTTGTTTTCATAACTAGCTTTGGAGGATTTTATGAGGGATCTCAGCTTCTTACTGAGGCTGACCAGGGAGTTCCTCTAATCATGGAATTTTACTCTTTTTTGCAACAGTTTCTTTCTTCTGTTGTAGAGTTTGTTTATTGTAGGGACCACCAGATTGGCTTACTTTTTTTGGAGGATAGCATCTTGGTTCTGTTAAGGACAGCATGATCCATGCACTTGTGTAAGTGCCTATAAAGTGCACTTGTATAGGATTCAGCAGTCGTATCACTATTGTTCATCTGCATGGGTGTCGTGAAGTTTGCCACTTCTGTCTTAAGAAGTGTGAAGTTGGCTTTGGAGAAGTTTTTTATGGTGGTTTCCCTAATGGCGGGTGGGGGTGGGATGTGGATGTCTAGGTTGATTAGCTTGTGGTCAGCATAGCTGGTGCAAGGATCAATAAAAGTATAATTTGGTTTCCCTTGGATTTTGAACAAAGAGAAAAGTTTAGGGTTTATTAGGGCCAGGCACTATTCAAAGACTCCACCATCTAAAGTCACCAACATTGAGGGTTCCACCTTTAACCACATGAGAAATCTACATTTAGCTTACAGAGGAAACAGTCTTGCACTTGTCATTAGTTGTTGAGCATGAAGGAGAAAGTAGAGGCATTCTTCTGGTTCATAGGTTTATAGGTTAATGACAACCAGGGTCTTTGCAAGCCTAGCTGTGCAGCCAAACTCAGTTTTGTCCCTGAGTTCCATGAACACATATATGGTGGGGTATGTTAGTAAAGAGGTATTATGGGATATGAGGGTGGAAGGGTTATATTAGTTGGACATTAATTAACTTACTGTTGACCTCTGACCATCAGAGACATGAGGGCCAGACAAGGGAGTGAATTTGCGATTTCACATCCGGTCATAAAGGATTCTGTTGAATAGGGTCAGGGGTGAACTATGCTTCACATAGATGTTGAGCTTATTTCATTGAGTGGGGATCCTTTGGTGCATATATCAATCTCTCCGGCATGCTCTGTTTATATCACAGGTAAAGTTTAGGTCCTTGGATCTAGTGTTCTGGTGCTGTTTGTTTTATGGACATGCAAGAGATCCATATTGTGTTGGATCTGAAGATCACGTTTATACTAGCCATAGATCGCCTCTCAGTAACCTGTAGGAGATTGAGTACAGTGATAGAGCCTTGAAGCGATCTGTGTAGGACAGGGTATTCATACACCTGGATTCTCCAGGTGAAGGACATTTGAGGGCATTTCAACTGCTGCAAGTGCCTGGTTAGGCACATGCCAAAGGGGGCATTGTACTCAATGATGGGTTTGATGATAGCTTAGTAGAGTGGTTATTTAACTTCCCTGGACCCGGATGCCATACCCTTGTTTATGAGCTGGGTGACATAGAATTATTCTCTTACTATCTTGGCTACATGTTGGTTGAAGGCCAGATTACTGTCTAAATACATTCCTAGATTCCTAACTATTGGGTCAACTCTTAGGGGTGTTTTATCGATGGAGTATTTAGCTTGGGCGGACAATTTCCCAAAGGGCACTAAAATGCATTTGTTTGCATTGAATTTTAATCCATACCTTTAGAAACAGTCACTTGTTTATGTTAGACCTTCTTGTAGGATGTTGTTGTTTTCGGGAGAATCTCTGGTAGCTCCCATTTTACACTTATCTGTGAACTTGGTGAGCCAGAGACGTTTGACATAAGCCTTTATTTCCAGGGAGTAGATGCCAAACAGGGGTGTGTCCAAAATGGAGCCCTGGGGTACTCCACTGGTGACTGGTCCCTGGGTGGAGGTGGTCTCACTGGTCCTGATTCTTGGGTCCTATTTGTAAGGCAGCAAGAAATCCAGCAAGTTATGTAGGGATTTATGCCTAGTTCTGAGAGTCTGTCAACAATACCTAGTGAGATATTGTATTGAATGCCTTAACTAGGTCATTGTAGGAAATATGCACCATTTTCCCCTCATTCATAGCCTTAGTGAATCACTCAAAGAAGTCTACCAGGTTGAGTAGGCAAGACCTTCCTTTAACAAAGTCAAATTGGGATGTGTGTGATGTCTGTAGGTTGCCAGTGTCCTTGTTGATCATTTCATGATAAACCGTTCCATGGCTTTTGCATATCAGACTTGTCAGACTGATGGGTCTGTAATTCTTGGGGTCCATTGATGGTCCACCCTTATGAAGAGGGATGACCACTACAGCCTTCCATTCACCTGGCATGTAACCTGCTTTGAGACTGTAGTTGAAGAGTGCCTCGAGTGGTCCTGCTAATTTAAGAGGCAACTGGAAGTACTACCAGGGCCTATTGAAGCAGTGTTTTTGACCTTAGCAAGCATCACCAGGATCTGTTCCCCGATAGTCGAGGGATATGCTAGAAGGGATTTCACAGGGGGAAGTGGGGTGAAGTTAGAGCTAAATGTATCAGGCAGTTGATTTGCTATGTAACCTTGGTCAATAAAGGTTGTGCTATTTACCTCCTGTTCTGTACACTGATGAATGTTACTTTTAAAGTTCCTGACATAACTGAAGAAGGCCTTGTGATTGTTCTTAGCCTGGTCATGTTGGACTTTATTAGACCTCTTAGTTTCTTATTTATTTCAGTCAGAGAACTGTTTTATCTGTGAGGCAGGGGCAGCTCGTGCTATTGGGCTGCAGGACTGCTGCTCCCCACCTGTAAAAATTAAAATAAAATAAAAGTAAAATAGAAAAATATAAGTAAAACAAAAAAAAACAAATAAACACGAGTCCCAGAACATTGCGCATGTGCACTCATAGCATTTCCCGATATCCGGACTGCTGGTGAACCAACCTGGAGCATGTGGACGAACTTTGCAGCAGGAATGGATGACCTGGGCTTGTGTGTTTGTGTAATGCCCCAGTTAAAAATACCTGGTGACTAGACTCAAACCCTGTACCTTGGGAAGGGGTAGCAAGAGCTTGAATTCCCTACCCACCATCACTTGTGCAATTTTTGCCTCCTGTTTTGTTCTTGTGAAATTTGTGGTTTTCTGGATTTTGAATAATGACAAGGATTTGAATTTTATACTTCATTTTCTTCAGGAAGTACATGGCAACACAAAAACTTTTATTCTAACAATGTTCTGTTTATAAGATCAGTATTTGAAATGTGTCCCTATTTTTGGGGCTGTACTCATCCATTATTGGCTTTGTCCAAGTTTTTTGTGCTAAGAGGTTGAGAGCTATGGTGAGAACTGAATTCACTGAATATGTTTGGGAGCTGTATGCCCCAATTATTGGCTTTGTCTAGGTGTTTTGTGCTAAGAGGATGAGAGCTATGGTGAGAACTGAATTCACTAAACGATAGCCATTTAAGTTTCAGTCTACCTGTCTTTCAATAAACAGCTGATTTGGCATAGTGGTATATTGCTCTGGTCCAGGGTTCAAGACTTGGCTGTGAAATGCATGGTGGTAAGATAGCATTTTGTTCTAGCAACTTTCCAAGATTATACAAGCAACATTTAAAATGTGTCCCTAGTATTTCGGCTTTTGTTCCCCCCCAATACATTTTGCCTTTTTCCAGATTTCTTGTGCTTCAAAGTTGAGAGATACAGTTGAGTGTCGACTGGAGTTTACAATGAGCTGAGAGTTTGAAGAGAAGTTTAATGCTGCTTATGCTCAGTCTGCTTGTATTGTTAATAGCACAACAGGTAGTATACTTGCTTTTGATGCAGAAGGCTGTGGGTTCTACTCCCACAGTATATAGATGCATTGTTGTACTGTACTGTGTTGTACTTTTAAAGGGGGTGGATGCTGCAGTCCTGAGAATGTCCTGTTTGAGGGAGATACCTAGTAACAATGAACCTGTTATCAGTTTTCCATATATTCCCTACTGCAATATTATTAGCTTATCATTTTTTTATTGTAACATAGGCAATTTATTCCTCAAAGGCAACAGGCACTTTATTTGTAGATGAAACAATGGAATATAAAGTTGTTTTCTAGCAGCAACCTCTTCATTAGTTACAGATCTCTTTAATGTGGAATTATTTAGATGACTTTTACTTCTGCAGAGATTGTGCATATTTACTGATACTGGTGGATTGTAGAAGTTTGAGTAGACTTTTATGATGGAAATGTTCCGAACTGGGCAGTTTTGTCATTATTAGTTCATGCATTTTGTTTCATTGTTTACCGGAAAAATGTTCAAAACAATACATTTAAAATGCCCTCTAACAGCTGTACTGTATTATATGAGGAATATAATTTAATACAATTAGGAAGGTGTATCAGAGAACACATGTATGTTTCCTGTGCAATGGGCCTATGATTTGAAAACATCCCAAAGTTAATCTTTATCTGCTACTGGCCAGATGTATTTTCTTTGAATGTGGGTTTCAATGCTGTTTCAATGAATGTGAGTTTCAAGGGCAGAGAAGTTTTAATGCTAAGTCTCTTTTCATTGAGAGACTGCATTGCTTTGCTTAGCAGATGTCTATTAGTGTTTGTGCTGTAAAATGTAAAATAAAACTTTTAAATTAAATCCAAATTATCATAGAAGTAAAGCAGTATGCACATTACAGTGTTTACAGTAAATTGGGTGAAAAAGCCAAGTAATGGGACATTGGAATAGCTGCAGGGTCGACCATGATTTTGTGAGGGGGCAAGGGCGGCAAACTCAGACAGCCCCAGCTGAACTATATCTCTTAACTGTCCAGATTTTTGCAGAATGAATAGATTTTTGCTTCTTATTTTTGGTTTGTCCCTCATAAAATTTGTGGTTTTCTGGCAAATTATTTTTAGGAACGAAGTCACTAAATAATAACAAACATTGAGTTTCAGACTTCATACTCTTCAGAAAAATGCATGCTAAAGCAAGACCTATTGTTCTGTCAACTGACTAAGTTTATACAAGAGCAATTTTTAGTACTGTTTGTATGTTCCCCCAATATATTTGGCCTTGTTCAGATTTTCTGCGTTAAGAGGATGAAAGGTACGCACAAATAAATCACTTTATAGAATTAGGTATATCCAAACCTCTCAACTGTCCCTGATTTTGGCTCAAAATGTTGCTCTCCCCCTAATAATCCCTCCGCAAAATGGCAAATTTGGAAGAAAACGTGGAGGGTTTACAATTAATAAATAATTGTAATGATCAGAGTTATAGATTACTTTTAATTTCAGAAATGCATGTAGATTCTCTTATTTTGTCAGCTGCTCAAGTTAACAGTACTAATATTAAAAAAGTGTCCCTTTGACAGGTTTCCAGCTGTATTGTGTGGCTATTTTATATTTTGCATCATATTTTTTATCTGTTTTTCATAAAATGGTGATTTTCTGGCATATTAGTGGCAAATCATTAAAGATTGAAGTTAGAAAATAATGACAGACATCTGAGTTTCAGATTTCATAGCATTAAATTTGTACTAATGCAAGACCTACTATTCTATTATCTTTCTAAGTTTATAAGAGCAATATTTAAAAAATGTTCTTATTTTTGGGCCTTTGTCCCACTTCTGTTTATGGCTTTGTCCAGATTTCTTGCTCTGAGGCTGAGAGGTATGACAAATGTGTCAGGGCCATCACCGTCAGCCAGAGACATTTCAAATTGTGACATACATGTTGCACCCCCACTCCCCCACGTAGTGACTCTGGATGTGTCCAAGCAAGGCAAGGAGCAGTTATGCAGTGTAAGTGTGCAGAGTATCCCCCCATCCAAGGTAGACACAAGTACTACAGTGGTTTTTCATCTGTCCTTGATTTTTCAGAATGTTGTGGTTTTCTGTCATATTTTTATACTGTTGATTTATGCTTCTTATTCAGAAAATGCATGTCATTGCAGTCCCTGTTGCTCTGTGTTTAAGTAGCAATGTTTTAGCGGTCATAAGGTAAGCTTGTCTGAGACTGTAAGATGCAAGTAAGCTTTAATACGCATACTGTTAAAGAATTACCAACACTGAAAGCCTTTTTGTTGTTGCCATGCAGAGAATATTTACATAACTAGATAGCATATAAGCCTAAGGTATTGAAATGCATGACAGTATTTGTAATAAAGGACAGGATTATAATATTTTCAGAAGCTCATTACATTTGTTAGAGACTTGCAGTCATCTTTGCAGGCTTTACCTGTAAACTAAACAGAATGCCAATCTATCATACGTGGTCCATAACCTGTGCAGTAATCCTTTAAGCAATTTATCTTGAGCTTGTTTCTTGTTTGCTGTTCATTTTTTACTTTGATCATGTTTTCCCCATGAAACAAGTAGGTAGTTGTCAAGCAGCAGGTCTTTTTTAGATAAGAAACAGTTTTACAAGTGAGGGTATTGCTACTTTCAGCATGTTACTTGGTACTTTTATAAAGCTGAATAAAAAATATAATTAGACCTGCAGTGCAAGGAGAAGTGGTTCGAGTTGAGTGCTGCTTGTTTTTTATACCTAATTTTAACTAGCATTCCAGTAATTTATTTAAAAAGTAATTTATTTTTTCATGCCTTGCAACCTTATTGTTTCTTTATATATATATATATATATATATATATATATATATATATATGTATAAAGTAAGCTGTCGTAAAAAATGCATTGAAATATTTTTTTCTTCTACAATTATTTTGTCTTGATTGGACACTCAAAATGATGGTTTGGCAATGGCACCCATGGCAGCGTATTTAATTAAAGTCCCAGTTTTTGTGGTTTTTAGCATAGCTCCACCCCTTTATAGCTGGCCACACCCTTCATGTTGCCCCCACCCATTCAGCTGTCTCCTGCAGCTTTTGATTTGAAGTCAACAGCCACCACTGTATTAGACTTGCCCTTTCTGATTTCAGCCATGACTTTTTTCTTTTGCCATATATCCTGTTAAAGTAAGGATTCCACCAGTGGGGTTTGTTTTTGTTGTTAGATCTGGGCTGTTATGTTAGGTACAGAAGCCTCGGTTCAGCCATTTACATGTTTGTACTAGGTTTCTGTAAAAAAATTTGTATAGGCAGCTGTGTTTTCAGGGTATGAGGAGCTGTGAATTTTGACAAACTGTCATTTAATGGGATGTAGTTTGCTTTAGAATAGTTCACAAATATTACAGGTTTAGTTTGGATTTCTGGGTTGATTTTTATTTTGAGGAAAATAGCTTTGTGGTCTGACTTCACCAATGAGGACATGAATGGAGGTGGGGTGGGGGTGCAATATTCTCCCACGTTGGTGAGTACTAGGTCCAATATGTTTGATACTCTGGTTGGAGTGCACACTGTCTTTTCCAGGGTGTTTGTGATGATAATGTCCAGAAAACACTCTGCCTATGAGTTAGAGGCAGTGTATGTTTCCCAGTCTACAGAGGGGGAGTCAAAGTCTTCAGTGAACGGGGTATTTAGTTGGATGGTAAGTGGAGTGCCTCTAATATGTCTAGGCAAGAGTTGTGAGCTTTGTGGGTTACAGAGGGTGTCGTTTGTCCAGTCAGGATAAAATAGACAAGTCTTTGTGGGTTTTGTTTAAGCAGCTTTATTATGTACAAACACATCAGGATTAAGGCTTAATAACTTTAACTTGGATAAGCTTATAAACAAACTAGTTATTACACTCATATGTGCTCACTCTCTGGCTGCACTCTCAAAATGGCACGGAAGCTAGCATGTGCTTGCTATTTATATGCACATGCCAACTTTGAAATGCTTCTTAAAGGTACAACACTCACACACCATTCTACATCCTCCCTCTTTGAGAAATAAGTCATGCAATACTGATGATGTTAATTGACATGCAATCAACATAAATAATTATTTGTCCTGCAATTATACAGAACTAAATACATGTAGACAATTATGTCCAGGTTGCTGTGTATTTCACACTAGGTCTGGTAATACAACCAAATTGTGTGACACATTAACTAGAATTAGGTCTAGCAACTGGGACTGTCTCTGCTGAATGTTCAACTTTAGGGACATCAGAAACATCATCAGGAATGGAAGTAGAAGTTAAGACATGATGTTAAGTTGTCTATCTCACCTTCATTCTTGCTGGATGGGTTCGGAGCCGACCTCGGCTCCGACTCGGCCACTCTAAAAGCTCGAGAGTTGGTTCCACCGGCTCGAGGCTCCCCTTATATCCCACAATGCTAGGCGTGAATTACCTCAGATCTCGTTTGCCGCTACAGCGATCAAGGTGTTTGGTTTCTACCGGCTTCAGGTGAGTTATTGTAGAGTAAAGTATAGTCTACTTAAACCCCTTTAATTTAATTCATTATTGTTATTTCCCTTAGTTTAGTGGATTCAGACCCCTTTTTCTCCTGTTTTCCACTCTTTCTTCCACAAAGAACTTATTGTTCTTCCCTCAGGCCTTTGGGCCTTTCCATCCCCTTAGGGAGTGTTTGTGTTTCTTGATAGGGAACTAAAAACTTGGGATAGTATAATTTTTAGTTATAATTTTTTAAGTTTAGTTTGTGTAAAGTGTAATCACTGTGTTTGAGTGTGTGTTTGGTTACACTTTCCTTAACAATGTCTAAGGACTCAAAGGTCTCAGGCTTCAAGAAGTGTGACTCGTGCGGTCAGAAAATGTCTCTGACAGACGGTCACACTTCTTGTGTGTACTGCCTGGGACCTTTACACCTGCAGGACTCTTGTGCTGTATGCCATGACTTCAGCCCTAGAGTCCTGCAGGAAAGAAAAAACAAACTCATACTAAGAGGTTTGCTTAAGCCTGAAGGTTCCCTTACTGCTACCTCGGGAAACCCTTCCAAGGCTTCTAAGTCCTCAACTCCAGCTTCTGAGTCGAGGCCTAAGGCTTCGAAACCTACTGCTACATCGGCTCCGGCTGGAGCCGATGAGTCTTTGACTACAGCTTCTGTGGTTCCCTCGGCTCCGGCTGGAGCCGAGGTATTGGAAATTCCTGGGTCGGCTCCGATCAGACCATCGGAGCCGACATCTAGAAAGAGGTCTAGGTCACCATCCCTTGGCTCCGTTCATTCGGCTCCAGCGTCTCCCTTGCTGTCTGAACGGAGCCATAGATCTCACTCCTCTAGATCATCGAGGCTTTCGGATCATGACCTTCAGAGGGTAGTGAGTCGACTTCTAAAGTCCGAGGCACTGGCCCAAATGCTTCAGAGCCCGACTCATCAGTCGATGCTTCAACCTATTCCTCAAAATATTCCTCCTCCGACTCCTTTGAGCTCGGAGCCGGGGCGTCTCAGAACCGAGACTGTGGTAGCATCGGAGCCGATACAATTGTCTTCGGTTCCGTCGTCAGCTCCGATTTCTTCCTTTGAAGAATCTCGGCACCGGACTTTCCTCGTCGGCTCCGAGGGGGTGAGTGGCATCGGACCCTTGTCCAACCCCGCTCTCCCTCTCGGTGCTTCGGCGCTGGTGAGTTCGGCTCTGACATCGGCCTCGGAGCCATCTCTGTCGGTGCCAAGGGAGGTTCTCAGCTTCTCGGAGCGGGGACCTCTGGCTCTGCCTGACAGGGGTGCGTTCGAGGTCATGTGGAGTGTGTTGGAACCTGGTTCAACTCCACAGTCGGCTCCGTCCGCCCCTCCCTCTTCGGTGCCTTAGGTGATGTCTACTCTCTCCCTCATCCCTGACCGCAGAGAGCCAACTCTTCAAGAATCCCCTGTGGGGATTTCATCCTCTTCCGAGGCCTCTCCTGATTTGGCAGGGGAGCCCCCTAGGAAGAGAAAGTGTAAGAGGAAACACATAGACTCACCTGAGTCTGTCACCTCTGACACAGATTTAGAGGATTCCGAGGGTTCCCCCCGTTCCCCTTCTGAAGATGTCTCCTTCGCAGACATTCTAGAGATCCTTAAACAGAGGGGAAATTGGCCAGCCCTTAACCCTTCGGAGGATGAATCTGTGTATCTTGAGGCGTTTGGCTCTCGCCCTTCCACCGCCTGGGTGTCCCCCCCTTTGACCCCCTCATGCAGGTGGTAGCAAAGAAGGCCTGGACGGCTCCTGACTCATGGACCCCACCCCCAGGAGACCTTCAAAGTTTATAACAGCACCAACTGATAAACAATTTCTGACCAAAGGAGTTACTGTAGATGCTATGGTGGTAGCTGCTGCCACCAAGAAGGAACTAGCTGATCCTTCAGTGCCTGTCCATCCCCCTAATAAGGAATCTAGGTCTATGGACAGGTACGGGAAGCGGATGTTTTCGTCAGCGACCTTTGCTATGCGTTCGCTGAACTACCTATGCCATTTCACTCGTCTCCAAAGAGACTTGATCAAGGAAGCGAGTGAGATGTTGAAGGATCCTACAGCTGCGGGTTTTCAGGACAAGATGAACGCCCAGCTGGCTACCCTGAATTCTATAGCTAACTCCTCCATGCGCCTCCTTTCATATGCGGCTGATGGAGCGAGCAGAGCCGCAGGGACAGGTGTCGCTTTACGCCGGCATGCCTGGATGCGACTATGCAATTTTGCGGACCCCTTTAAAACGTCTTTCACTAATTCCCCGTTTGATGGATCATCTCTCTTTGGTCCTCAAGTGAAAGAAACCTTGACTAGGTGCGAGACGGATGGCAAAACTCTGTCTGCCGTCGGAGTCCGTTTTTCTACTCCTTCTAGACCTTACCCCAAAGGCCAGAAAAGTGGAAAAATGTGGTTCCGCAAACAATCTCAAGGGAATTTGCCTGACGCACAGAGTCGGTTCCCCTCCAGAGGCAGAGGAGGGAACAATAATGGTAGACATCGCCCCAGAGGCAGAGGGGGTCCGCAGAACCAGGGCAATCGAGAAACTTTTTCCGATAAGCCCTTCCAGCATCCCTGAGGTGTTGCCCGACTGTCCACCTTCGGAGGCAGTCGGGGGAAGATTGTCACTGTACCCAGAAGCCTGGCTATCCCTAACTCAAGACAAGTGGGTACAGTCCATCATTTCCGAAGGCTATTCCATTCCCTTTGTTCGCATTCCAAACCAATCAAAAAAATCCCTTCCAGATGTTCCACCCACTCAAAGGGATCTTGCAGCTTTGGAAATTTCAAAGCTGCTTGCAAAAAGAGCAATTCAGCCAGTTCCAGCAGACCAGCAAGGATCCGTAATCTACTCCAGGTTCTTTTTAGTTCCAAAGAAAACAGGGGACTGGAGACCAATTTTGGATCTCAGTATCTTGAACAAGTCTGTCAAGAAAACAAGATTTCGGATGGTCACGCTACAGTCCATCCTTCCCCTATTGGGAAAGGAAGACTGGATGTGCTCTATAGACCTTCAGGATGCGTACTATCATATAAAAATGAACAGACGCTCCAGAAGATTCCTCCACTTCAGGCTGGGAACCAGTCACTTTCAATTCAGAGCCCTGCCCTTTGGACTCACCACTGCCCCCCGGGTGTTTACCAAATGCATGGCAGTGGTAGCTTCTCACCTGAGACGTCAAGGATTCCAGGTGTTTCCATATTTGGACGACTGGCTCCTCACAGCTCCCACCAAGCATCTTCTTCTAGTGGCCAGAGACTACACCTTTCGCATTTGTCAAAAGTTAGGCATATCAATAAATTGCGAAAAGTCTGTTTTGTCGCCTTGTCGTGCTATTACCTTCATAGGCGCAAATCTAGACACAGTCAACATGTCTGCGAGACTAACAGATCAGAGAATAACAGACGTATGCAAACTGGTCTCTCTTCTCTTCAACAGCAACAGAGTCAAAGCCAGGTTAGTTATGAAAGTATTGGGGATTATGGCGGCTGCTATCCCTCTACTTCTGTTAGCCAGATTCCACATGAGAATCCTTCAATGGATGCTCTTCACACAATGGTCATACCAGCAACTTCTGATGTCCCACACCATTATGATTACGCAAACATGCAAGAATCATCTTCTGTGGTGGATGTCTTCCCCTCAGCTCTTCCTGGGAAGACCCTTTGTTCCTTCCCCTCCGGTTGCTACTCTGACAACGGACGCCTCCCTGATCGGGTGGGGGGGGCATTATCAGGGCAGAACTGTCCAGGGCATATGGCAACCAGACGAATGCCACTTGCATATAAATGTTCTAGAGATGAGAGCAGTGCTTTTAGCGTTGCAAGCCCTTCAAGACTCTCTCCCCTTGGGAACGATAGCAATCCAGACGGACAATATGTCTGTAGTGTGGTATATCAACAAACAAGGTAGAACCAGGTCCTATCCCCTATGTCGAGAAGCACTCAGACTGTGGCAATGGGCGATTTCTTCTCAGCGGTTTCTGATAGCAACGCACATCCCCGGGAAGTCCAATCAAATCGCGGACAAGTTGAGCAGAGCTATCCTCATGCCTCACGAGTGGTCTCTGAAAGATTCTATTGTGAAAAACATTTTTCTCAAGTGGGGTCAGCCTTGCTGCGACCTTTTTGCTACTCCCCAAAACAGCAAGTGCAAAGATTATTTCACCCTCTTCCCCTTACCAGGCCAGCCCAGCCCAGCAGAGACGCTCTAGTCCAAGTTTGGCCCCGGGGACTTCTGTATGCATTCCCTCCCTTTCCACTAATCTCTCAAGTGATACAGAAAGCTATCGCTCAGAAGGCCTCATTGATCCTCATTGCTCCTTACTGTCCTCGACAGGTTTGGTTCCCCTTTCTACATCAATTTCTGTTGGAGCAACCCTGGCATCTGGACCTAGTTCCAGATCTTTTGATCCATCAGTCGGGTCAGTTTCATCGCTCCCTAACATCTCTGAACCTCACTGCTTGGTTCCTCCAGTTCCTACCTTAGCCAGGCTTCCTCAAATATCTCACACTGTTCGAGATATTTTAATAGCTTCACATAAATCTTCCACTCGAAAAATTTATCTTAGTAAGTGGAAACGTTTTGCCTATTGGGCTCAAGGAAGGGACTTAGATCCTTTCACTGCTCCCATCCAAATGGTTCTTGATTTTCTAGCTGAACTCTTTCATGCAGGTTCATCTCCTTCTACTCTCAAAGTTCAATTGGCAGCTATATCTAACTTTCATGTGGGCATTTCAGAGTCTGCCATCATGTCCCACAAGCTTTGCAAAGCCTTTTTGAAGGGAGTTTTTCTACTCAGACCTCCTATAAGAAATCCTCCCACTTAAGGTAGTTCTCAGTTCTTTGATTCTCCCCCCTTTCGAACCTGCAGCTTCCTGTTCATTAAAATTGCTATCATGGAAGACTCTCTTTCTGGTAGCTATTACTTCAGCTAGAAGAGTTTCAGAACTTCATGCACTCAGCTGTCGACCACCATATCTGTTATTCCATAAAGACAGGGTATCCTTACGAACCAACCCGTCCTTTTTACCTAAAGTAGCCTCTGCGTCAAACCTAAATCAAAGCATTGACCTCCCTGTGTTTTTTCCAGAATATTCTAATAGGTCTGAACAAAAATTGCATTGGCTAGATGTTCATCGTCAGTTAAGGTACTATTTGGATAGGACCAAACAATTCAGAAAAACTGACCAGCTGTTTGTCTCTTATGCAGAAGGCAGAAAGGGACTTTCTGTTTCCAAGGTATCACTATCTAGATGGCTAACATCTCTGATTTCCATTGTTTATGAAATTAGACACCAAAAGCTGCCTAACAAACCTAAGGCCCACTCCACCAGAGCTTTGGCTACTTCTATAGCCTTCCAAGACAGACTGCCTATTGACACCATTTGTGCAGCGGCTACTTGGGCTACTCCTCACACTTTCATTTCACATTATAAGTTGGATTTAGCTTCTAGACATAGAGCTAACTTTGGTACCACTGTTCTCAAGAGTCTGTTCCGTTAGGCCACCCGGGACAAGGTGCTAGGGACGCGGTCCCATCCAGCAAGAATGAAGGCGAGATAGACAACTTAACATATAGAAGTTATGTTCTTACCATAACGTTCCATGTTAGTTGTCTTCTTCTCGCCTTCTTTCTTGTGTCCCACCCTCCTTCCCCCTGGCCTGGACAGACCTAGAGGAGTTTGATTGTGACCTCTCTTTCTACCACCTCTTCTGCTATAGGTATATGCTCTGCTGTGCATATTTTCCTAGATCAGGCTTCAGGTCACCTTTCCTCTTCCCCTTTGTTTATAGAGGTGGACTCTCTTTTTCCAGTATTTCTGGTTTTATTATTAGCTGGGCCTAGCTCACAAACGAGATCTGAGGTAATTCACGCCTAGCATTGTGGGATATAAGGGGAGCCTCGAGCCAGTGGAACCAACTCTCGAGCTTTTAGAGTGGCCGAGTCGGAGCCGAGGTCGGCTCCGAACCCATCCAGCAAGAAAGAAGGCGAGAAGAAGACAACTAACATGGAACGTTATGGTAAGAACATAACTTCTATTTCTGCAACAGGAACATTGTCTGGATTGCTCTGAGATCTAGAGTCTGTATCACAGGAACAATGCTGCAATATCAGTTCTGGTACAGGAGGAAGATTTCTGTGATTTCTCCTGTTCTCTACACCCTCAGATTCTACTAAGTAGGATCTCAGCTCGGTACATATACCTGTTACTTGACCAATCCAGTCGAAACCTTTCGCTGTTTGTATCCTCACTGTCTCTCCTTCTTTCAATGGACGAAGAAATCTGCTCAATTTATCATAGCTGAACTTCTGGAAAGAATGCTTTCTGAATAATTTGACTCTAATTGTCCTGTTGTTCTTAGCTTTAGGCCTCAGCAAACTGGAATTAATAGGCAATGTTGTTCTGGTTTGCCTAGATAAAAGTCTCTGAGTGGGTGAGCCAAGTATATTGTCATGGGGTATGTTTCTCAGATTAAGTAAATTCAAAAAGACGTCAGTATTATCACGGTTTGACCTCTCAAGTAATTGCTTTGCACACTGTACTGCATGTTCTGCTAGTCCATTTGACTGTGGATATTCTGGACTACTAGTAACATGCACAAAGTCCCATTCTTTTCAAATTCTGAAACAACCGACGGGTAAATTGGGTACCATTGTCAGAAATAACTTTGTGTGGACTACCATTGACTGAGAAATGATGTTTTGACTTGTTGATAACAGCAGTGAATGTTAGATTAGGTAGTAAATCAATCTCAAACCAGTTTAAATAAGAGTCTACCAACACTAAGTAATGCTGATTGTTCCACTGGAATATATCAGTTGCTACTATTGACCAAGGTGGTTCAGGAGCTTGACTTAGCTGAAGTGGTTCTTTTTGCAAATGTGGTTTAGTACTATTGCATACTGAACAAGAAGAATGTACTTTATCAATGTCTTTTACTAGAGAAGGCCAAAATACTAGTTCTCTCGCCCTTCTTTTGGTAGATTTGGAACCTAGGTGACCATGATGCAAAATCTGGATATATTCATGTAAGAAAGCAAGAACAACACATCTAGGACCTTTTAAAATAATGCCATTTTCCATCAACATCTCATCTCGGTAAGGAAAATAAGTTTGCACTTCAGGTGGTACACTAGATTGCACTGATGGCCATCCAACATTAATGCAGTTGTTGAGCTTTTGCAAAACAGGATCAGTCTTCGTATGATCTCTCAGCTCATCAAGTCTCGTGGTAGAACAATTATGCACATCCATGACATCAAAGTCAAAATTGCCTGCATGAAGGTGTTCCATTGCATTTCTGGGTGATCTGGGTAAGGTATCAGCCAGAGAAAGAAGTTTGCCTTTTGTATAAACCATTTTGAAGTTGTACTTTTGCAGTTTGAGCATCATTCTTTGTAATCTCGCTGGAGATGAATGCGTGGGCTTCTTTAGAATAGTAACTAGAGGCTAGTGATCAGTTTCAATCTGAATACCTCAACCATAGATATAATTTTGAAACTTTGCACATGTAAATACTATTGCCAAAGGTTTTTTCTCAATTTGAGCATATTGCATTTCAGAAACTATGAAACGGTCACAGAACAAAAACAAGAGCGAACCTGCGTAGAAATCACTAAATCAACTATTATTTATTTGAAGCGCTTTTCGTGCACTCAATGAGTACACTTCATCAGAAAAACTAATAAAATACACAAGTCAGGTTTATATAGACCAAACAATCAAGTTTTCAATTAAACTTTCAAGTAACCCGCCTTTCTTTTTCTTAAAGCTACAGTTATATAAATAGTTCAAAGTGACATATAGTAACTCTTTACTGTAAAAATATATATATATATATAAGCTACCACTCAATAGTAGCTAACCTAAAACTAAGATATTATAGCTACATATGTATGCATATAATATCAATTTATACACTTTATGTATATTAAAAATGATGTAACATACATTATGTAAATAGACTACCAATATACAATAGTACTTGGTGCAAACATATATATCTGTATAACCTATGACTCCATAAAGTCAACAGTTGGTAGAACCCTTTAAAACCATACGCGTGAAAAAGGAGAAAAATAATAATAATAATAAAAGTAAAATAAGAACAACAAATTTGTAAACATAAGGGCATCATCAGCGTTTCAAGCTCATGAGTTTTAGTACACTAGCGATTGAGCAGGATTCATTTAGACCAGGGAAATTATAAGCATTAAGCCTAATTTGCCATTCTACTTCCAATTCTTCCAACTGCAAACAAGCTGGACCCCCTCTTTTAGTTTGGTTAACCTGGTCAATAACTGCAAATTTAAAGCTGTGATTACTACACTTTAAAATATGTTTGGCAAGTGTGTCGTCTAATTTCATTCTACTAATAGCATATTGATGTTCATACATCCTTTCACGGAGTTGTTTTGCCCACATAAAATGCGGGGCACCTTTGGCATTTAGCCACATAAACAACCATTCTAATATTGCAGTTAAATCTAGCTTTAAATTTAATATGGTGGCCATTAACCATCAATGAATACAGATTGACCATTGAAGGTAGAATAGAACAAAATATCTATAATTATTTATATACATCCTATCCTAGATATCCTTGTATCTTTGGTATTCCCAAGATACATAAAAACGAGGTCAACCCTCCTTTGAGACCATTAGTTGATGTTTACAAATTTGTTTGTTACATATGTTTGCACCAAGTACTATTGTATATTGGTAGTCTATTTACATAATGTACGTTACATCATTTTTAATATACATAAAGTGTATAAATTGATATTATATGCATACATATGTAGCTATAATATCTTAGTTTTAGGTTATTTACTATTGAGTGGTAGCTTATATATATATATTTTTACAGTAAAGAGTTACTATATGTCACTTTGAACTATTTATATAACTGTAGCTTTAAGAAAAAGAAAGGCGGGCTACTTGAAAGTTTAATTGAAAACTTGAATGTTTGGTCTATATAAACCTGACTTGTGTATTTTATTAGTTTTTCTGATGAAGTGTACTCATTGAGTGCACGAAAAGATCTTCAAATAAATAATAGTTGATTTAGTGATTTCTACGCAGGTTCGCTCTTGTTTTTGTTCTGTGACCGTTTCATAGTTTCTCAGTTTGTTTTTTTTATTCGGTTTACACATATTGCATTTCAGTTTTGGTACGTTATAGATGCATAGGCTAATGGTCTGCCTTCTTGAAGAATAACTGTGCCAAGACCAAATTTTGAAGCATCACAAGAAAGATTTACTGGTTTACTGACATCGTAATATCTTAATGTAGGTGGGGGTGGCAATTTTCTGTTTAAGGTCTTCAAATGCCTTCTGGTGCTGTTCCATCCAAAACCCCATAACATTTTTGCACGTTAGCTCTCTCAAAAGTGCTGTCAACTCACTGAAGTCTGGTATAAACTTGCCTGAATAGGTGACCATACTAAGAAAACAGTGTAGAGTCTGAACATTATCTGGTGCTGGCATCCCAAGAATGGCTACTTGCTTGGACGGGTCTGGTCAAAAGCCAATGCTAGTACATAAATGACCTATGTATGTAACTTCTGGTAGCCTGAATTTACACTTCACAGGATTGAGCTTTAAGTTCACTTTTCATGCTCTGTGTAGAACTTTCTTAAGGTTTTTGTCATGCTCTGCTTCACCATTGTCTCCAACCAATAAATCATCTACTATTATGGCACAAGGATAACCTGAAAAAATTTGTTCCATTGCACACTGAAAGACTTCACTTGCAGAATTTATTCCAAATGGCATCTTGAGGAATCTGTATCTGTCAAATGGGGTACTGAAAGTAGTCAGTAATGAGGATTTGAAATTGAGCATCACTTGCCAAAATGAACTTTTTGCATCCAAGACAGAAAAAACGGTGGCATTTGGTATTAGGGCTGCAACTTCCTCGACTGTACACATTGGATGATGTGGTCTTTTTAATGCTTTGTTCAAATCTCTTGGGTCAATACATATTCTCATTTCATCTGAGCCTTTTTTGTGGGTTGCTACCATGGATGACGGCTCCCTATTATGCTGTCGCAGATGCAGGTTGTTGAATGCGTCTTTGTCGAAGTGAAAAGTGTGAAAAGGCAAAATAGCGAAGTGGCTTTTCAGCAAATTCTTTCCCTTGGAAAGAATTCACTTGGCCGCTTTCTCTACTTTGCCGTTTTCAGCACTGTAGTGCGATCTCGGAGTTGATATATTTAAGTAGGGGGGGTGTGAGGGGCACAGCCCCCCACATCGGGGGAGGGTGGCAAAGTCCCCCACATTATGTAATGTTTTACAGTTTTTTTTTTTTTTTTTCAGAACAGTGATTTTTTTCCCTTGGAAAAAAAATCACTGTTCTGAGGTTTCAACGTTGTAAGCTTTCACTTACATGGGGTCGATTATGTGTCGTTCGCTCTTCTGAGCGTGCGATATCATAATATAGACCCTGGATGACACCCTTTCAGTTGGTTCTGTAACTAGACAAATTACACCTTTCTGCACCATTTTATCCAACTGAGCTTTAACTTTATTCTGCATAGCTATGGGAACTTTTCCTGCTGGTCTAGCCACTGGCCTGACCTCTGGGTCTAACTTCACAGAATACGCAAGTGAAAGTTTGCCCACCTTGTCATCGAAAACATCAGCATACTCTGAGAATATAGCTTCAGTAAAATTGGAACTGGGATATGTGCTTATATGATGAACTTGTTTGATAAAAGAAAGCAAATTTATTCTCAAACTGTCTCTGAGACCCAGTAATGGCTGCACAGGTCTTCGGACTACATAGAATAACAAGCTGTAACAGTTCCTAGCCACATAACATGAAAATGCTACTGAGGCTTCGGTTTGAATTTCTTCACCTCCATAAGCAACAAGTTTCGCACAACTAGCCACATTGAGTTGTTCACCAGTTCTCACCTTAGCAAATGTGTCTGCTAAAATAACATTACACTTTGAGCCAGTGTCCACTCTAAGCATGGAGGATTTACCATTGATCGAGACAGTAAAAAACACTTCATTCTTTGCCAGCAAATTTACTGCATCAACCTTTTCACCAATTACTGATATACCATCTGCGTAGAAAGTAGAATTATAGCTCTCTATATGATCAACTTGCTTTTATGAGTGACCCTTCTTTATAACTGTGTGATGTTTACTTGATTTGCAAAACTTTTAAAAATGGTTCCATTTTTTACACTTGTGGCATTGGTGACAAAATGCTAAGCATTTTTCTGTTTTAGACTCATAATTAGCACCACAGTTGTGACAGTTAACAATAAAGTTACTAGAAACTCCGGTTCCACCTATGAGCGCAGAAGTCACCAGCAACCACAAAAGTATAAAATATATCGATTTAATGTATCCACATAACGTCAAAATACACGAACTGGAACGACATCCAGATGAAAAAAATACTGACAGTACACAAGCGACAAAACAAATTGACAAAAAAAAAGCACAAGAACGCCAAATAAAACCAACAGTTTAGCGCTTTCAACCAGCGTATCTGGTCTTCTTCAAAACAGTTCTGAAGAAGACCAGATACGCTGGTTGAAAGCGCTAAACTGTTGGTTTTATTTGGCGTTCTTGTGCTTTTTTTTTCGTCAATTTGTTTTGTCACTTGTGTACTGTCAGTATTTTTTTCATCTGGATGTCGTTCCAGTTCGTGTATTTTGGCATTATGTGGATACATTAAATCGATATATTTTATACTTTTGTGGTTGCTGGTGACTTCTGCGCTCATAGGTGGAACCGGAGTTTCTAGTAGTGTTGTGGTATACCATTTAACAATAAAGTTGGATTTGGGTTTTGCTGACTCAGCCTTGTACTGCATTGAGCATGTCCTTTTCTTAGAACTTGCTGGAAAACTATGGGGTCTCCCAGAAAAACCTGCAGAGGTTGCTGGTGCCATGTGCATAGTTCTTCTGCTAGCCATGTGTTACATGCTGTCTACGTTTGCTCTGGAGCCTGCTGAAATCATGCTCTTATCACTTGCAAGCATACTTGTGTGCCTTTCTGTAACTTCATGGATCTGCAAATCTCAGTAGCTTTGCTCAGCATTAAATCTCTGTCACAAAGCAAAATATTTTTCTCTGCAGCACTTTTAATACCACACACAAGCCTCTCCTTTATTAACTCATCTTTTAAGTCACCAAACTGACACGTTTTAACTTTGTTTCTCAGGTCAGTAATATAAGCTGCAAAAGTTTACCCTGGTTTTTGACCTCTTGTGTAAAACAAATGCCTCTCTAATATAATATTTGTCTGGGGGTTACACGTTTCCCTGGACTTGCACTTCAAACACTTGGGGTCTTCCCCTGATTCAGCCTGTACAACAATATGACATTTTTCACCTTATCCCTCCTATACTGCTGGTGCATACACAAATTAATGTTCCCTTTCAATGGCCTCTGACCCAGCTAGGTTTGGCAAAATGAATGCCCTGGTGCATGCATCTTTGTCAGAATAAGCTGCTTGTATAAAAACATCATACTCTTGCACAAATATTTTTCAATTCTCTGCAATATTCTGATCAAACACCAGTGGTCATGGTTTCCGAAAACCATCTGCCATATTAACACATACCAGTGAAGGCTTTTGCATGTATGCATGAACACACACACACATATACATATGCCAGAAATTTATGCCAGTATCTATAACTATGCCCACTAGCACAACAAGCCTCTGAATAGCTGAACTTTGTGAAATAAGTCTTTCTGGCACTGTAATACTCTTGAAATCACTCTACTTTAAGAAATCACCTCTTATCAGTGTAAGAAACATCTCAAAACAACTGCACTGTGCGAATAAACTGGGCAGAAGAAGCTCAGAGTAAGAAACATTTCAAAGTAACTGAACTTTGCAAATAATCAGTAGACAACACACTGAAACTTTCCGAAAATGGCTGTACTTTGCTAAATAACTCTTTACAGTGCAAGAAACACTCTGTAATGGTGGCACATTGCGAATAGACACACCCAGCACAAGCAACTTTTTGAAATGGCTGTATTTTGACTGTACTTCACGAAATAGTTGCAATTTGCATGACAATAAACTGTTCAGAATATATGCACAGTAATAAGCTCACACTGTAAGTACTTGTACACACTTTGAGATACTTCAAATAACTCTGGCTATGCCCTGAATACAATGCAAAATAGTAGTTATGCCAAAACACAGTACTTTTCCAAAAAACATCTTTGCTTTTATTTATGCTTAATGTGCCCTTTTTGCCCTTATTATATTCGTTTTGCTCATTTAATCTTTTTCCATGCTCATTATGCTTTTCATGTGCTTGTTTTACTCTAAACATGTCTGTTTTACTTTAAACATGCTCATTTTGCAAGTCTAAGGTAACTGAACCCTTCAAGTGCTTTTCTGATAATTGTTTTATCAAATATCTTAATTTTAAACATTTTAATTATTAAACCTTTTGTGCCTCTCACTTGTTTTATAATGTGGTTTGTGCCCTTGTAATGCTCCGTTTTATATTTTTTATAAAATAAATCATTTGTGCATGTTTTCATTATCTTTGGTTTGTTTCTGGCCCTTTTTCGTGCTCTTTTCTCTTAGTTCACTGTTAACTCAGCACCTTGTAGCTCTGAAAAGCAGTCTCAGGAATCCTGGTTGTGACATCATGTTGCTCAAACAGTCAGGATAAAATAGATGAGTCTTTATGGGTTCTGTTCAAGCAGCTTTTCTATGTGCAAATACATCAGGACTGAGGCTTAATAACTTTAACTTAGATAAACTTATAAATAAACTAGCTATTACACTCATACTTGCTCACTTTCTCTGGCTGAACTCTCAAAATGGCACTGAAGTCAGCACGTTCTTGCTATTTATATGCATGTGTCGACCTTGAAATGCTTCTTAAAGGTACAACACACACAACACTATTCTACAGAGGGTGACTTGTATCTGGGTAGGATATGGTAAGGTACCATTTCTATGAAGACTTGGATATGGGTGAACTCCAGGGCATCATCCTATTTAACCAAGCTGGAGTTGTATTTGTTGTAATGTAGATCTAGGGGTTGTGGATGTGAATGAATGGGTAGATCAAGTCACCTCCACCTTTTTAGCTCCCGTCTGTGCTGTTGTTGGTCTAAATGTGTTGAAGGCACTGTAGCCTTCCAGTGCCAGTGTACTTTCTGTGGCTTTAAACCAAGTCTCAGTGACAGCACAGATACCCACATTCTCCAGAGTGAGAAGAGCTTGTAAGCTGTGGAGTTTCTTGTATAGGCTCAGAGCATTGGACAGTAACAGCTTAAGGTTGCTTTGAGATCTGATGTTGTCATTTTCATTCATTCCTCAATGAATGGGTTCAGATCTGACAATCAAATCTGACTTGGCTACTTTCTACAGATTCTAGGATCCAAATCTTAAGCTCCTGCCTTACCCATAATACCCCTGACCATTACAGTACCTCAGATCTCATTTGCTGCTCTTCAAGACAATAGTCGGGATTGCAACTTCTCAAGCTCCTTTGGCATTGTGAGTGTAATTGTTTTTGTCTTTTTTGGTTCTAAATATTTGTGTTCCCTTTTCTATATATTGCTATTCCCTATTTACCCATTTTATTGCTACCAAACACTTTTGGTAATTTTATAGTTATACCATTATTGGTAGTCTGTTTTCCACCTCTTTATACAAGTGGGTATATCTTTCTAAAGTATCATTGTTGATAGTCTCTTCTTCTACTCTCCTATTTACTTAAAAAAAATTTTCCTCTTTTGTTCTTTACGAACCTGTTTCCAGTATGGCTGACAAACTGGATTTAAAAAACATCTACTTCCTGTGTGAATAAGATCCCCAATTCTGATGCCCACAGAGAGTGCACTTACTGTTTAGGCCCACTGCATTTAGACACCCCTTGTGCTATTTGTGTGGCTTTCAATATGAGGGCTATCAGGAATCAGATGAACAAACTTATTTTAAAAGGTCTTCTCGCTTCAGCTTCCTCCTCAGGAACTTCTTCAGGGGATCAACTCCCCTCTCTGAAATCCAAGGGGCCCAGGGAGCACTGTATCTGCTCTCCTGCCCAGACTCCTTCCCAGTCATCTTCCTCAGAGCCTCCTGAAAAGGTTCTGAAAATTTTTGGATATAAAGCCTTCACATCTGAAACAGTCTATGGATCTGTCTCCTTGACTCCATGTTCCCAGGTTCTCCCTGGAACTGGTGTCTCAAATATTAAGGTCCCCTTTCCTTCAAGAGACCCTGAAAAAGTCCTTCAGGCTTCCCTCCACTTCCTCTTCCATTGGGTCCTCCCATATTCTTTCTGAAGTGGAGGTGGATAGGATGATGAGGAAATTCCTCAGAACACAGATCCAGATGAGGATTTTGCCAGCTCCGTCCCTTACCCGACGCATAAGCTGTCAACCTGCATTTTTGCCTGTCATTACTCCTTCTCTGATCTGACCATATATTTTGGAGCCTATGGATCCGAAAGCTCTGGGAGTCGATACGTTGGATGCAAAAGTTCTTCCAGCTTTAACTCTGACTACTTCCCTGACTCAATTGGCTCTGACTTTGCTGGAGCATGATGGTTCTCAGATCCAAAGCATTAACATCAAATTTAAGGGGTTGATTTCATCTCTAAAGATTTCCAAGCCATTGGTTCCTCTTGGAGCTTCAGCGCCAACTCCTCCTTTAGAGAGACAGATTGGGGAGACTCGAGATCCAATTCCTTCTGCCATTGAGGTAGTGGACAGGGTCTTCTCTCAGCCAAGAGTAGTGTTGACTCTGATGTCTTTGGATCCCCACCCTGTTCCTTCTGTGGATCCTGTGTCTGAGCCTTCAAATCCTACACCTCAGGGACAGCCAGCCCAGAAAAGCTTCCAAACAGTTCCATCTGTGGGACTCCCTGACTCTTCTGATACCTCCCCAGAACATCTCACTGAAGAGGTCCCGCATAAGAGATCATGCAAGAGGAGGCTCCTAGATTCCCTACAGGAATTCCTCAGAATTCCTCACTGACTTTGCTGAGGCGAAAGGGTCGCCTAGATCTCCACTGGAAGATGTCTCATTTGGAGACATCCTAGAGCTCCTTCGCCAGAAAGGTGGTTGGTCTGCCCAAACCCCTTCCCAAGAATAATTGGTGTTTTCAGAAGCCTTCAGGTATGTCCCATCTACATTTTGGGTTACTACCCCTGTGGATGAGCTTATAGCTCTTGTCTCCCACAGGATGAGAAAGGAACTGGACTCTATGGAACTTATCCGAAAATGTCTGGATAAAATACTAAGTGCCCTCACAGATAAAGAGCACTAGACAAAAGGGATTTTCATAGATGCCATGTTTGTTGCAGCTGCCACAAAGAAGGAGCTTGTGGAACAGAACTCCACTGTCTATCCCCCTAACAGGGAGTATAGGGTTTTGGGCAGATTTGGGAAATGGGTTTATGCTTTAGCAACGTTTGCACTGCAATCGCTGAACTACATGGCACATTTCACCAGGTTATAGAGGGACTTAACAAACATGGCATCTATGAAAATCCCTTTTGTCCAGTCCAGGAAATCTCTAATTCTGCCCCAGGATCTATATCTGCAGAAGAACAGAACTCCTTTTTCTGATGAGTGGCCACCCTAAAATCGATTACAAATGCATCCATGAGGTTGATCGCGCATGCTGCAGATGGTACCTCAAGGGTGGCTGGTTCAGGTATAGCCATAAGGAGACATGCCTGGATGCAGTTGTCCAATTTTGCAGAACCCTTCAAGGAGTCACTCATCAATGTCCCCTTTGATGGATCATCCTTGTTTGGCCCAATGGTGGAAGAGAGTCTCTCCTGTAGTGAACAAGATGGTAAGACCTTCTCTGCCGCTGGAATTTGCTTTTCTACCTTACAGAGACTCTTTTCTAGGAACCAGGGTGGTGGTAAGAAAATGTGGTTCAAGAACTCTCAAGGTCCTTTCCAGGAGTCACACACAGACTTTTCCCCCAGAGGCAGAGGGGAAAATAGTTATAATAGTAGACATCACCCGTATGGCAGAGGGGTTCTGCAGAATCAAGGATCTCAAGTTTTTCCTGAGACAGGTCATTCTAGCATACCTGAAAGGTTGCCTGACTGTCCCTGTCTGGAGGCAGTCGGGGGAGGAGGCACTTATCCTTGCACCAAGATGCCTGGATAGCCATCACAAATGACATTTGCATGCAAAGGATCATATCCAGAGGATACTTCATTCCATTTTTACAAATTTCAGTAAAACCAAAGAAAGTTCTCCCTGATGTTCCACCCAATCAGATGGAGCTAGCAGCTCAAGAAATTGCAAAGTTGCTAGACAAAAGAGTAATCCAGGAGGTCCCACCAGAGCAAACAAGAACCAGAATTTACTCAAGGTTCTTTTTAGTGTTAGAAAAGACCTGGGACATGAGGCCAGTTTTGGATAAAAGTTATGTCAACCAATTCATAAAGAACTCCAAATTCCCCATGGTCATGGTCCAGTCCATTCTGCATGTGCACACTGAGCCGAGTGGAGGAGCAGCATTGACTACAACTCTGATCTGAGATATATAACAATAAGTATCCTGTTTTTCTTTGCTTATTTTTACTAGTTACTGCTTCTAACAATTTATATATAGCACTTTTTATTGCCTGCTGCATAGTTTTTGCTGTATTGTATTGCTATTAACTAATCTGCACAATTAAACAAAAATTGTCTGCCTTACAGGGCCTTATAAACACTGTTTGTAAAGCTTTTTAGCTACTTTCACTGTGTGAAAGGTATTAACGAGAAATTTTCTCTACTTGTTAAGCACCTATTTGTTTGTTCTGATTTCCTGCCAAGGAGTGTATCATATAATTGATTTGTTTGCAGTTAAAAGCATTCTGCAGAGTCTCCTTGCTCCTTTATCTGTTTAAAACTTTCATTTTGTGGCTCACTGCTGTTCTTCTGCTGTGACAAACATATCTGTAGTGTTTACTGTCTAAAATAGTGTAGGCTAGTAGCTGTAGTATTGTCCCAGTTCAGATTTGCTGTCTCTGGGCCTGTTTGTTTTTGCAGTGGTTGTTCTGAGCACATGACCAGGCCTTCTTGAATTAGCTTTCTTTACCTTTGTGGCAGGATTGTGTTGATTGGCTGCTGGCTGGTGGAGGTTGGATGGTCTAGGGCTTGGAGTAAGCACTCATTGGTTATTTTGAGCTTTTTTAAAAAAAGTTGTTTAAGGTTGTATCTTCTGGTATTTAAGCCCTAACTTTGAGAGGATTTCTGTCTATACACACTGAGCCAAGTGGAGGAGGGGCATTGACTACAACTCTGATCTGAGATATATAACAATAAGTATCCTGTTTTTTTTTTTTTTTTTGCTTATCTTTGCTAGTTATTGCATCTAGCAATTTTTATGTAGCACTTTTTATTGCCTGCTGCATACTTTTTACTGTATTTTATTGCTATTAACTAATCTGCATGGTTAAACTAAAATTGTCTGCCTTACAGGGCCTAATAAATAAGGCTTTTGATGTCTCACTGTTTGTAAAGCTTTTTAGCTAGTTTCAATGTGTGAATGGTATTAACAGGAAATGTTCTCTACTTGTTAAGCACCTATTTGTTCTGATTTCTTGCCAAGGAGTGTATCATATAACTGATTTGTTTGCAGTTAACTCATTAACCCTGAGTACCTTCTCATGGCGCCTCTGTGCTTAACACCGAGCGCGCCATGAGAAGATAGGAATTCCATCATGTTAACCCCGAGTGCCTTCTAGCAGCACAAGTATGTTTACAGCCTTAATTCGAAGCTGTTGTTGAAAAATAAGTTGAGAAAGTAACTGAATGTTCTCAGTTACCTTCTCAACTTTGGATTTAGAGTGGAGTTACCTAATGGTCCTATTGGACTTTTATAAGTAAATCTGGTTAAAATGCTCCCTGTCTTCTCTTATGATCGCAGTAAAGTCGAGTCTGTCTGTGTTTCCTAAATGAAGCGGTGTCAGCCAATCGGATGCGTACATGATCTACATTGTCTTACTAAATTTTTTTATCTCCGTAACTTCCGTTATTAAATCAGAGTTAGCTACCTGTTTTGGGGTAATTTTTTGTTTTAAAGTTTATCTCCATAACTTCCGTTAATAAATCTGAGTTAGCTAGCTCCTTTTTGGTCATTTTTTGTTTTAAAACCACTGAGCTTTGTATCTCAGCTCTCCTTTTTAGTTGACTGTGAATTACTGGCAAAGACTAACGTTAGAAAATGACAGTTACTTAGCACACAGAGGTAACATATCTACCTAACTACACATTCCCCTTTACAACAAACTATTTAGCTTTACAACACATAGTATAGAACTCCTCTACTCATAGCAATGCTATATTACTCTAATCTAAAATAATGTAATGGCAGCTTATTTTTTCTGTGATTGCATGTGGGAGCTCAGACCTGAGGGCTCAAGTATTGAACTGTGTCCGAATAGGGCGCGGGAGTCTGGATGACAGCAGCTACTGTATTCTCCCCTTTTGTACTTGAAAGTCATACGTTTCTGATGAATGCAGTTATTGGGAGGGTAAAGCCTCTCCTGTGAGATCACTTGTCCCTGCCCACAAAGGTCTTGCAGTACCAGAGAATGAAGTGAATGGTTATTGATCAGTGAGCTTATGCATGGTTCTTGTCGTCCCATCATAGTTGGGACAGTATAAAGTTTTGTGCTTTGGAAATCCAGTGGGAAGTTTAAAGCTTTGAACACTCTACGACCGACTTTTCATTTTGTGAAATTGCTTCTCGTGTGTGCATTGTGGCCATGCAGGATAGAATTTTGGACTTCTTCGGAAGGATTTTAATTAGCTGTTGCAATTGTGAACTTTTCAGTGTATTTCTTAGTCTAATTTCTGTTGTGAGTGGAGGACCAGAAAGACTATAGTAGCAGTTAATAATCGGACTCAAAGCAAACTTCTAAGCATTTCTTACATTGTGCAAGCAGTTTGTTTAATCCATCGGCACCTACGTCTGCTATTCTGTCCCACCTCATGACATAATTTGTTAATCTGAGCGACTTTTCCCTGTGTTTTTGTTTTTTAGAGTTGTTTGATATTTATTTGTATAAGGTTGTCTAGGAACAATGAAGGACAGAAACGGAATAGTAACTAAGGTGCAGAGCTGGCCCGCATACGCGTGGATTCCTTTATTAGTAATTACAGGCTAGTGGGGAAAGAATTGGGCAGGTACTATTCTTTGTGTTGTTCTAAACTATACATTGTGTTTTTGCAAACCTGATAAATTTATGGATTATGTTCTTAAAAGGCTGAGAGTATATTGAATGTCCAGATATGACATCATTACTTCTAGAGCTAGACCGCTATGAATATATATCCCATGTATGTCTAGACTCCCTCTTTCTCTTTTATTATGAAGGACATGGCAGAGTTAGTAGGAAATAGTGCTTGTAGAAGACAGATGCTAAACAGCTTAACAGTTTGTCTTTTTTTGTCCGTGGGATAGTTTGATGGCTGCTAAGAGTTTATTTTTGTTTCTTTCAGACATATCTCTGAAGTGTTGTCTTATTTTTGGTTTGGTAAAATTTTTTTTTTCCCCTTCTAAGTTATACACGTGTTCTTGTTCTCAGACAACCTTAGTTGTGACTGGATATGGGATTTTGGAATCATAGGTTCTGCTTTAACTCTTAAGTCTAACTAGTCTTACAGTCTAACTACTGGCAGATGGGTTATGTGCATTTCTGTCTTTTGAATTCAAAGTCGAGCAACAGTGTCCTCCAGTCTACTTATGAAGCTTGCCCTGCAGTCTTTACAGCCTTTTGCCTTGCTCTTTATCCCTTTGGTAACTTTCATATTGGAATACTGCTTTATAGCTCATTTTCAAATGCTCTTTTTGTTTTATCAGTTTGGACTTTGTTCTTACAGTCTGGATTGTGACACACAGATGATCGCTAGATAGCTTCATACCAGGGAGGTCTAATTAAGATCACCTTTGTACCCCCCAAACTTCTATGCAAGTTTCCTGAGCTGTCTTGTGGTTGATTCTGAGATTTTTTTAATCTATGCCCTGTCTTTTTCCTTGAAAAACTACAAAGTCTGTGGGCTTCCTGGTGCCCTTTATGTGCAGCCAAAGCACTATGTGACTCCTTTGCAGTGGTTGTCCTTACTACCTGCGCCTTATCTTCCACCTTCAAACTGTTTATAGGTACCTGTCTGCACTGTGTGCTTTTTCTTACTCTCCGTGGTAGTCATTGAACTCTTACATACTGTCCTGCGACACTTGCATGAGTTGCTATGATCATTGCAGGACACCAAAACCTGTTGCTCACTGAACCCTAATAGCGATTGCTAATGTGGATACAGTGCACATGTACATGATTATTCATGTAAGTGTCACTGATTAATAATGTACATAATAGTAAACACCACTGGCTGGGGATTAAGCCCAGGGCCATCCTGCCTTCCATGTTGTGGTTACTGGACCAACACAGAGTGTTTAAACAGGCTGATTTACTGTACATACCAATGCTGGATGTAGGATGTGAAGGAGAGCAGGCATGAGTCAAATATAGAGAAGAATGGAAAGGTGGGAGACAAGAAAACAGAGAAAAAGAAAATAAGTTTTAGGGAGGAGTTTGGGGACATGTTTACTGGTAAACCAGGGTACACCAACCCAATGAAGCACCATGTTGACACAGGCCTCATTAGCCTATCATATAAGCCCCTAATAGCATGCCTGATTGAGTTAAGTAGTCACTGAGAGAGAGAAGACTTACAGGAAATGTTTGATCTCGGGGAAATCATAGCCATTAACATACTTCTGTTTTCATAGATCTTATGGTAAAATATAAGCTGTTGGTTTGCATGGTGAGTGTTGCCAATAATACATAGGTTTTCCTGGGTCATAGAGGGGGACCTATATCTTGCAAGTAAGTGCTATGGGATTTGGCTTATGGTACTTTGAAGATGGAGAAGCTCAAATTCATTGTCCTGTTTTTTTTTTCCTGCCATGAGATTTAAAGTCATACACAACCATCTTTAGTCTCTGTCTGTGTAGTAGCTGGTAAAACCTAACATCTTATAGATGTCTCCTGGTTTACTTGCTGACTATTTCAAGCATGCAGCTACCACATGTTTTGAAATTTTTTTTTTTTTGGCTTTGTCAGTCTTATGTGGAATTTAGCTGGGAGGAAGGCCTCAATATCTAAATGTTATACTATTTTTACTGAATTAATCAGGTCTTCTCTTTACTGATGATAATAAGTCAGTTACATAACAGCTGCACAAGGTAATAACATGAATGCCTATATTATGTGCAACAATTATCACCTGTGTCTGAGCATGCATAACTTTGCACGTCATTATCACAGTGCAGTTACAATCTAACACTGAGTCATTTTGGTGCATGTTTTTACCAGGAACTGTTACTGAAGGGTTGTTTGGGGAAATATTTCATTCTGGTGCTTGTGCATACTTCAACATGTTACTGTAGGGGTCCCTTGGGTGAATGCTTCATTTTTAGTGCATGTTCGTACCAGGGACTGTTACTGAAGGGTCGTTTGGAGAAATATTTCATTCTGGTCTTTGTGCATACTTCAACATTTTATTGTAGGGGCCACTTTGGTGAATGTTTCATTTTGGTTCATGTATATACCAGGAACTGTTACTGAAGGGTTGTTTGGGGAAATATTTCTTTCTGGTGCTTGCGCGTATTTCATCATTTTATTGTAGGGGTCCCTTGGGTGAATGCTTCATTTTGGTGCATGGATATACCAGGAACTGTTACAGAAGTGTCATTTTGGCGAAATGCTTCATGTTGGTGCTCGTGCATACTGCAGCATCTTATTGCAGGGGTCCCCTTGGGGGACTGCTTAATTTTGGTGCATTTTCTTACCAGAAACTGTTACTGGTGAGTTGTTTTGGGGAAATAGTTAATTCTGGTGCTTCATTTTGGTGCATATTTTCCCATTTACATGTGCCGTTTCTGTGCCCCCTTGTTAGTTACCAGTCAAGCCCTTATGCATCAAGGCCAGGAAGGTCCCTCTTCCGACTTTTGTGCAAACTGCTCTTGTGTTGGTGGATGCATCGCGGGTAGCCAGCACCAGTACGGGACACTTCAGATGCCCATGAGCTGAAGCCCCATGCCTGTCCTTGGCATATTAGTGGAGTGGCGGTCCTTACCCTGCTTTTCCCGTTTACAAGTGCCTTTTCTGTGCCCCCTTGTCAGTCATTGTGTGTAATTTGGTGTTTGCACGGGTGCTAGGTATGTATCTCTGCACTGTCATCACCACTTATGTACCTTATGAAAAGAATAATGCCCCTGTGCATAGGAGTGAAATTTGGATGGTCTAACCAGGTAATTCATTATGATATACATAAATATGTAGTCTTTCAATACATCTGTCAAACATCAGTAGTAACCTGTTTGCATTTTCTTTCCTGTGCAAGTCCGTCCAGCTTCTGACACTGACATGGCTTCACGAGCAGGAAAACGACAAGTGAGACTGTGGGTATGTGGCCATTCCTACATTCACTGGGCTGCCAGCCAGGCCTCCATAACTGAAAACCACTGCAACTTGAGCTTCCCCATATCCAGTGTGAAGGTATACTGGATTACAAAAGAGGTATGCATTGGAGAACTGCAGTTGTTGAAAGAGAAGTGTTCCATCTACCCTGAGCCCGACATCCTTGTGCTGCACATCGGAGGGAATGATGTCATCAGTCAACCACTCAGAAGGCTACGGCTTCAAATCAACTCAATTTTTGAACAGCTGCAGTCGTGGTGGCCACGTTGTTATTTTGTGTGGTCTGACATAATTCCTTGCCAGATGTGGAAAACAGAAAACAGTTCATGGGCAGCGCCCAAGGCCAGATGTTTACAGAATGTGTTCATGCATGGCTTGATGCACAGGGTCGGTGGATCTACAATCTGCCATGATAGCATCACCGCAGAAGATGTTCATTTGTTCAGACGGAATGGCGTTCACCTTACTGAGGAGGGCATTGCGTTGTTGTTGACTGACCTCCACAGTGCATTAGGAGAGCTATGCAGGACTGGTAACACGCAGCTGTGAGAAGAATGGAAAACACCCATGACCAAGTAGGACCAGTATGGTAAGTAAAACTCTATTATGAAGTGTGTTGTGTAAAATTATATTTTTCTGAGTTTGGCAAATAACTGTGTGAAGGAGTTGGTGAAGATGCTGAGAAAGAACAACTATTTCAGGAGAGTGCAAACATGTACAATAGAATACGTCATGATAGGGAGGGCTTAGTAATACAGAAAAAGGTGTGGTTAATAATTCATTTGCAGGTTGAAATGATTGCAGTTTGATGCAGATAAACTACTACTATTATCTACGAATGATGTTCATGAGCACTTCTTCAAAATCTTAACTCTGAATTCATATTTTGGGCTGGAAATAACATAACAAGGGGGAAAATTTGCATGACATGGGCAGAAAATGCACAGTAGTTAGTTCTATGCACTTCCACTGAGAATGCTGCCAGTACAAAGTTACATATAAGCACATAAGCACAGTTTTGGCATTTATCAAGTTACAGTTTCTGTTGCATTTATTCCCTGTAAAATGTAAAAATTAATGAGAATAGTATTGCAGTAAGCTTATCCTATAATTGATAGAATAAGTGCTCAGATGTACAGGTATTCACCAAAACGTCCTATTGTCCAGTGGGGCAAACAACTCATTTCAGGGATAATGGCTGGTACTGTTAGTGTGAAACTGTAATGTGATGACACAAGGTTTCAAGATTGCAGGTATGGCTGAAGAATTGGGCAGTGCATTCATACAGCTGTAAATAGTAATAGAAATCAGTTACTTGGTTTACCTTTTTCGATTTTGTGCAATGTTTCTCAATAATGCTGCAGTGGCACATGTTTGCAACTACAAAAAGAATGACCACAAAAACAAATGGAAACTTATATTCCTTTATTCTTTGTGACATTGGTGTGTTGCAGTGACAGAAGTTTGAATGCCCTGATATTGTGGATCACAATGACGCAAGTTTGTGTGCCCTGTTATAGTTGTAATTTCCTGACTTGGGCAGTTTTGTCATGATTGGTTCATATGGTTTGTTTCATTGCATACTGGAAAAGTGTTTAAAAGTATAAATGTAAAAGACTCTAACAAGTGATGCCATTTTGTATAACAGATATAGCTTATTTCTTTCTTGGACCTACATGTGGTACCTTTGTTAGTATGTTGCAAAGTATAGAATGATTTCCTCACTAGTGTAGACATGTGATGGTCAAAGGCTAGATTAATGTCTGTGTGTGCCCCCAAGTCCCTGACTACTGAGTCAACTCTTAGGGGTGTGGTGCCAGTATGACAGTTACAAGGGCTGGATGACTTCCTGGGGGGTACTCATAGGTATTTCTTGTCATTTACTGTTAGTCCATGGTTCAGATGTCAGTTATTTGTCTGTGATAGCCCTTTATGGAGAGCATTTCTGGCAGTGGTTCATTTCAGGTTGTGGATATATGTATCTCAGATTTGGCTTTGGTAAATTTTATTTGTCTTCAGATCTGTTTGTGCAGTTTTTAGATGGCTTTTTTCTTGCTGGGTTCTCCACCACCTACTTTTTGCCATGATTTTCTTCCTTCTGTTATACAACCTATTGATGTTGTGATTCCACTAGGGTGGATTACTTTTTTGAGGTAGTTCTGTACTTGATGCTGTTGAGTTGGATAGTGAGTGTTTCCAATAATACATGGGTTTTCTGGGTCATAGAGGGGGACCTATAGCTTGCAAGTCAGTGCTGTGGGATTTGGCTTATGATACTTTGAAGATGGAGAAGCTGACGTTCATTGTCCTGTTTGACCAGCCTTGAGGTACATAACCACCATTAGTCTCTGTCTGCATAGTAGCTGGTCAAACTTTTAACCGAAGGGTGCAGTATACAAAGGAAACATGATGCGACTATTACTTCCATTATTTCTTGCCAGTACTTGGTTCTGCTGGCCGTTTCGGTTGGATTTCGACCTGCAAAGTATTGTGTTACTACTTTCTGTTTTTTGACATTGCATATCTTCCATTGCCTACGTAGGCCACTAAGTCTATCAAAATACATTAGAATCAATTTCTTATGGAAGTCTCCTGACTTACTTGCTGAGTATTTCAAGGATGGGACCACCATATGTTTCGGGCTTTTTCCTTGGCTTTGTCAGACACTTGTGGAATTTAGTTGTGACCAGACTAGACCTGTGTCTCAGCATGCATACTTTTGCAGTAATGAAAGGAAGGTCGTTATCACATTAGCAATATGTGTAGTTATAATATAGCAGTGAGTCATTATCACTTTTCTGGGAAAAGTCTCAGCTGCTGTCACTGTTATTCACATAAGTAGAAGTCGTTATCACTTTGATGACTGCAAAAGCCAGGTTGTGTTTTTTCTCTGCTGCTTGGAGTCATTGCAAGCAACCCCACCTCATTCTTCATCAACTGCCTAGCCTCCTAAACCCCTGATTTTTTTCTCTTCCTATATATATATATATATATATATATATATATATATATATGTGTGTGTGTGTGTGTGTGTGTGTGTGTGTTTGTGTATATATATATATATATATATATATATATATATATATAGATTATATATATTGTGCGTATCTCAACATTTTCCTGAAGGGGTAATTTGGGTGATTGTTTCATTTAGGGACATGTGTATGACATGTAGTAATGAAAAACGTGGTGGGGTAAATAATTAATTTGTGTACCAGGTGTGTGTGTGTGTGTGTGTGTGTGTGTGTGTGTGTGTGTGTGTGTGTGTGTGTGTGTGTGTGTGTGTTGCCATTGTCTGTTCCACACCTGTATTTCCATGTTTGTAGTTGTATGAGACATGCGTCTGGCTCTGTGAGGGATCATCTCTTTCTAAGGGGGATTGGGAGATGGTCTAATGATTTGAGGTTGTGGACATAGACCAGGAATGCCTTGTGGTTGTCCTTGGCCTGGGAGGACAAATGTACATCAGATTTGGCTTTGGTAGATGTGGTATGAATGGCAGTGGAGTAATTGTCCCTTTTCCAGTGATGGCTACCTTGGTGTGGCATAGACATTTGTAATGAGAATGCAACATCAAAGTTCTTTTCGGACTTAGGTTATGGAAATTATGATTTTTTTCATATTTTGGTAAATAACTTTGCAAGAGAGCATCTGAATTTACGAAGATATACCTCATTTTGAAGACAGTATTACTGGTTCCAACATGGTAAAATAATTGTGCCTGTATGTTGTACACATGTGCAGATATCAAAGTTTGTTTTAAAGTTAGGTTATGGAAATTATGATTTTTTTTCATATTTTGGTAAATAACTTTGCAAGGGAGCATGTCAGTGTGCCAAGTAATACCTCACTTTGAAGACAGTGTTACTCCTTACAACATGGTTAAAGAACTGTGTCTGTGCACTGTACACATGTACAGATATCACAGTTTGTTTAGTCTTGTACGATTATGAAAATTATACATTTCCAATACATCTCATTATTATGCCCATATCTTTGCAAGGGAGCATGGTGATCACACAAATGATACATAATTTTGAAGCTGACATTAAGACTCACAACTTCTACACTGATATGTAGGCTCTTTCTGTTACAGGTGACAAGATATTATGCTTTGTGTATTTATCAATTATGAGAAATATTATATTAATAATATTTCTGTGAATATCTCCATAAAGGAGCATCACAAAGTAATGGTTAAGGTATCATTTTAAAGCTGACATTCATACTAAGAAATTAAATTCAAATTGTATGGGTCTACATGGTACATTGACCAAGATATTGTGCTTTGCTTTTCAAAAAAGGAAAAAAATATGCACAATATCAACATTCCTTGCCAAATATTTAATAATGACTTTGATATGCACTATCAACATTTACACTGTTGGAAAGGTCAGTGTCTGCTGAACAGTTTACAGTTTTAGTCTAGCTCTTATAATTAAAGAGTTATAAACATTTGTTTTCTGTATGGTATTAGAAATGGATTTTCTGAAAATGAGCTCAGGCTGCACTGTTGTTCCTATGGTGGAATTAACCAGGCAGCTTTTTCTGAGCTGCTCCGGAGTGAATGAGTTAAAAGCATTCTATAGAGTCTCCTTGCTCCTTTATCTGTTTAAAACTTTCATTTTGTGGCTCACTGCTGTTCTTCTGCTGTGATAAACATTTCTGTAGTGTTTACTGTCTAAAAGAGTGTAGGCTAGTAGCTGTAGTATTGTTCCACACCCTCTCTCCCTGTTGGTGTCTTCCTGTTATACTTGGTGGCTTTGCAGTTGCCCGCCCCTACTGTAAATTTGATCTGGGACACTCCTCCCAGTCTAGTGTCATTAGCTCATTCTACCTAATAGAGAGAGAACATTTGAGAAGGCCAGTCCACTTAGTTTCCTAACCTTGAATTATCTTCTGCTTCTGATCTCTCCCTTTCCTTTAAAAAAAAAAAAAACTTCGCTAGAATCTCCCTGTGTTCTGCTTAATGGTAACAAAAAATGCACACTTGTTTCCTGACTTTCCTGTAACTAGTCTAGTCCAGATACAGATTTGCTATATCCAGGACTGTTTGTAAGCTTCTGAGCCCCCCAAGCCTGTCTGTGTTGGAGGGAAGCCTGCTAGCTTATCAGTGGGAGTGGTAAGCACTATGTAACCTACCTACCACATCAGGAGTGGTTTCTGGCCCAAAAATTGTAGGTATTGGCCATTTGGGCAATTTTTCCATCTTTCTCAACTTCCTGATTTAAAAGCCTGCATTTGAACTTGTCCCTCCCCCCTTCCTGTAACTAGTCTAGTCCAGATACAGATGTGCTGTATCCAGGACTGTTTGTAAGCTCCTCAGGCCCCCAAGCCTTTCTGTGTTGGAGGGAAGCCTGCTAGCTTATCAGTGGGAGTGGTATGCACTAGGTAACCTAATTACCACATAAGGAGTGGTTTCTGGCCCAGAAATTGTAGTTATTGGTCGTTTGGGCAATTTTTCATCTTTCTCAACTTTCTGATTTAAAAGCCCGCATTTGCACTTGTTTCTTTTCTGTAACTAGTCTAGTTCAGATACAGATTCTTAGTTTTAGCACTTGAATTTGCTTATTCGTGCTCGGCACTTGTTCAGAACTTGCTGTAAGCACTAAATAAGCTACAAATTACTACAGCACTCAACCTTCCTGATTACCTAGAGGAAAACAGTTTTTGTACTTAATTTCCTCACTTGCTTAGAGAAAAACAGCTCTTGTACTCACTTTCCTCACTTGACTAGAGGAAAATAGTTTTTTATTCAGGCATGTCCAAGGGTCAGCTCCCAGTGTTCTCTCCTGTCTATCTGATGAATCTGGGCATCTTGGGGCACTGTATCAATTACCTCATGTACACAGACTGCCTTCTCCTCCTACCACCCAACACCACAACCTGTGAGAGATGCTCTTATCTAGCCAAACTGGAGCTAAAGCTCTCTCCAACCAAGACTGAACTTGACAGTCAAGAGGAGAAGGTAAACACTTGAACCACACCACACTCATCACATAGTCACACTAAACCTACACCACCAAAATCCACACATAGAAACACAAAAATATTTGTGGTGGCTCTCAGTAATAATCTGCTGAAACAACAGAGACCTCGAAAGCAGAAACACAACCCAAATGACACGTAGCCCAAAGACTCAGTGTGCCACTCAACCAAAGCCCATAAGGCAAAACAACGTACCCAACACACTAGTCATAGGTGACTTTATAATCAGGCACACTGATGTCCCACTCACCAGGCTAAACAAGGAGAAGGTTACTGTCAGCTCTCTGTCGGGTGCCAGGATCCGCCACATAACCCACGCTCTCTGGTCACTCCACAATAAGTACAAATATGACTCTTATCATTGTCCATGTTGGTGTGAATGACCTGAGATGTACCTCCCTGGACTACACAAAAAGAGACATGGAAGAGCTCTCCAATCTTGTAGCCCAGGCAGGAATGACCCTAGCCCTGGGTAGCATCCTACCACCGCCCAGAATGATACCGCAGTACAAGGACAAAATGATTGACTTCAGCAATTGGCTAAGCTTCTGGTGTCATTCTAAGGGGATCCAGTATCTGTCTGTCTGGGACAACATGGTCGTCACACCATGATGCTTTGTCAGAGATGGCCTGCACCTGTCACCCCTGGGATTCCAGATACTGGCTAAGGCTCTTGCCACCCCCATAGTGCCTTTTTTAGGCAAGGTTCAAATGACAAATTCACCCCTGTAACAGGAACAGGCAAGCAAAAACTGAGGGTAATGCTACTCACTGCTAGAAATCTAAATCTCGAAATGCTTTCCCTCGAGGCACTCCTTAAAATGGAGAACATCGATATCTGTGCAGTGACTGAGACCTGGTTCAAGGCTCCAGAGAGCACCCCTGCATTACCACACTATAACTCATATGACACTTTTCGGCCATCTAACCTGGACCGGAACACCAGAGGCGGAGGTGTGTCCATATTCATTAAGGAGATCCACACCTCCAGGCTAGTTGCTCAGCATAATGCATCCGAGGTTATCCAAGTGCAGCTAACTCTAGACAAAACTGCAATCCAGATTGTAGCTTGCTACAGAACCCCCACCATGCCCCAGGATTCTAGCTTTTCTTTTCTTGATATACTGGAAAATGTTAAGGTTCAAACAAACACCCTAATAATAGGCGATTTCACCTACCTCACCATTAGCTGGGAAAACTACTCATGTACCAACTCCTTCACTTAACGGTTTCTGGAATGCATAAATTCCAATGCCCTGGATCAACTTATCTGCACCCCCACCAGGGGCAACAATATCTTATACCTAGTAATTACCAACATGAGTGACCGGGGTTCCACACCCAAATTCAACTCCTCATTGGTCAGATCCGACCATAAGCTAATCACCCTAGATATCCACATCCCGCCCCCACCCACCATTAAGGAAACCACTGTTAAATGTTTCTCCAAAGCAAACTTCATGCTTCTTAAGACAGAAGTGGCGAACTTCATGACACCCATGCAGATGGACAATATAGTTACGACTGCTGAATCCTACACAAATGCACTCTATAAGCACTTACACGAGTGCATGGATTGTGCTATCCCAAACTGAACCAAGATGCTATCCTCCAAAAAGGAAGCCAATCTGGTGGTCCCCTGCCATAAACAAACTCTACAACAGAAGGAAGAAACTGTTGCAAAAGAGAGTAAAATTCCATGAGTGGAGGAACTCACTGGTCCGCCTCAGTAAGAAGTTGAGATCCCTTATAAGATCCTACAAAGCTAGCTATGAAAACAAAGTTGCCACTGATTCTAGGGACAACCACAAAGCATTCTATAGCTATGTCAAGAATCTCAATGACAACACCCAGATCTGCTCTGAGTTACAACACAATGGCACGAAAATTACAGAACCAACTGATATTGCCCACATCCTGGCAGATAGGTTCAGTGCTAACTTTACCCCCCTCTCACCCCCTAAAGGGACCCATATCTATACAAGAAGAGTGCAGAGTCCCTGTAATCACAACTATGCAGATAAAAGCTGCACTCTCTAAAGCCAAAAACACAGCATCCATGGGACCAGACAACATCCCAGGTTGCATTTTACACAAACTTCAGAACGAATTGGCTCCCCACCTAAGCACCATGTTCAATCATAGCCTCATGTCAGCTTTGTGCCCACTGAATGGCACACAGCAACAGTTATGCCACTCCACAAAGGGGGAGCCACCACTGATCCCAGAAACTATTGCCCTATTAGCCTGACGAGCCTGGTCTGTAAGGCCATGGAACGTATCATCATGGCACTTATAAACAAAGACATTGGTAACCTCCAGACTCTGGACCCCACCCAGTTCAGGTTTGTGAAAGATAGATCATGACTTCTGAACCTGATTGACTTCTTTGAGGCAGTCACCAATGCTGCAGACGAGGGTAAGGTGGTTCACACAACCTATCTTGACCTCGCCAAGGCTTTCGACACCATCCCCCATTCAGGAATTATAGCTAAAATCGCTAAACTAGGTATAAATCTCAAAGTTATAAGATGGGTTGCCAACTGGCTCACTGACAGAACTCACACTGTAAAAGTTGCAGACTCCAAATCTGACTTCAAACCAGTGACATGTGGAGTACCACAGGGTTCAGTCCTGGGACCTCTCCTGTTTGGTATCTACTTCTCTGAAGTACAGGCTATCACAGAAGGCCTTATTCTTATTTTTTTCTACATTGTTTGGCTACTATCACAGAAGGCCTTTGGCTACCAAAGTTCACAGATGACTGCAAACTAGGAGCCATAGTTGAGTCCTGAAGTGATGTGGACATCCTACAGAAGGGCCTCACTGAGATAGATGCCTGGTGTCAGAGCCATGGCCTCAAGCTCAATGCCAAAAAGTGCATTGTCATCCCCTTTGGTAAAAACTCTGTACCCATGAACTACCACATAGGCGGCAGTCTACTTAATGCCAAATGTGTGTTAAGAGACCTTGGGACCCAGGTGGACAGTAGCCTCTCCTTTGATAATCACATTGCCACAGTAGTCAGGAAATCCATCTATGTGGCACACCTCATCGTAAAAGGGTTCTCATCCAGGAAAAAAAGAGGTCATTGTTCCCCCCTACTTGACATTCATTCGACCCATTATAGAGTACAATTCCCTTTTTGGAATGTATCTCACAAGACATGTGCAGCAGCTGGAAAGCCACAGATGTACCTCACAAAGAGGATTACTGGCCTCAAACAGATGCCCTACACTGACCGTCTCAAAAAGCTCCAGCTTTACTCTGTAGCATATCTCCTACTCCAAGGGGATCTCTGCCCAACATATAAAGCTATGTTAAACCCAGAGCCGTTGGACATGCTACACCTAAAGAAATCCCAATCCCTCCAAGCTACATGCTCTAGGGACCTAAACCTTGTCACCACAATAAACAGGACATGCTGAAGGAATAGATTCTTGTCCCAGAGACTTCCCATACTCTGGAACAAGCTACCCATCTATGTCAAGCAAAGTTCCTCATTAGCACTCTTCAAGAAAAATCTTGATGAGTGGATGAGAAATAGGAAATACACCCTGGGGATCACTTCTGTGGCTCTGCTTGACAGGGGCACAGGAAAATAACTTTCTTGGGTGGCCTAAGCCAGGGAACCATGTTGGCTAGGCTTACTTAGGCCCTTGTGTCAATAGCCTAGTACCTACCTATGAACCTATGGCTGGATGTGCTCAATCAATCTTCGATGGTGAGCCAGTTGGCAACCCATCTTGTGACATTGGGACTGGGAGCCAGTCATTACCATATCAGAGCTCTGCCTTTGGTCTAACCACACCCCCTATGGTGTTCATCAAATGCATGGCAGTGATAACAGCTCACCTGAGAATGCTTGGATTCAGAGTGTTTCCCTGTTTAGATGACTGGATCCTTACCGCACCAATCAGACATCTACTAATAAAAGCCAGAGATTATTTACTCCCCCCTGGCACTCTCACTGGGAATCTCCATAAACATGCACAAATCACATCTTCAACCAGCTCAAGTAATAGACCTCATACGGGGTCACTTGGACACAGACAGTTGTCTAGCTTTTCTACCTCAGAGCAGAATTCTTACACAGGGGGCACATGTCAGGCAAGTTCTTTCTATTCCAGTGCCCCCGGTAAGACTGATCCTCAAAGCATTAGGTATGATGGCTGTCACTATAACTTTGATTCCCACTGCCCGCTTGCACATGAGAATTCTTCAATGAACTCTAGAAGTGCAATGGTCCTTTCATCGCCATCCCTTGAGTCACCCCATAAAATTTTCTCAAGTGTGTAGAAATTCATTTCTTTGGTGGGCCCAGTCTGAGGAGATCGAACAAGGTCATCCATTTATCCTTCTCACCCCAGTGCCACATTGACCATTGACACGTTCCAGGTGGGGTGATGGGGCATTACTCAGGATGGACTGTTCAAGGCACGTGGCTAGTTCAAAAGGTCAGTCTACATATCAGTGTGCTAGATATGAGAGTGGTGCTTCTAGCATTGCAGGCTTTTCACAGCTTTCTCCCTCTAGGGACTATTGCACTACAAATGGACAACATATCAGTAGTCTGGTACATCAGCAAACAGGGGGAGCCAGATCCTACCCCCTTTGTCAAGAAGCAATGAAGATGTGGCAATGGGCAATCTCTTCCAACTGCTTTCTAGTAGTAATGCACATACTGGAGAAGTGGAACATTTTAGCAGACAGACTCAGCAGGACTATCCTCATGCTTCATCAGTGGTCTATCAAACAATCAGTGGCAAGCATGATCTTCCACAAATGGTGTCAACCTTGCTGTAAACTATTTGCATCCCCCTTCAGCAACAAGTGAAGTAGGTTCTTTGCCCTTATCCCTCCTCAGGGAGAGTCATCAAGAGATGCTCTAGTCCATGTTTGGCCCTCTGGTCTCCTTTACACTTACACTCCCCTGCCACTCATCCTCATATTTCTTCAGAAAGCACTTTGGTTGAAAGTCATAGTGATCCTCATTGTTCCCTCCTGGCCTTGACAAGTATGGTTTTGCTTAGTTTGGTCTCACTATGCTGGATCCCAGTCCAGACCACCTATCAGGACAAGTTCACCCAGGTACTGCAGGCTTCAAGTAGACTGCATGGTTTCTCCAATTCCACTGATGGCTAGACATTCCAGGCTTTCCTCCTCAGTTTAAAAAATCCTATTATATTCCCATAAAACCTCTACTAGAAAAGTTTACATGAGTAAATGGAGACGATTCACTATTTGGGATCATCAGAAACAATTAGATCCCTTCACAGCTATAATTCTAGCAGTTCTAGACTTCCTTGCTTTGGTATTCCAGGACAGAACAAGTTTTTCCACTATTAAAGTTCAATTGGCAGTCACCTCCAACTATTATATTAGGATTAATGTTTCTCCTTTAGCATCAGCTAAATTGTGTAAAGCAGTTCTTAGGGGACGTTCTTACTTAGACCTCCAATAAAGGACCCCACTCCACCTTGGGACCTCACCATGGTGTTACAAACCTTAGTACACCCCCCCTTTGAACCATCAGCTAAAGTGGATCTCAAGTTTCTTTCTTGGAAAACTGTGTTTTTGTAGCTATAACTTTTGCAAGATAGGTATCAGAACTGCAAGCTCTGTCTTCCAAACCACCATATTTGATTTTTCAGAAAGATAGAGTTACTTTATACACAAATCCTTCTTTCTAACCAAACATTTCCACTGAAACCAATATCAACCAGGTCATCAATCTGCCAGTTTTCTTTCCTAAATTTGAAAATAAAGGAGAATACACCCTTTGCCTTCTTGATGTACATAGACAATTGTATTTCTACATGGACAGAACCAAGGCATTCACAAAGTCTAAACAACTATTTGTTTCCTTTTCTAATTTAAAAATTCCTCGAAACGTATTACCTTACCTAATTAACAGAAGGCACATTCAGCCAGGTCAATGTCTACTTCTGCAACCTTCTGGGCTAGAGCGTCTGTTGATGACATTTGTGCAGTTGCTGCCTAGTCCAATACTCATATCTTTATTACACATTACAAATTGGACATCATTTCCAGAAAAAGAGCTGCTTTTGGTTCTGTGGTGCTCTGGAACATCCTTCCATGAGGGCCACCCAAGGTTACTGTAGATGTGGACTCTGTCCTATTCATTGAGGAATGAATGAAAATGACAATATCAGATGAGAACTTATGTACTCAACATTATGTTCCATCTGTTTTGTCCATTTTTATTCTTCCTCAACTTCTCTCTCACCTTACCCCTGTCCTTAACCCTGGGAGAGACCTAACAGAAGAATAGTTAGGAACCATAGTTCCTGTTTGAGCTTCTGATCTTTCATCTACCACTTTCCTGTCATAGTATGATTATCTTAATATATTACTATAATATATATCATAGCAGCAAACTCAATATGAGGTATTGTAATGGTCAGGGGCATTATGGGTAAGGGTGGAGCTTGAGATTCAGATCCTAGAATATGTAGAAAGTGGCTGAGTTCATTTTGATGTTTAGATATGAACCCCTTTGTTGAGGAAGAAGGAAAACCGACAACACAGATAGAGCATTATAGTAAGTACATAACTTCTTTTTTGTTTTGCTGTATTGGTAGTTTTGTTATTTTTACATAGCCTAAAAAGGGTCTAAAGGGGTGGATAAAACTTTAGCCAATATTGGAAAGCCCATAGGGGACAGGTGCAGACCATCCTTGGGAAAACAATGTGGTTTGTTAACCATGTCCTCCCATGCTGATAGATATTGGATTCCACTGGAGTGACACCAGAAACTAAGACAGTTATTAAAATTAGTCATTTTCTGTTCATATTATGGTATCATCCTTGGTCAAGGTAGAATGCTGCTCAATGCAAGGCACATACCCACCTGTGACACATGTTCAGAGAGCTACATAACGTGTATTTTCATATAATCCAGTAAAGTATGTCTCAGGTCATTTGCACCCACATGAGTTATAACAGAATTATATTGTTGTCTGTGCTGCAGTGACATGAGTTTTTGCATGATACTGTGGATCCTGGCTATTGATAGGCATCTAACTGTTATCTTCTCTTTGTCAAGAAGGGTAAATCTGTATGTCTTACAATAGAATGCTCTGTTACAGGAGTGCCAGATTATGACTTTGCTTGCCTTATGGGCTTTGTCCTTGGGGGATCATTGGGCACAGGCTTATATGTGATGTTATGTGCCGTGTTGCTTTTGGTGGGTGCTTTATTGGTTGCTGTGGATAGGTATTACTGTTTTATGGCTTAGGTGGTCTTTAATGTATGTAGAGGCTTCTTTTAAATGCCTCAGCATAAGAATGTCTTTGTGTATGGTGAGTGGTATGTGTGAAGGATGTAGTGTGTGTGTTCTTGGCAATCTTGTTTGTAAGCAATATTTTTTTGTCTCCAAGGAAGCTATGTATGTATATCCTGTGTTAGTTTCTTTAAGGAGTAAAGGGTTGTCAGAGTACATGAGGCAATTGCTATATTGTTTCAGGATGCCCATATCTACCAAGCTGACCACAGAGACATTAGGAAATTGCAAGTCCATGTTGTCAGGACCTGTATTACAGTTGGGGTATTCTACTTTAGGTAATTGGTTTTACAGGGGTCACCTGACTGGTGTCTAGGGTTAAGGCTAAATGTTAGGCAGTGTTATGATCTGATATTAGTGCTGTTTGATGTGGTAACTAGCTGCCTTAATCTTAGCTCCATACAAAACCTTTCTGCGTTACAGGCTAAAGTCCTAAGTGCTAGCTTGATAGGTTTGCTACTACACAGGGTACTGCTAACTGCCACTGCATGGTGAACAGTTTGGCGAAAAGTTCCTAATTTCTAGCAGACAAAAAAAGCTGAAAACTGACTGACATACTCTCTGACAAATAACAACTACACTTTGAGCTCCCTGGAATGCTTCCCAACTTAGGGAGACCAGGTAAACTCTTTCTGTTCATTGGATGATCCTGAAACTTCTTAATGTAAAAGCACAATAAAAGTAGCTCTCAAGTGCAGATTAACATCAAACAACTAAGTCCATAATAAGCCCTCTGGCAGATGAAGCAATCTCATTTTTACCCTCTCTGTGTGTTTTCCAACTGACACTGATTAGGCTACCTTACTACTGCCACTAGAACAGCCATTCCAGTCTTCTTTATGTAAAACACAATTGATTTGTCAAAAGTGAAAAGGTAACCACTAGCTACACCAAGTAATTATCCCTTTAAGCCCCCTTGTGTGTTTCCCAACTCGGATAGACCGGGCTAATTTTCTACTCCCGTGAGAATTGCATTCCCAGTCTTATTAATCTAAATGTGCACTTTAGTTAGCCAAAAGTGAAAAGGTATCCAAAACAAATCAAATAACGAGCTTCATTGAGAAATTCTCACTTTTAGCCTCCCTGTGTGCTTTCCAACTCCGACAGGCCGGGCTACCTTTCTACTCCCACTAAAATTGCAGTCCTGTTCTTCTTAATTTAAAAAAAAACTTTAATTCACCACAAATGAAAAGGTGCCAGAAACAATTCTAGTAACTGACTGCAAGTAATTGCAAGGTGATTCAAAGGTAGACAAGTAAGCAATGAGGAAGACACACACACACACACACACACACACACACACACACACACACACACACACACACACACACACACACACACACACTCACACACACTCACACCTATAGTACAATTTTTGTATACTTCCAGTTAACACCTATAGCTCTTTATGGCATCCAGATCTTTTTTTTTTCTTTTTTGATCTGGCTTCTTTAAGAAAGTGACTTAACCAGTTAATAATAGACAATTAGAAGGGGGCAAGAATTTATTTAAAAAAATACACTAGGATTGTTAAACTAGGATGCCCTGCAGTGGAGAAATTAATCACTGTTTGCTGCTTATTATTCAAATTTTCATATTTATGATCAAACGTTCATACCTGAGAGACCTACATACTGTTTAGGGATGTGGTGTGATGTGCCATAGTGAGAGACAGGAACATTCATCATCAATATCCATTTATATCACACTGTACTTGAGATATTTCTAGTTGTTTATTAGTAGTTATTTAACTAAACAATATTTCCATATCTACTTAATATTTCAAAAAACAAGTGACTTAGAGACTGCTGCATGGCATCAGGTGAAACCTTAGATGTTATTGAAGAAAACTGACTTTGATATTTGCTCTTTAAGTTGCACATCTTGAGAAATTTCAGTGCTATTTATATAGCTATTTATACAGTTGAGCATATGTTTTCATATTTCTGTAAATATATAAATAAACATGCACTCAAAGAAGAATTTCTTGCTGTCAAGGGAAAGCTTGTGTAGCTGGCCAAAGTGTTTTAACAATATACATCTATGTATTGTGGTCTGTGTCTCTCTGTACTTATTTATTTTTCTATTTAATTGTTTCATCGAATACTGTGGTCTCTCTCTGTCTCTGCAATTAGTGGGGGCTATTGTGTTTCACTTTATTGATATTCAGTGTTAAACTCTTAGCCTAGAGGGTTCTCTGTATTTATAAGTGTTAGTCACATATCTTTGAATTTATTACTGCTCAGTATCTGAGTTGTTTGGCTTCTGCTACATACCTACAATCAACTGCATTACTAGCTGAGTTAAGTACAAACTTGCAGTGTTAAAGATTGTACTGCATTTTATTTTTCTGTATATTTAATTGTTTCACTGAATATTGTGGTCTGTGTCTTTCTGTATTTATTTATTTTTCTATTTAATTGTTTCATAGAATACTGTGGTCTCTCTCTGTCTCTGCAGTTAGTTTTCTGCCCACCCTCCCTGTTCTTGTTCTGGTATCAATCTTGGTGGCTTTGGAATTGCCCACCGCTCTTGTAAATTTGTGTTTGAACACTCCTCCTGGGTCTATCTCATTTGCTCATTCAACCAAGTACAGTGAGATCATACTTTGTTTTCAGACACTCCTACCAGTCCCATTTGTTCAGCTCTATTCCAGTCTAGTGTCACTAGCTCACACTACCTAATACAGAGAGAACATTTGTGAAGGACAAGCCACTTAGGTCCTTAATTTTGAATTATCTTCTGTTTCTCCTTTCTCCCTTCCCACTTTCAAAAAAAAATTTTTTCTAAGCTTGTTTCCTGCCTTTCCTGTAACTAGTCTAGTTTGTTTGTGTCTTTCGGCTTTTCCCGATTAGGGGTCGCCACAGCCGAACTCCGGTCTGCTAATGATTGGCAGTTGATTTTTACGTACCGGCTTGCCAGGCCTAATGCACAACCTTCAGCAAAGGTACGCCCATTCACGCATGTCTCCACGTAGAAGACGCTCTAGCTGAGAATCGAACTGGACAGCGTCTTACTGTGAGGTGACAATGCTACCGCAGCACCACCACCGCGAGTCTGTAACTAGTCTAGTCCAGATACAAATTTGCTGTAACCAGTACTGTTTGTAAGGAGGGAAGCCTTCTAGCTTATCAGTGGGAGTGATGAGCACTAGGTAACCTATCTACTACAAGAGTGGTTTCTGGCCCAGAAATTGTAGTTTATTGGCCGTTTGGGCAGTTATTCCATCTCTTTCAACTTTCTGGTTTAAAAGACCACATTTGCATTTGTTTCCCACCTTTCCTGTAACTAGTCTAGTCCAGATAGTTTTGAATAACAACTTTATTTTGAAGGTGAGTTTTATAGGCAGACCAGAGGTATGCTACTGGTGTAGCCTGTACCCCTATCTATGTCAGTTTGGTTTTATGGGCTTGGAGAGAAAATGTGTGCTCAAGTCAAGTTTTGTTTCCAGTTGGGATATGTATTTATGCTACCTTGATGATATTTTTATTTTATGGAATAATAATGATACTTTGAATCACCAATTTGTTTAGCCATTTACAAGGTGCAACTAACTTTCTTAGGTATACATAGTCTCATGATGTAGGCAGAATTAATTTTTTAGATGTTACTTTTTTTAAGGATGAAGGCAGGTTTAGTTCTCATGTTTATAGAAAACCCACATTCTCCGATAGTTGCTTGCACTTTAAAAATGGTCACCCGTTCTCATTGAAGAAAAACATAATTTAGGGGCAATTTGTGAAGATCACTAGAATGGCCTGTCGAAAAGATATATTTATTAGGGGAAAAAGAAAAAGGGAAATGTATGTTTTTTGAAAAAAGTTATCTTAGAGTCAAGCAGTTTAGTAAAGAGCTACTTCGTGGAAGGGGAAAGAAGTACAAACCACTTTTAGATACAGGTTTAACCTTTTACAACAAACTGAAACCTCAAAATTGAGGTGTTGGTCCAAATATTTTTGAAAGTTCTATGGTGTTGCAGTATAGTTCTGACATATAACTATTAAAAAATATCATTAGAAATAACAGAAATGTATTTAAAATTAATAATGTTTTAAACACAGTTGTCCAAAATTCTTTATGTACAAAGCATCAAAGAATTTAAAAACATCGTTGAGGAGTCCAATAATGATTATAGCAATAGTGTGATAGTTCAGGATAACAAAGTGAAAGCAACAACTAAGTGTGGGTATTGTAATGAATGCCTATATATTTTCACTGATAATACCCTAATGTTGGATGACATAGCACAGTCCAAATTACCTTAAAACAAGGGAACTTTAGTACAAAGGGTGTGGCTTACACTGCTGTGTGCCACACCTGCCCTGTATTTTATATCAGCGAAAACTGAACATGTATTTGAAAAAATAATATATGAACATAACTACACTAAATAAAAGAAGAACATGAATGATGCCCTTTAAAAACACTGTACTGTCTGCTCCTGTTTCATAAACTTCAATGTTGTTATTTTGGAAAAGGTACCAGTAGATCCTAGGGTGGCCAGTGGGAAGCTAGATTGGAATAGATAGTTTTCACAGCAGCTTAGGCCTGATACCATCACACCCCCAGTGTTAAATGATAGTATTTCACTTATGCAAGTTTTCAAACTATAAGCAGCAAAACCGTGACTTTTTTCCTTCATTGTTTGATTATTGTAAATACACACTATGTTAATATTACTTTATTCCTTTTTAGATATTTTTCAGCATTTCCCTTATTATTTTTATCTTTTTTAATAATAATGCTTTATTATGACATTGGTATTAAGTTCTTCTTGACAAAATTGTTGTCTATCAAGTACATTTTTAGTGTGGATATACTTTTTAGTGTCACTTCAAATGACAATGGCATTGTGGGTGTCTTTTACTTAGTATTTTATTAAGCTATTTAACACTTTGTATTACATTTGATGTTATAGAACTAATGAAGTTCCTTACTTTCACAGGTACAACAAGATTATGCTAACCTTCTTAAAATTTTATTGTGATAATGTTTGTGAGTTTTTAATATGGATTGGAATAAAATACATATATTTTACACCTGCCTGCTCACTTCTTGGATTTCAGCAGCTTTGTTTTTAGTATTAATTCATTATTTCACTGGAAAGAGGTCCTTGTTACTGCTATATGTTTCAAACATTCTTTACAATATTAGAAAACAGGAGTCATGGCATAAAATAATTGTGATAATGACATCCTTATTTCTACACTATAACAGAAAATTATAATCGGGTCTCCAATCCTAACATATTATGTGTTCAAGACATGGATGCCATGAAATTCACCTCAAGATCGAAGCTCAAGAGGTGAGTTTCTTGGCATCTTTCTTGAGAACATATAACAAGTTAAGATCAGAGAACCAATCATAATTCTTTGTAGTGCATGGAGATTTTATCTGCTCCAGGTACTCTTAGCTAAAGTAAAAAAGAAAAAAGCCATAACACATTTAGTGAGTACCTTTAGGAAGACAGGAAACACAGTCCTTTCTATCTACAGTCATCTTCCTATGCCTCTCAACTGTCCAGATTTTTGCCTCGTATAGTTCATCTGTTCTTCATAAATCTGAGGTTTTCAGACAAATTATTAAGAATGGCATTATTAAAGTAATCACATGCATTTATTTTTCAGGCTTTGTATCCAAAAGGCAGATGAACACACATCTGTTATTCTAGAAAACTTTCTTTTTAACAGAAAGTTGGGGGCATGTTGTTAATATGGACAGCAGGCAGGAACAAATCTTTTATTTTTGCCACTGTCATTTTCTGGTCAGTACTGCTGACAGCTAGACTCGATCTAAACAACTTAAGCAGAGAATGCTTAACATTTGATAAGTTCAGGTCGTGCGTCACTCTGGTGCTTAGCTGATTTATCCTTTTCTTCTACCATACAGTTCAACCTTTTTAGAAAGAAATGTAGATAAAACTATCTTAATCTAATCACCCCATCCCTTTCTTAATCTCTTTACAATTAGTCATATTACAGCCTTTATTCTTTTACAACACAACCATTTACATTTGTCTACCATAATTGTCACTTATTTTTCATCCATTTAGATTTTCCTTTTACCTTATACAGTGCTCCCTAGCCTGCTTCTCTATTATGTTCAGTCAGCAAGCAAAAAAAAATGCCCATTAGATTGTCATTTGCTAATATATAACTAAACCCTCCACTTCCTCAAGCTGTTTTTCCCTTTGTCAAATAACTCATACCACTTCTTTTCTTTAGAGGCTTGCCTTATTCTATCTAGTCTCCAAGCCTCTCATATTTTCCTTTCATGCTTAAATTATCTTCATCACGATTTTTATTAGCTCAGTACTAATAGCTTTGCTTGTTGTTGTGATGCCCAACCACTGGCCCAGTAATCAAGGAACCTCAATACTCACCACTAGCAACAGAGGGGGATGTACACACTGGAAGGATGACAGGTACACACACAGTATTTACAGATGCAGCTCTCTGCATCAAGTGCAATTTTCCTTAAGAGCACACAGAAACCATAGTCAGTCTGGGGCTGGTTTCTCTCTCCTTCTCCAGATCCCCAATAAGACTCCTTACTGGCACAGCTATAGAGTTGAGATCTCAGCTGAGTGACCAAGCCAAGGCCTCCAGCACCCTCTCTGTCCAACCAGTGCTTCATGTTCCTGCCCAAGTAGCTGACACACACACATACTCTTTGAGGTTTGATTTATACATAAACACACACACACACACACACACACACACACACACCTGGGGAAGGCTAGCACAGGTTCACTAGCTATGCCCCCTTTTGTCCAGACTATAAGGTAGTTATTGCTGCCACCAGTCAACTTTTTATCAACTACTTTAAGGCCCTTAACAAAGGGTGTCCAATCTTACTTTGTAATGTTACTATTCATTCAAATGATAGTTTGACCAAGAGCAAGACTATTAGGAGTGGCCCACAGTGTCAGCAAATAAATATGCCAGTACTCCCAGAACTTAAATATGTCTCAAAAATATCAGCTACAATGATAGGTTTAAATATATTTAATAATAAATAATAAATGAACAAGAAAATACTCAGTAAATAAACACAGTTACATCAGAGTTCAAAATCACAGGAGATATTTAAAACAACATCACAGGGCAGTCTCAAATAAATAAAGAAAACATCTAAGCTATACTTCACTATATTCCTGACTGTATCTAAGAGAAATTACTGTACCCTAGTTAACTTACTTACACAACAGCAAGCAGTCAAATGTGGTGAGTGGATGTTCTTGCAGATCAAAGACAAAATACAAAATGCTCAGTCTCTCTGAGAGAGTTTTTAAATTAATATTCAAATATTGTGCTGGGATACTTGCAGCATCACATCACTTCTTGTCATCTGACTATTCCAGGTGAAAATCCCCACTGCAGCTAGAACCATTTAGCATCTCTCTGTGAAAATACATAAACAGGACTTCACTTAGATCCAAGGCAAATGGTGGAAGTCGTAAAATAATTTACATTCCCCCACATTTAAAGACGATACAAAGCACTTCTAGATCTAGACATTATGTCTTATGTTGCACTGAAGCTGATCTCTTTTGTTTATGGCCCAGCTATAAAGTGACAATTTCAACTATTCTTCTGAAGTTAACTTCTTGTGTTGCAGTTTCCATTGTTAAAAATATATACGTTTACACAGTTACAATAGTTTATACACATTTCTGTTCTCTTCCAGTAGGGTTCACTGTGGACATATCTCTAAGCTGAGTACTCTACAACATATCTCTTCAGCACACATGTCTGTACAAACCATCTTATATGACATACAGTTCTAATACATTTGTAACACAAGCATCTTACATGAGCATGTTGACATTAACAAATGACACACAACCCCTTACAAAATTCCAGGTAGCTGGGCTGGCATTATCTCCTTCTGTCACACTTCTGTATAAATCATATTAATATTTACAAATGACATATAATTATTTTCAAAATTCCAGCTAGCTGGGCTGGCAGTATTTCCCTTTGTCACAGCTGTACACGTATTATGCCTTTCAAAGCTGATACGTACTACATGCTCCATGCATTATTACTAACATACTTCTCCAGTCACTTATATGTCCCTGCCTTGACCTTAATATCACCTTCTTCACCCACTGGTTTCACCAACAGATGACAAAGATACCACTAAATTTGACATGCTTTTCTAAAAAAAAAAAAAAAAAATCAGTCTTTATACATTTTATTTTATGTATGGAACCCCATATTCACATGTATATAGCATTTTGAAACACTATGAACCTGCTAATAAACAATTTGAAAGATATCACTTACTATGTAGTCAGACCATTTATTTTCGTTCTCTGTTAGTGAAACGAGGAAGATCTTGGTAACTCTATTCTGACTTGTGAGTGAATTTTCATTTGTAGTATAATAATTCCTCTAGACAGTCCATATCTTTTTTCACCAACCAAGAGAAGACTCCCTTGCTCATTGTCACACCGAAAACTCTGCTGAATAACCTAGTTCTAACATAGTTTAATTTGACTCTTTGGTTATTTTAATTTCCTGGGCAGCCATGGTGGTGCAGCCATTAGCGTTGTTGCCTCACAAGAGGTTCTCCGGTTCAATCCTTGGCTGGGGTGCCTTCTGTGCGGAGTCTGCATGTCCTCCCTGTGGTTGCCTGGGTTTCCTCTGGGTGCTCCGGTTTCCTCCCAAAGACATGCTGTAGGTGGATTGGACACTCTAAATTGACCCTAGGTGTGAGTGCATGCATGTGTGTGTGTGCCGTCTGTGGAAGGTTGGGTGCTGGGCTGGCAACTCAACACCGTAAAACTCCACTGCCAATCATGAGTGGACAGGTGATCCACTGTGGCAACCCCTAACCGGGAAAAGCCAAAAGAAGAAGTTGTTTTAATTTCCTAGTAAACTGAGCAATTATAAATTATAGCTTAATATTTTTAATTTCTCAATAAACTGAACAATTGCATCTTAGTTTAATTTGAGTATTTAGTAGTTTTAACTTCTTTATAGGTTGGGCAACCCAAGGAAGCAACCAGTGAAAATGATCACTGCATATGTGTCCTTACATTATTTCAAGTTAGACTGCAGACGTTTTGAGTAAAAATAGAAATGTTCATGTTGTTCATAAAGATATCTTGGTAACCGTAGCTACATAAAACATTTACATACTATCATTCCACACAAAACAGGCTGGACTAGACATATCAAGTACAAGTATGGATTTTATCAAATGCAGGTGTCTCTTTAGTTTTGTACTTTAAGACATTGCATTAGTTAACAGTTTTTTTTTATATTTCAGCTCAAAAATTATAAACAGACAAAATAAATAACTAAGGGGCCACAAAAGCCAGAGTTCTGCAAATATGGTTGTATTCCACACAGAAAATGTCTTTATATTATTGTTATTATTTTTATTGTGTGGTCTGTTAATCATGATTTGTTGAATGAATGAATGAATGTATGCATTTTTGAAATCTTTTATGTTTTTATGTTTAGCTTTCTGAGCATTGTCTGTTCCTTAATGCATTTAGAAGTTACCATCAATAAGTATGCTGAACAAAGTTAAGAGTACCATAAAAATAAATTAAAAGATGTAAGGAGCAATTCATTCCTACTGCTAAGCACTATATTTCTCTACCACTTAAAGACAAATATTATCAAAAGTGATATGATTAGATACAGCTGCATTATGAGTTACGCTATGACTTTACTGGAAGAAATGAGTTAGCTCAGCAGTAAGTTTCAGGACTGGCATTATCCTTGTAGTCAATTTAATGATGCTTGTAATGAAGTCATTGGTGAAATGTGTAGAATATATCAACCCCAAATAAAAAGAGTGAGCACAGATCTGTATACAATAGATGTTATATCCTATAGCAAACCCCTTTCGATGGTATGTTCCCATAGCTTGGATACTCTGACTATTAAAGAAAGTATTACCATCTAGCAAATTTTCACTGTCAATTAGAAATAAAAAAGTTATTCAAGAAGACACAATCTTTGTTAACAAAAGACATGCCAATATTAAAAGTATTTTGGAAAGGGAAAATAAATATTGTAGTCTTATGGGCACTACAGGAAATAAGAAAAAGACCTGATCCATTTTTCTGACAGCTAATTATGAGTACAGGCTCATTGAGCCTAGCATTTCAACAGGCCAAGCCTGTCAACAAAACAGTAAGCAAACAGTATTGCCCAACAGGGCATGTGTTAATGTGTAATTACTCCCCCCAGAAGGGTATTAATTACACATTAACACACACCTTCGTGGGTATTATTGCGCTTAGAGGATGGGCTCTCTGTAGAATTGTTGTGTTTTACTTACTTTATTTTTTAAGATTAATGTTCTCCAGGAGGGGCTGACACAGGCAAACAACTGGTGTTAGAGCCATGGGCTAAAACTAAATGCCAAGAAATGCATAATAGTATCCTTCGGGAAGTCATCCATCCCTGGTAACTGTCATATTGACAACACATCCTTTAGAGCTGACCCAGTAGTCAGGGACTTAGGGACACACATAGATAGTAATCTAGCCTTTGATCATCACGTGTCTACAGGAAATCATTCTATCTTGCACAACATATAAACAAAGGTGTGACATATAAGTCCAAGGAAGTCATTGTACCATTGTATTTGGCATTCATCAGACCTGTCATTGAGTACAATGCCCCCTTTGGTATGTACCTAACCAGGCATATCCAACAACTGGAACGTCCACAGAGGTTCCTCACTAAAATAATACAGGGTGTTAATATGTCCTATACTGAACGCCTCAAGGCCCTAGCCCTATATTCTGCATCCTAGAGGCTTTTGAGGCGAGATTTATGCCTGGCATACAGGGCATTGTCAAACCCCACTCTGATGGACCTCCTGCATATCCACAAAACAAACAGTACCAGAATTACCCATTCTAAAGACTTAAAACTTGCCTATGCTATAAATAGGACCTACTGGAGGGATAGGTATGTATCCCAGAGACTACAACGTCTGTGGATCAGGCTCCCCATCCATGTGAAGCAGAGTTCCTACCTAACCCAATTCAACTGCAACTTGGACGATTGGATGGGAAACTGGAAATTCATCCCTGGTTTGGCACCTATGTCTCTAATACAAACAGGTAACCTGTAAATGGTTCATCTCCCAGTCCCATGCTTACACTTATTAAGGGTATCACAACTTGTCAGAGATTTGGGATGCATGGCTAGGATTAAAAAGGCCCTTGTGGTCATTAGCCTAGTAAACACTTATGAACTTATAAGTGCTATATTATTTTTTGTATATATTTTTGATGTAAAATAGTTCATCCGTCTAATGTTTCAAACTTGCTGTAGTATATGCTAATAGTGTTGGAGGAAGCATTTTACATGCAAAATGTAAATAAAAAATATTGCTTAACAAGAGTAATGCATAAACACTCACACTGTATGTCCTTATGCAGCATTATTATAAATCTGGAATACAAATGGATGTCTTAATGCTCACGGTTATGAGTTTTAATGATAATGGTCTGTGACATGGCTTTTTTATAGTGATGTATGCTGATGCATTTCATAGTCAAGACTTAAAGCAGCAATTCATGTTTGAAGTATGATGATGTAATATTTTCAATATAATTTCTTATCAATACAAGTAATGATGCAAAAAGAAGGGGCATCACACAGTAATTGCTGGTTCGATAGATGCTTATTGAGGTATGAGGTATGTAGATCTCTTAACTACTGCTGCCAGGGATTGCTCTCACTGTTCTCTTTCTCTATCACACACACTGCTCTTTTGCTTTCATAAACGCATAGACTGTCACTCACAGACATACACACGCACACACACACACACACACACACACACACACACACAGACACACACTTTATTTTAAGTTTCTTTTCTTTTTTACTTTACATTCACTAAACAGCAAAAGTGCTGCTTAGCTAGTGTAAAATAACAGCTCAATCAATCTCACTATTCACTCTCTCATATACACATACACAGTCTCTTCTGCTTTCACACTCACATACATACACACATGCACACACACACACACACACACACAGTCTCTTCCGCTTTCATGCACACATTCACTTACACGCAGACAGAAACATAAACACACTCATACACATGCATACACACATATCCACTTTTTTCTGTTTATTTTTTTTACACCCACTAAACAGCAAAAGTGCTGCTTAGCGAGTGTAAAATATTGGTTCAATCTATCTCACTTTCACTCACATGCATGGATACAATTACACGCAAACAGACATAAACGCATACACACTTTTTCCTTTTTTACATTTTACAGTAGCTAAACAGCAGAAGCACTGCTTAGCAAGTGTAAAACAATGGCTGCTGTTAGGTTTCTCCAGTCTATGCTACATGGCAGCATACCATGAATATACATACCATGTGAATCAGTGGGCACGTTTTTCATTGGGCATTACTTCTACATTAACACCCTGCTGGAGAACATTCCATCTCCAATCAGGAAGCAATTTATCATACTAGTTAACAGGCAGTAAAAAATCAGGGGGCCAAATCCTGTCTACCCCACATGTGGCCATGTTGGGAACAGCATCACCCACAATCCCTTGTTTTATTTATACATATATATATATATATATATATATATACTAACTCTGAGATTGCCTTATTATGAGAAAGGGAAATACTCTGGCCTCTGTATAGACAGTCTAATTTCTTGTGCTAATACAAGCAAGGACTGTTTCTAGGAAAAGGATGGAGGTCAGTGCTGACAAAACAGATTTTTCAACAAGTTTGTCTTTTGGCTTTTCCTAGTTAGGGGTCGCCACAGCGGATCTCCAGTCTGCTAATGAGTGGCAGTGAATTTTTACGGTGTCAAGTTGCCAGCCTGGCACCCAACCTTCAAAGAAGGCACATCCACACACACTCGCACCTACCTGCATGTCTTTTAAACTGACTACAAAATGCATGCAAGTCTGCTTAGTAACAGACACGTGACATGAAGAAATAAAAGCTGGTACATGTCAAAAATCTTGGATTCCTTCCATCTGTTTGGTAACAAAGAGAGCACATGACAAGGCCTAGGTAAAATGATATTCTAGGTTATAACACTGCCTTATAGAAATGAACCAATAGTACCTAGGTATTTATTCGGTACTAAATCATTAGAAGAATTACATCATTGTACACAATTGCATATATTTTCTGACTTACTACAAAAGCTACTAAGAGTGAACTGTGCTTAGTTAGAATATGTGTATATGGTTTTGCTTTCAACTTGAGAGTGCTTTTGCCAGTACTATATGTACTAAGAGATAGCAATAATGTCTTGTCCATATCCACAGCTTTGTGCATAAAAGCTTTGGTTTCATATAATCATCATCACTTATATACGAGACATAGTTTTTTTTTTCAATTCTTTGCACCGTAGTTATGATTCTTATAACTAGGAGACTATTATAGTGAATGCAGAGGATTACTAAATCCAAGGTTACAGAGCCTCAGAGTATTCCAAGGTACAGCACTCTTACAAGTAGTATATATTGCTAGTGTGGTTAGAGGGGCACAGCAGAACTAGCCGCTGCAAACATTCTTTAAAACTGTAACAGCGAGTTTTGTAATGTGTTCTTCAGAGACGTAAATTGGAGTTTTTCTCTTTTGTGAAACTTACAATATGGGATGTCACAGTTCTGATGTGGATCTGCGTTATACCACACTAAAAATGTTTTCTCTTTCTCAGGCAGAAATGGAAAACACTATTCTTCTACCAAAGCTTTTGTTTGAAGTGCTTCATTCACCACTCTGTCCTTGTGTCTCACTTATAAGATGAAAGTGATCCATTTACTAATTCAGCATATTAATGTGAGGAGCATTTGTAATAAAATAACAGTTACTTTCTTGGTTTGATTAGTAAACGCCAGATATATTATTTATAATTAAAGATGAAGAAATCCTACTACTTGATTATAATAGCTTGCATACAGAGCCTTTAACTAAAAGAACAGTGGAAACCACTCATATGATTTCAAACAACCTGCACGTAATTTCGTCTCAGCTATCCGTGCCAACATTTGAATATTTGACAATTAATAAATGGTTAATATCTCTGTCATAACCAACAAAGAGAATTTGTTGCACATAACTGTAATCTATTTAGTGCCATATTCAACAAAAAATATCAATACCTTAAAAGATATTGTATGTTGGTTGATAATCAGTACTAAACAAGATTTCATTGTACTAGTTGATTTTGACATAGTCTGTGACACTATTTCCAAAACTAATATGCATAAGGAAATAAAAACTTTTTTTTATATTTCATCAACTAATTCTACTGATTGCTAGAGTTGCTAAATTAACAGGTACAACCCATTTGTTAGATTTTATATTAACTACAAATCCCACCTACATCACTGAAGCTGGAATACCACCTGATATTTTCAGTGATAATCTCATACATGCCATCTGGAAATGCAGAAAGTGCAATAAAACAATATTATCCGCTTATAAATATGTGATCCCGGATTTGTAAATATAATTAGCGGGGTGTGTGGGGGATGCACACTATTTGGTGTTTACCGGATTGTCCTCTGGTAGGGGGCTGCACCCCCCACACCTCCAACTAATTACATATACCAACTCCAGGATCCCACATTTATAAGGGGATAATATTGTTATTTATTAACATATAAAAGGTGTTCTCTACTTTATTTTTAAAATGTTGCACTTTAGAAGTCATATTTCCAAACTTTACTTTTCTTTAGTTTTAGCTGACAGCATCATCGGATGATCCTGATGTTGGCCAGCTATAATTGTTCATAGGTTCATAGGTAGGTACTAGGCTATAGGCCCAAGGGCCTACGTAAGCCTAGCCAACAAGGTTCCCTAGCTTACGCCACCCAAGAAAGTTATTTTCCTGTGCCACTGTCGAGCAGAGACACAGAAGTGATCTCCGGGGTGTATTTCCTATTTCCCATCCACTCATCAAGATTTTTCGTGAAGAGTGCTCATGATTTCCTTTATGATGAAAAGCCTATACAATGAATACCAGTTTTGATTACTAGCATTCAGTTAAAAGCCATTCGACAGATGTTTTCTTCGATGATTAACCACAGGCCTGAACTTTCCTGATAAAAGCAAATAAATTAAATATCTTAATTTCACACACGTGCAATGTGGGATCCATGATGCACTCATGCCATTTGGCATTCTCTTATTTGTTGTCAAAACCTCATTTCATATTTCTTACATTTTCCTGACCAAGCACATTGAATTATAAGAACAAAATATTGGAAGCCCCTTATAGTCATTCTTATTTTTTCTCTTCATGAAGCTTTTTATTCTGTAGCTTAGGTCTTGAATATATGTAACAGTCTTAGATAAGAAATGTTAGTGGTTTTGCCTGTCTTACGAGTGTGCTTTTGCATAAATAAACATACTATTAGTTCTGCAAATGCCTTGCTAATCATTTACAGATAATAATAGCAGCATTTGAATAGACTGGAAGCCTAACATTTGTCCAGACCTAAAAATGGCTCAGAAACCAGTCTGTGTTGAAGACTTTGAACAGATTGCTAAACAAATTCTTTCAAAACCTGTGTATGATTATTACCGCTCTGGAGCTGGGAACCAGCAGACCTTAGCAGACAATGTGTCTGCATTTTCAAGGTAAGTATTTGTATACACAGTACTCTCATTTTGGTCTGCTTTTAGACTATACTGGAAAGAAAATACGTTGGAGAGGAAATGGTGATGTTGGCATTGCTAACAGTATATATAAAACATGTGGTTAACTGAATACCTATCTACCTATCTGTTGTTAAACTGGGGTATGCTTTGATATTGTAAACATCATAACAGTTTTTCCAAACATGGTTTGTATGCATGAAGGTATGTATTTTACCAAAGTTAACTTCGAATTGAGCTTTCTAAGTATTGCATTTATCTTTCAAAAACTGTAATATCAAAATTATTAAAAACTCTGCAACTCAGTAAATGAATTTTGAACTAGTGAATGCATTTCAAAACCTTTTTTTTATTACAATGGCTCCAGTCAGATCTCAGGGCAAATCTTTTTAATGACATTGTCAGACATATATGACTTAGTGTGAAGTCAGAAAGATTTCAGAAATTAATAATCATTGCAAGGACATGGTTAAATTTTCCAGTTTTTTAAAGCTGACAGATTGCCACGTTAAGGTCTTCATTAGCAATGCCTTATATAGCAGATTATATCTAGAATACTGAAACACGTTAACTTCTAATTTATCTTTAAAAACTGGGTATGCTCTTTTCTCATTATTACTACTACTGCTACTACTAATATTGTGCTTCCAGTTGGAGATTTCCCCCGGAAATACTGGCTAGTAGTATTTTCTTTAAAAGCAACATGGTTGATAACTTGATCATTGCCACACAAGTGTTACCTCCTTGACATTTGATGTGATTATTGATATTGCTTTTCCCATAGCCCCTTCAGCCAATCAAGCCATTCTGTATGAAGCTCAATAATTAACTAACAGTATATAAAGCTCAGTAACAATCTCGCATACCTTCCCAGCAAGGCTCTGATTACTTAACTGCCATACCATTATATTTCTCGTTGCACCTTTTACCAGCTATGAAGGCTGATCTGTTAGTTCTCTTTTGCATATTACTGGTGCTCCCAATAAATGTTTTGTTTATCAAAATTCAGTTCCCCTCCCAACCCTGAGTTCACAGCAACCTATGTGGAATCATTCACAGTGACCCTGTACAACCACGTAAATGGCTGTATAGAGGCTGTTGCACCTGCTATAGATAAACTCAAAACAAGCTCTAAAACAAACCACCCTGGAGTAATTCTAATCTTACTAGGGTATATAACAAAAGGAAAAAAGTCTACCTCTCAACTGTACAGATTTTCGCAGAATGTCCAGATTTTTGCCTCATATTTTTTGTCTAGTCTTCATAAAAATTGTTTTTTTTTGACAAATCACTGAGATGATCTAAGGATTAAAGTCACTAAATAATGAAATGCATTTACGTTTTAGATTTCACATCCTTCACAAAATGTATGCTAACACAAATCCTGCTATTCTAGCACTTTCTAAGTTTATAAGGGCAATATTTAAAATGTGTCCCTATTTTTGGGCTTTTGTCCCCCCATTATGTCAGGCTTTGTCCAGATTTCTTGCGCTAAGAGGTTGAGAGGTATAGCTGAAATCAGGAAGAGCAACTCCAGTAATGATAGGAGCTGAATAATTAAATGAAATAGGAAACTAAGAGGGGCTAATTAAGTCCAACAAGGCCAATTATAAGTTCAAGATAGTCTGACAGGCGAAAGACAACCGCAAGGCCTTCCCCCACTATGTATGAAATCTTAAAGGCAGCACACATCAGTATATCGAACTGGTGGTCAATGGTGCCACTTTCACTGAGCAGACCAACATAGCAAATTTACTGGCTAACAAATTCAGCTCAAACTCCACCTCCCATTCCCCTGCCTCCTTCCATGAAATACCTACTAGCATACTCCCCCCCCCCCCATTATTAACAGGAAGCAGGTCCTGGTGGTACACTCTAAGGCCAAAAACACAGTGTCAGAGGGCCCCGACAATAACCTGGAATGCCTCATAATAGCTTGAAACATAGCATATCAGGACTACTTAAGTTATTTTTCAAATATAGCCTCAAAATAAGCCAAAATGAAAATGGAGGATTGCAACAGTTATCTCACTTCACAAGCATGGACCACCAGTCCACACAGGAAACTACATACCTACTAGTCTGACTAATCTAATATGCAAAGCTGTGGAATGAATTATCATGGAAATGATCAGCAAAGAAATAGGCAGCCTTCAGGCACTGGACCCAACCCAATTTTGCTTTGCCAATGTAAGGTCATGCCTATTAATCCTGGTGAATTTCTTTAAGGAGGTCAACAAGGCAATAGATGAGGGAGGAAATGATGCATAAACCCTGTCTGGGCCTGGCTAAGGTATTTGATTCACTACACCACTCAGGTATAGTTAACAAACTCACTGGACTGGCATAAACCCCTACATAACTCACTGGATGTTTAACTGGCTCACAGACAGGGCCAGGAAGTCAAGATTGGTAATACCACCTCTATGAAGTGACCAGACACCAGCTGTGTACCTCAGGGCTCTGAGCTAGGAACACTTCTATTTGGCACCTACTTCTTGGAGATAAAGGCTAATATCAAGGGCCTTTGGCTAACCAGGTTCACATCTGACTGCAAACTGGGAGGTATCGTAGATTCCTCCATAACACAAACATACAATCAAGAGGGTCTAACACAGACAAATGATTGGTGCCAAAGTCACAGACTAAATCTCAATGCCAAGAAATGCACTATAGTGGGAAAACTGCCACCCATTCTAACTAATCCATCGATAAGACACCCTTAACAGTTAACCCAGAAGACAGGGATCTGGGAACATATGTAGACAGTAATCTGGCCTTTGCTCAACATGTGACCAAAGTAGTAAGAAAATTATTCTGTCACCCAACTTATAAGTAAGGACATGGCATCCAGGTTCAAGCAAGTCATAGTGCCACTTTGTTCAGC
>NC_056727.1:383555177-383845177 GCF_019279795.1 Protopterus annectens | reverse complement strand
GTTTAGGGTTAGCACAGAGGAGCTAAGGTGGTGCAGTGGGCAACAGGCAAAGCCCCGTTCCATCCCTTTCTCCTCATGTGTGATAACCCCACCCCTACTCTTATCCCTGTCCCTTTATTTAACAATACCAGTATAATGACAAAGTTTGTCTTTAATTTAGTGGAGGGAGGGGTGTAAGCAGTCAGAAAAGGAAATTGTTTTTTTTTTCATTTGGTTAATTGTCCATTGAAGTAGTGGTTTGAGAAAAGATAACTTTGATTTAAATGGCTAAAAAAAGGAACTACAAAATTTTCTCCACATTCTACTTTAATGGAAATCTACGATCAGTTGCTATTAATAAAATACATAACTATATTGAATGTATATATATATATATATACATATATATATATATATATATATATATATATATATATATATATATGTACATAAACATAGACTTGTGTGTTAGAATTTTGCAATGTATTTCATTAAGGTTGACAGATTTTACACTGTATCTTGGGTAATGTGGTTATCTTTTCCCATTATTTTTGTTTCTGAGTAATATCCTACTTTTCCTACTGAAAGCTAGAAAAGTTGTGTGCTATTTGGAATTCTGGTTTTATGCTAATTCTATGTCCAGATTTTTGGCTGGATGTATTTAGTTTTCAGAGGCCTTTGTTCCTGTTTTCAAAATATGTTGGTTGAGAAGTATACATTTTGTATACTAATGTACACACATACACACACAGTATATGCATTTCATTGAGTGGGCCATACAAGCCAAAGTTAGCAATTTGTCAGACAGAAAATCAGCTTGCTAAGTAGCAATATGAGAATTATTTAGCCCTAAATTTGACTATAACAAATTTATATAAAAATAAGAGTGAAAAGTCACAAAAATGTAAAAGGCAGTGGACTAAGAAATATATAAAGTATTGTACGCAACACTATATATGTAAGGCAGCATTGCAAAGTCAGTGGCCTTCATGCATAGATGGTAACGAACTGTATTACAAAATTATGCCACACAAAGTAATTTATTTTTGCTTCTGTAACCTGAGGTGCAAGACATGCCTCTTTCTAACTATTATATAATAGATTAACAATGTTTTGAGTGTAGCTACTGTGCTTAAATTCTCTTCTAGCAGTTATTTTTGAGAATGTAAACATTCAGTGGAGCAGAGCAAAACATTTCTCAGATATCCTTAAAGAATTTAGCAAGCTACCATTAATGAACTCCACACAAACCCATATCATTACTCACCTCACCACCTCCATTCGTTTCCATCTTCCACTTCAAATGTATATATCCCAAAGAAGCATATACTCTACTCTGAAATAATCTCAGTGACCCCCTCTGCTGAATCTGACAACACAACCCCTTAGTTCATATATCACTGCACAGATCACTGATGTCTTCCTGTCTCTTTCCGTCTCTCTCTGTCTGTCACACACACACACACACACACACACACACATACACACACACACGGAAAAAAATTGTTCCAGTACACAACACGAAACACACAAACACTACTAACTATGTCTTATGTGGGGGGCTTCACCCACCACACTCCCCAACATGGGGGGCTGTGCCCCCACACCCCCTACTTAATTATACCAACTACGAGATTGCACCACAGTAAAGGAAATAGCGAAGCCGTGGAAACGGCCCACCAAATTTGTTCCCTGGGAAAGAATTTGATGTTCCGCAGCTTCGGTATTCTCAGCTTTCGATGTTTCAGGTTCGATGTTATAATATTCGAAGTTTTGACACTTCAATGTTATGACATAGACCCTATATACAGTATATATATATATATATATATATATATATATATATATATATATATATATATATATATATTAAAACCATTCTAATTACACCCCTCCCAAATCATACAAAGCGAAAACATACCTCACACTTCCATCCAGCTTCCATACTCCCCACTCTGAGCAAACATCTAGAAAAAATAATCCACATCCAAATCTCCCAAGTACATCCAGTGGTATCACCTGCTGTCCTCAAGCAAGACAGATTCTTGCATGAGCCTAGTCACAGTACTATGACAGCAGTTTGGTCCCCTAACCAACAACATTCTGAGACAATGATAAAGGTCTCCTGCAGCAACTCTATTTGCAGATATCACAAAGGCATTTGACCTAACTGACCACCTTTTCCTAAAAATTAACTGAGGTTTGCATCAGTTCAGGCAGCATTCCCTGGTTTAAGAACTTCCTCACAGAAGAATCCTCCAAATAAGAATCTGAACCTGTTATCAAAGGTGTACCATAAAGATTCATTTTGTCCTCCTTTTTCCATATTCATTAACAAACTTTCAAACATTCACTTCCAACTCTATTCAGACTTACATGAGCTCCACCAATTGCTCATAATCCACAAATTACTTCATAACCCATTCAAGACCAAAACTATGTATTTGGAGCTCCACAGGAAATTTGCCAAGCATCCAGCTCTTTAACAATCTCTGACTTGCACAACCATACCACAGAAACAAACTCCAGATGTAAATATGTAGGATTATGGCTACAGTAATCTCTAAAATGTCACTCCCACACAGAGTTAGAACAAAAATAAACTCTATCCTCTTCTGGAGCAAAAAGATCTCCTCTTTTCAGTCTCAACCAGCCAGAGTAGCTATTGCCAAAGGAGTTCTTCTCTCTCAGCTAGACTATGCAATACCCATTTTAACATCCAGCTGCAAGAAAAACAGCACGACACTCCAGACAATCTCCAACAGCATCTGCCAATTAATTATAAACTCACCCGCATAAACAAAGATCTAACCTACTGGTAGGATCCCAACTCTTCAAACTACTCTGGCTGCAGATGTTTACTCCCCTTGGAGCTAAACAGCATGAAAAAAACTCCTCATACAACCTGAGACACTATTCACAAGCCATGCCTACAGTTATTACCCACAGAATAAAACTCCACAGCACTGCACATACATTCTACTCTCAAGCACCTGTTCTTTGGCAAGGTCTCCTCATCAATCTAAAGGAAATTGACACAACAACAGATTCAGAATGCCACTCAAAAAGCACCTCTTCATCCAGCTTAAATGCTTCAGCACAGGCTATATAACCTAACACATTATAACTTCTCTTCTCTTCTATCAGAATTATGAAGGCTTACCTGTAGCAACTAAAGTAAATATTGTACATTCAACTCTGCATGTTTACTTGTAATGTATGTATACAGTTTTTCTATGCAACTAATCTAAATTATTCTGTTATTGCTTATTTTTCTGCATTTTCTGTTTGTGAAAGTTTTTGTACTTTATCTGGGCTTAGCATGAAATTTGCCAGTTGTGCAGTACCTTGGTAAACAATAAATAAATATGACTACAGTTCCAGCAGTTCATTTATGTCTGATGCCAACTATGGTAGTACAACCTCTGATTTGAATCCTCCATTCACCTTTCTGCAAACATATCTCAGTCCAGAGGTGCCAGGAGCTGCTGAGAGCTGGGTGGGGGAGGGTACAGGTCAACAGGGTTACTTAATGATGTAAAAAGAAGCAATTATTTTTATTGGTATCTACTGTCACAAGAAGGTAGACAACAGACTCTGAAATATGTACTTCCCTGCCAAAACAAATGAAATATGTATACTATGCTGTAAAATGTTACAGACGAGTGGTTGATGTCGACCAGAAAAAAAAAGCCGGTACAATTGGTCAAAAATCTCATGATCGCAAGTACTGGCTTTTTTGTTTGTTTTTTGTGCAAGATTGTGTGTGCCATTTCTCTATGTAATGGGATCTCAGAGATGGTATATATAATTAGCAGGAAGTTTAAGTGGTGCAAGGGAACTTGCCACCTGCAAAAAGAAATGTTGAAATTTCTTTTTGTGTAGTTTTCAATTGGCTGCTGATAAACCAGCTATGTTTGATCACTTGCCATTCAGTATTTTTTCTGTATATGGACACAAATCTGCTATAACATAAAATGGCATAAATATTACTTTTCCCTATATAATATAATAATATATAAAGGGTCAGGAGGGTGGCTTAATGGCTAAGGTGTTTGCCTTACAAACACAAGGTGCAGGGTTTGAGTCTCACAAGGGATAATTGTCTAGGCTTAAAATGGCTCGCAAGGGCAGCTAGCGTAGTACTAAACTATGAACCTATAATAGCACTGTTGTCTTATTTCATAACAACACACCAGTCTTATAGGTTCATATGACTGAGATGCGTACTGTTTGTCAGACTGAAAACATGTATGCCTGTGAAACAAACAGCAAAACCAGAGTATCCAAAATGAGCATATGTGGCCACTGTTAGTACCTAGCAATAAAGGACAATTTCTTTGTCATCATACAAAGCATTAAAATGATTTTTTCACAATAGGAAATCATGACCTTCAGCTAGAAAATGCACTGCAATGTTGGCTCTATAAGACACATACAACTGTGTCTTCTTACAATGCAGTTTATTGTAAAGGAGTCTGAATTTGGAGTGGGGGGTACAAATCAAAAATGTGATCAACTGCCAACTCAGTAAAGAAGTATTTTAAGCCATTATTGTATCTGGTGTACTACTAGACTGCGGTTGTTGTGCTGCGGTAGCGTTGTCGCCTCAAAGTAAGACATCCCGTTCGATTCTCAGTTAGAGCATCTTCTGTGTGGCGACATGCGTGAATGGGAGTTCCTTCATTGAAGGTTGTGCGTCAGGCCTGGCAAGTCGGCATGTAAAAATCTACTGCCAATCATTAGCGGACTGGTGTTCTGCTGTGGCGACCCCTAACCGGGAAAAGCCAAAAGACTCAACAACATTGTATCTGGTGTACTGAGCTGACATTCACAGTAACACCGACAATGAAAACAGTATAACGCTTAATGTTAGGCTGTGGCACTAAAGGCTCATGAACTAAAGCCACTAGGACCTGTCTTTGAAATGTCATATCTCTGTCTTCCTTTTAGATTTCATTATGGAAATTTCTGGTTAAACACACCAGAGTTTTAATTTATGAAACACACCTAAAACTGCAGTTCTAAACCTCAGAGCATGATACTGCAGGATACTTCACCCCATAACTTTAGCCCCTTGAAAGTGTGGCATTGTAGCACAGTATACTACAACTACATAGTATTTATATATATAATTCTGACAAAATATATACAAGTTTTACTTCAAATGTATTGACAACTCAGTAAAGTATCTTAGACCACTATTTTAGTTAGTGTACTAAGTGGAAATTCACCAGAGTACTCACAATGAAAACCAAGTGATGCAAATTGTCAGACTGGCAATGAAGGCACATAAACTCAAGCCACATACCATATCTCCATCAGACTTATTATTATTACAATGTTTTCAGACAATAACATGATATTCAGCTACAAACACATTTAAGGCTGCAATTCTAACCACAGAGCTTCCAGTGCAACATACCTCTGAATTTGACTCCTCAGCTTTAGCTGTGTGAAATTATGGCATCGTAGTCACAGCATATTACAATTAAAACAATATGTTCTGGAAAATGTATATTATTTTCACTTCTGAGATAATGTGAACTAAGTACACATATATTCAAGACATTAGTTTTACTTAGCCTTTTCTGACAAGGTTAAATAGCCCTTGAGTAGCAACAAACATAGTGACAACAAAAGCCCATTGAAACTCTGGCTTTACTAGCTGTATAGAAGAAGCCATGTGTCAGATCCCTAAAGACAGCTCACAGTAAAACATAATGGGACTTTTAATAAGATACTTTGGTACAAGAAATTTACATGCTGTCCCACTGGACTGTGTCACTTTTGAGAGGGTACATCTGACTGCAAAGAGATCACATAAATCGTCCTATCCCCACAACAAACCTTTCAATAATCATTCAGGCATGATCCTGAAACTGCTGTTTGCTTTCATACAGCAACTTTCTCCAACATTTCATGCAGAAGTGGAATACTGTCCAGGTAGAAGCCAAGTGCAGTGCCAGACTCTAACAACACAAGCCCTCTGAAATGCTGGTTTTGTTAAGCCGTATAAAAGAGGCCATATGTTAGTTCCCAAAAAAGTTAATATAAAAATTCAGGGACTTGCAATTAGGTGCTATGGTATAAATCACATACATTTCCCCCAGAGGACTTTGCCCCTTCTGAGAAGGCGCATTACTTTTGACTGTGAAGGAATTACATGAATACTATTGATTTTTCATGCATACTTTCACTTCCCACAATAATCTGAACTAAGAATCAGTCAAAAGTGATCCTTTTTTCACTTTTGATTTCATATATCAGCTGTCACCGCCCTTTTGTCCGGAGGTGAAGTAGCACCCAGATGGACAGCAAGTGTAGTGGCAGACTTCAATAACAAAAGCTCTCTGAAAACATGGATTGGTCAGCTATATATGAGGCCATATGCCAGTTCATCAAAGAGTTCACACACAAAAAAAGAAAGACTTCTTGTATTGGGTACAAAATACACATTGTGCCAATGGAATATTCAGTTTCTGATAGGGTGCACTGCCGTTAACTGCAATGGTATCACTTAAATATATGGCCATATAGCAGTGTGACAGATCCTGTTTCCCCCAACAAACCATATCAATAATCAATGAGGAGTAATCCAGCAACTGTCTGTTGCCTTCATAAATAACCTTCCACCAGCCTTTTCATTAGAGTACCCAGGTGGAAACCCAGCATGTTGCCAGACAGCAAAAACAAAGTCCTCTGAAATACTGGATTTTGCTAGATGTATTTGAGACCATCTTTAAGGTCCTTGAAGACAATTCACAATAAAGATCACAGACTTCTAATAAGGTACTTTTGGTACAAAACACATGCATAACACATGCATACTGTCCCAGTGGAATGTGCCCCAGCTGAGAAGGTAAAGGTACTCTTTGTTGTACAGTACCTCTGACTTAGACGGAATCACAGAAATCTAATGTAAATACTGTTTGCTTTCATACATTACATGCCCCCCCAATAAATGACATCCACATTCTATATTCTTCTAATGTCTCTCAGAGAAGAAAGCAAAAAAGTTACAGCCACAGTACCACATACCAGTTCCCTACTATTAGACACGCACACTGAACCTGACAAACCATATTTTTATTTCATAGTTTTCATGTAACTACCATGTGTTTTTACATGTAATTTTGCCTTCTTAACTCCTTTACTCATAAAGGCATCCACCTCCGACTTATACATCTCATGTCTGATTGTGAGGAAAGTAAAAAAAAAATGAGGACAATAATTTATTGCAACCACTCGGTCTAGAACATATGCTCTGGGTCTTGGTCAGCTGTAAGGATTTGGCATAATTCATTTACATAGTTTGTCTTTCTGACTGGTTTCTCTATCTCTCATAGGATTCTGTCAAGTCTAATATATCCAGTCTCTCAGATGATACAATTTATTGGGAAGGTGAAAATCATCATCCTCCTGCTCACTACAAGTGACCAATGCCCATGCCCCCTTTCCCCCAAGCTAGCCATATCATTGACTGTTTTGCATAACTCATACAGAGCCTGCCCTCTCCACATATGCAAACAGCCAGACACTTACAACAATCACTTCTCATGTGGAATTGCCGAAGGTGGTGAAATAAGAGTGACAGTAACCAACTTCACTTGCATCTTCTTCTTCTTTCGGCTTTTCCCAGTTAGGGCTCAACACAGTGGATCATCTGTCCACTCATGATTGGTAGTGGAGTTTTTTGTTATGGTGTCGGGTTGCCAGCCCGGCGCTCAACCTTCCACAGAAGGCACAGACATGCACACACTCACACCTAGGGCCAATTTAGAGTGTCCAATCCACCTACAGCATGTCTTTGGGATGTGGGAGGAAACCGGAGCACCCGGAGGAAACCCATGTGACCACAGGGAGGACATGCAGACTCTGCACAGAAGGCACCCCAGCCGAGGATTGAACCAGAGAACCTCTTGCTGTGAGGTGGCAATGCTAACCGCTGCACCACCACGGCCACCCTAACCAATTTCACTTGCATCTATATGACGAAAATAATAGACATAGTAATCTACTTCACTTCAGCTTTACGACCCCCCCCCCCAACATCAACTTTCTTAAAAATTAATTACAAAAATTATACAAATTATTATGTTGTGGGTAGTGTGTACTATTACCACTGCCCACACTTCTGTTTGGATTCTTGATGAACAAAGTGAAAAAATCACCACAAAGGTATTTCAAATTGGAGCTTTCAGGTACTATGCTCCATTCCTCCTAACCAAGCCATAGAAATGCCTACCTGATTGCAGCCAAGTTAACTGCCTTTGCTTTCATGCATCAGCAGGCCTCCAAATAGATAGCCATTTCTTGTGATCACCCATGGTCACCAAAGGTGGTTAAAAGCCACAGTAATGTAGATTAAGTTGCTGCTGCAGGATTACTAACTTTCTTTGCTTTGCTGGTAACTCACTGCTCACAAAAAAAAAAAAAAAAAAAAAAAACAAGCAAGAATAATAAGGGGAAGGCAGAAAATCAGGGATAATTTTTTTAAATATTACTTTAATTCACTTCAAAAGTAAAAATAACAACTCTGCATAATCTTGCATTTTTGAACAATAAGTGTTGAACCCTAATGACTGGCATTAGTGACTGAATATAAAGGTGATAAACTGAGGGCTGCCAGCCCAGCTAGATAGACTTTTGTAAATAATTCTATGTCATTGTAAATATTAATATGATTCACAGGCTTGTTTGACAAATGTAAGAACATTGTGTTATGTGCTTAACTTCAAAAATGTAACCACAGTGCACCCTGCTTGAAGAAAGCTGATAAGTAAAGAATTTTACAACTTTGTGTGATCTCAAGCTGGGAGACAGGATGTCTGCAGCTGGAAATTCTTTCTGTTGTCCTAAGGCAGAGATAATTAGTAGGTTTCACATGTAAAGTATCTTTTATTGCTGTGGCTTCCTGGCAGATGCAGGTCACAAGGAAATGTTGAATTTTGAGTTCTGTTAGATTGGGAACTAAATCAGAAGAGACAACAATGATGTAATCTGAAATGACTCACCGGTAATGTGTATTATAAATTTAAAGACTATCTCAGAAAGAGAGAAATGGCATTTTGTATTTTGCTCTGAATCTGACAACTCACCAGCACTTGCTTTGCTCTGTAAGTAGGTTATTTAGAACAGTGATTTTTCTTAGAGATAGATAGGAATATAGCCAGATTAGTCTAGCTGTTTTCTATATTTATGTGAGGCTATCCTGCAATGTTTTTTAAAAGTATTTCCTGTGATTTCTGAACTCTTTATTGTCATTGTGTTGAAGTAATGAGTATTGTCTTGTGTTTTTATTATTTATTATTAAATATTTTTTAAATGTTTTAACTGTGGCTGTTTTATGTAGAGATAATTTAAGCTCTGAGAGTACTTGCATCTATTTGGTGATACTGTAAGTCACTCCAATAGCCTTGCTGTCCGTCACACTATTTGGATAACAGTAACATTGCACAGTAGAATTGATCACCCTTTGGGAAGGGCCTTATTAGTAGCTAATAAGAGTAGTTGGTGGCAGTGATTACTACCTTATAGCTTGGGCAGTAGGGGGCATAGCTAGTGAACCTGTACCAGCCATCCCCAAGAGTGTCTGTGTGTTTGTATATAAATCACATCTCAATGTATGTGGTGTCAGCTACTTGGGCATGAAGCACTGGTTAGACAGAGAGGGTACTGGAGGTTTTGGCTTGACTACTCAGCTGAGATTTGAACCCTATAGTTGTGCCAGTGGGGAGTCTTATTGGGGACCTGGAGAAAAAGGGAGAAACCAGCCCCAGACTGAGTGTGAACTTTGTGTGCTGTTAAGGGAAATTGTACTTTACTGTGTGTGTACTTGCTATCCTCCCAATGTGGATGACCCTCACTGGTGTTAGTGGTGAGGATTGAGGCTCCTTGATTACTGAGCCAGTGCACAGGCATCACAGTAATCCTCAATGACTAACCAGAAAAAACATTAAGAGGGACAAAGCAGAAATATGATGAAAAAACTAAGGGTGTATCCAGAAATTTGCAAACTGTACATACTGGAGCCATATTGTACCCCTGCTATAAAATGTATACTGTAATTCAGTGCTTTGGGATAAGCTGATACTGCCATACTAAATCCTTGATAAAATGTACAGGGCATGAGATAACACTACAATACTTATCTTTTTGGGCACACCACATAGACAGGCTTTTGATTACATTACTGCACTGCACCAAGACTCTGTAGTACAGTTAGAAGACTTCACTTACAAGACAGTACTGTGGCAAATCTGTATGCCACAGCATTACAGCCAGTCTCATAGATGTCCATTGATTCCATTGCTGGCATTCAGTGCCAAATATCTGTGCCACATCACAGCAGCCAGTCCCAGAGTTTCAACCACACCAGTGCTAGTGTTCAGCACCAATCCTGCATGCTACACCATGGCAACTAGGTCCACAGGTCTGTTCACACAAATAACAATATGAAGCATGAACACGCATATGCCTCACAACATGGTAGGCAGTCCACAAATTAACATTCACCCTTTGTACTCAGGCAAGCTAGGCTAGCACATACAGTATAGCATAACACTCAAACCATGGCTAGAGTATGCATCTAAATCCAACACAATGAACACCTTTAAATGTATGACTTTAAAAAGAGAAACTTATTAAAACTATATGATGAGGTCTCAAAGTTTAAATTTAAGAGATTGCCAGCCCTCATGTAGCGCAGCTGCCACTTTATGCCAATGAGTTTTACTTCAGTCTAAGAAACAGCATAAAAAAGCTGCTGCACTCCATGCCAAATATATTGAGGAACATAAAAATAAACCACCTTAGTGGGATGCAACATAGATAAGCTATTTAGTAAAAGAAAAAGATAGCGGCAGGAAGTGCCTATTGATGTTAGGAGTTGACAATGACTAATTCTGCCTTGTATACTCTGTGAATCAATGAATTTATTTAGCTGTGCACTGGCCAGCAATTTCATTTTTTTTCTGATCATGGTAGAACATGGGTAGCCAGTCCAGGTCCTACTACTAAGCAGTCTAAATGCCTGCCATTGGTTGCCCTTAGCAACCCATCTCAGTGTTTTCCCAGCAATCTCTTGTCTAGTAGTCATTTTACTAGACATTGACGGGAATTGTAGACTTCTAAATGGTTTTCTCTTTGCTGATGCATTTTCTTTTTTAATTGTAGCAGGAAGTCACATAAAACTGTGGGCAGTGATAACAGTACATACTGCCCAAAGCAGAATATATATAATCCCTTTTACCATGGCTGACACGGGGGAGTCTTGCATGCCGCTCAAGTTTTTTTCTCAAGAATTCTGGACACAGACAAAAACAGGGAGACAAAATCATGAACAAGTTATAACAATTAGTCTAATTTACTTAAAAAAGTTAATAGAACAGTAAGTTTTGTATCAACATGCATTTTCTGAACAATACAAAATTGGAAATGCCAATATTTAGCACTGACTTGCCTGTAATCTACAGTGATTTACCAGAATACCAGGGAATGGGCAAAAACCGTGAGGCAAAATCAGGTACAGCTGAGAGATATTGTTCCGTGTATATCTCTCATCTTCTTAGCTCACAAATTTTGGACAAAGCAAAAAAATAATTTTGTACACAAATGGGGGCAGTTTTTAAATATTACTCTAATTCACTTAAAAAGTTTATAGAGGTTTTGCATCAACATGCAATTTCTGAACAATAAGAAGTATAAAATTCTGTTTAGTGTTACTGCTTTTCTGAAAGCTGCCTTACTAGAACATCTAAAAATTATGAGGGACAGGACAGAAATATCAGAAAAGGTGAGGATCCTTCTGCAAAATCAAGGAAATTAGGAAGCATGCAGTCTCCATGTACAAAGAACACACACACACACATAAACACACACACGCACATGCACACACACATGCACGCATGCACACGCACCCATGCACGCACGTGCACACACGAGCGCACTTATTGATTGTGACCACACACTCGCACATTTAGACACCCACACTTGAGCACATTTGCATTCGCATAACTCAACATAAACCTGCATCTGTGAACATACACAAACATAGACACGGACATATAAAATGCTGTATCTAGCTAAGATGCAGCACTAATAATTTTGTGATTACTTTAGTCATTTGGAGTCATGCAGCACATAGGGGAATGTCTCAACCAAGTAAAAGTTGATCACAACTCACTACCACAAACACATATAAACTATTACTCTATTATGAACCAGAAAATGCTAACTACCTTCTGATAATTGCATATGTTTCCTGACACGTGCTATGGCTTACATGGATTTTTTGAAACTCTAATGACTGGCATTTCTCAGTGCAATCCTAAGTGACTTACCAGAAAATGAAATATCTTCTGAGGGTCAAGAAAAATATGAGGCAAAATCAAGAAGGTCCTGCTGAAATCAGGTGTAGTTAAGAAGTATGCTTTCTCCAAGTGGAATTTTTGCTGTATTGCGGGAAGGCAAGGCAAGAGAACACATTTCTTTTTTTTTTTTCTTTGCTGCCAGTCATAGTGGCTGCAGTGCATCTGCATCTCTATTTAGTAGCACGTAGCAGCCAGTAAGATGCAGATGCAGACAGGACCAACTGTGCAAGTTTCACCCCCTCCCCCCGAATGCAAAACACAGATTCAACTAAAATAGCAAAAAATGAAAACACTTGATTATTTTATTGAAATCAAACTTATTTGTATATTTCTGCTGTTGTAGCTGAATAAATGCTTTTTTCTCAATCAACAAGTCAGCTGAGGGCATATTTCATGAGTCTGTGGAAAGTGCCGCCGCCCTACGGTTCTGGCACCCTTGCCTCAGTCAGAATTCCTATATCTATTTTCTGTGATTTTTCTTGCATAGCTCCACTTCTTTCTTTTTCTGTGACATGTTTTCTTTGTATATGGACAGCCAGTGGGCATGCCTTTGAAGTCTTCTCTTCACCCAGGCTGACATCTGAGAAAAAAAAGTTGCTATTTAGCGTTGAACAGCAACTTTTATAGAAAGCAGTAACTGTCCACATATGAATTTACATTTTCATTGCAGTCATTTATTATTTTGCTTTTAGCAACAGCCAAAGTAATGTAACTAATACTCTGATTATGAGACTTTTGTTTCTCTAAATGGAATTGTACATCACTCCATGTTTATTTTTTTCTCTTTAAACATACATCTCAACCTCTTAATGCAAGAATTCTGTACAAAGCCAAAAATAATGGGGGAACAAAGGTCCAAAATCAGGTGCATATTTTAAATACTGATCGTTTAAACTTAGAAAGTGACTAGAATAACATTTTTTCCATTAGTTTGCATTTTCTGAATGATATTATTGCTAGTGTTATGTTTACATTTTGGAAAATTTTGTTATATCATTGTTTCTATCTTCTATATATTTCAGTACTATGATAGGCAATGAAAGATCAGTTGGCATAATGGTGAAGGTCTTCACCTCCCATGCACAAGGTACAAGGTTCAATCCTGACCTCTGGGCAAGGTGTATAGAGTTTGCATGTTCTCTTTATGCTACTGTAGGATTCCATCCAATGGAGCTGTGAGCAGCTGCACAGACTATACACGGAGCCCTGTAGGGGGAAGAGTTGTACAGACTAACTGCTTTGGGCATCTACTGTTGCGGACATTATCAGCAAAATAGGAAAACACAGATCATAGACTGCATGTCTTGACAGGGATTTTGTCATATTGACTAATTTCACCAAATGGGCCCTGACCTACTCTGATCTATGCTAGGGATCCATGCTAATTTTCCCTGTATCGTCCCCACTCTGGACACTGGAGAGGAACATTCACTTGGAACAAAAATAGATACACCCAGTATTTTCAGATGCAGTTCACTGCATCAAGCACAATTTCCCTTAAGAGCACACAGGGCACACACTCAGTCCAGGGTCTGGGTTTCCCTTCAGGTTCCCAATAAGACTTCCCACTGACACAGCTATAGAGTTGAGACCTCAGCTGAGTGGCCAAGCCAAGTTGTTCAACACTCTCTCTGTGAAGCCAGTGCTTCAGGACCCTGCTCCAAGTAGTTGACACATACTTTGAGATTTAATTTTCACATACACACACACACACACATATACACACACACACACACACACACACACACACACACACACACACACACACACCCTGGGAAAGCCTGGCACAGATTTACAAGTTATGCCCTCTTCAGCCCAGACTATAAGGTAGTTACACTGCCAGCAGACACCCCAAAGCCAGCTACTCTTAGGCTCTTGCAAGGGTAACGATATACCGAGTGAAATTGATCAACATCACCATTTATATTATTATTAATCAGGAGTGGCCACAGTGTTACCAATATATATAAGTACTTTCAAAGGTTAGAATATTCTATAAAGGATCGGCCACAATGAAAAGTTTAACTATATTTAATAATAAATAAGAGAACATGAAAATACTAAATATCTATTTACAATAAACACCAGAAGTTCAATCATAGGAGATATTAAAAAAAACAACACAGGTGGACAGGTTCACATAGTTACAGGAAAAGCAATACTTAACTAATCTCACTATATTTTTGTGACTGATCTAAAGAATTATTAGTCCCTGGTTACTTACTAGAGCAAGACAAGATGAAGTAGGTGAGAGATCAGGTTACAAAAACAGAGTGCTCTGAGACTTCAGTCTCATCTAGTATTAAACATTATTTTTAGTGATGGATTATAGAATGACATTACATACATCTGGTCATCTGACTTCTGGTTCCCATGCATCCCCACTTCCTCTCTTAGCTAGAAGCTTTCAGGATTTAGCACATAGGTGTCAATAATGCACACACACACACACACACACACACAGCTGTAAGTCATAAAACAATTTCCAAACTGTGCCCTTCCATAGTGGCAATTAGTTCATCCCAGTGACAATGCAGGAAGCTTCCTAGTACAGACGTTTTGTCTCTAGTTGCATTCAGAACTGTAAGATACAATATTTATGGCCTACATTAAGAAATTTAATTTCTTACTATTTTCCAAAGTCAGGTGTATTGAGATTAACCTCTTCTCTTTCAGCATCCTCTGTTACAATATATATATATATATATATATATACATTTCAGCAGTTAAGTAATACATGTACATTTCTTTTTCTGTCCAGCACGGCACACTGTTGATACATTTTTAACACAAGCAGCTTTACAAATACCCTTTTCAACACAAGCATCGGTAGAAATCAGTTTGATATACAAATGGCATATAGTTCTTTACAAATTCCAGCCAGCTGTGCTGGCACATGTTGCATATCCACTGCCTTTCTTCTCCTGACATAGCTGGCAATACCTCACATCGTCCCAGCCTTATTGTTACCATGATAAAGTCCAGCAGCCCTGGGTCAATAACCTATTAATGACTGGCCAGTATACCTGTTGAATGAAAGGTGGAGATAAACCCAATCAGCCTGCCAAACATGAACTAAGAATTTCTGCAGTCAATATAGGTTCACTGCTTGGAAGTGGATGACATGATGGTAAGGAGGAGGCTGGACATCTCGACATTCTATGTATTAAAGAGACAAGATGGTGGGGCAGTGCAGCAAAGCCATGATCCAGAGTCTATTTCTCAGGAGGAAGACAGGCTAGAAATGGTGTGGGAATTATGGTGAGGGAAGGGCTTCAGAAAACAGTGAGGTATGTCTTCAGAATTAGTGACAGACAGATGGTAATCAGACATCAGAATTAGTGACAGACTCATGGTAATCAGATTACAAATAATAGGGTAATGTTCATAATCTCAGACTATGCCTCACAGTAGGGTTGTGATAATGAAGAAAAGAAGCAGTTGCATGGTCTGTTAGATAAAGCCGGACAATATGAATTGGTGTTGATAAAAGGTGACTTGAATGCTCATATTGGATAGAACAGGATATGTGGATTGTCTGGGTCCACATGGATGGGGCAACATGACTAAAGAAGGAGAGGCCATTCTAGATTTCTCTCTGACATGGTTCAGAAAGAGAGATAGTCACAAGATCATGTACAAGAGTGGTCAACAAGCCCCTCAGGTAGACTTTCTCCTAGGAAGGAAAGGGAACTGGAGTAGAATCAGCAAATGCAAAGTCATCCCCAGTGAAACAACTGACCCACAACATAAGCCACTGTTTGCCACAATTAGCTGCAAGTAGTAGTCAGAGATGCTTGCCACAGTCACTTGCAAGTAGTGGTCAGAGAAAGCTCTAAGGTCAGCAGAGACTAGGCTGAAAACCAGGAAGCTGACTGGAGAGAAACCACAACAGCTCAAGGAATTAGTCAAGGCTCTAGCATCTCAAGAAAAAGAGGAAATAGGTGGATATGAAGAAGAATGGCAGCACCTCAGACAGCATGTGTAAGGGCTACAGTACAGCTGTGTGGCTGAGCCAGGTATGGAAATAAGGTACATAGTGAAAGCTGATTGTGCAATGCAGAAGTCCAGGAAGTCATCAAAAGAAAGAAGGAGTGCAGGAAAAGTGACAGAGAGAAGAGACAGACCAGACTAGAAAGGAACAGAGGTTGGCTAACAAAAAGGCTGAGAGAGGAGTTGCAATAGCAAAGAACAAGGCATCAGAGGCACTCTACCAGCTTCTAGAAAGTGAGTCAATAGATGGCACAAAGAAACTATATCAGGTTGCAAGGCAAAGGCAGAAAGATAAGCAAGCTAGTCAGACACCCTTCATAAGGGTTGCCAGCATCAACCTACTCAGCAGTCTACAGGACTTCAAAAGCATACAAAAGAAATACTGCCAGCAGCTTTTGAATGAAGAAAAATCCACAAAAGCTGTTCTGCCCCAGACATAGCCTACAGTGAGAGAAGAGGAGGAGCCCACCATAGAAGAAATAAGAACAGCACTAAGGAAAATTAAGTCAGGGAAGGCACATACTCATATGAGGTCAAGACAGATATGATCAAGATGTGGAGTGAGTTAGGGGAGAAATGGCTCCTGTGGGAACAAATGGCAGTATGGAGAGAAAGACATATACTATATGATTTGAGAATAAGCATACTAGTGCCAATGTACAAGAACAGAGGGCACATTCACAACTCTGAAGTGTGCGGAAGTATCAAACTCCTGACACAATGCTTCTGGAGAGGACGAATATGCACAGCAGTAGAAAGTAAGATGGGAGATGAGCAGTTCAGATTCTGATCAGGATGCAGCACAACTGACCCAATGTGTGCAGTTAGACAGATAATTGAGAAGAAGCTAGAGATGAGGAAGGAGTCCAAATGAGCATTCCTAGACTTGGAGAAAGCATGTGACAATGTCCCAAGAAAGCTGATTTGGGCAGTCCTGTATTGGTTTGAAGTTCCAGAAACATTGGTACAATTAGTGCAAGCTATGTACAAGGACCCAATATCTCAAGTACGAACAATGTTTAGTCTCACACATGGGTTCCCAGTGGAAGTAGGTGTGCATTGGGCATCAGCTGTGAGCCTACTGCTGTTCATACTGGTGATGGACTACATTAGCAAACAGGTCAGAGGGATTGGCTGTTACATTGTATCTATTTTTTTCGTAGGCCTTACTACTGTCTTTCAGGTTTCCTCTGTGATATTGGTTTCTGGGCACTTTCTTTCCACATGTAATGGCTTTAAATGGCTCTGCAATCTGTCTTTCTCAATACCTTGTGTGGCTGCACTTGAAGCCGACAAAGATGCCTTTCACCTGCCAGCAGTCCCTGCCGTAGGAAACATTCTATACTTTAAACACTAATTAATGGCCTTTTAGCCCTGGAAGGATTCCTCTGTGCCGTTCACAAATATGTCCATTATTTTTACTCAGTACAGTCTGACAAAGGTTTTAATTGTCTCTTGGTAGGTAAAAGCCTTCAAGGTAAGTTTTTATCTCAATAAATATTGCTAATCTATGGAGTGGCTAGACACTACACAGTAAGGTTTTGTTTCTATAAATAGTGAGTTAGTGAATATCTGCATGTGTAGACTCACCACATTTGTTATTAGTATGGAAACAAATACACCTTTTTATCCATTACACTATTTTGGCTATACAGATTCTGTGGGTTTGCAACCGCTTCATTGTTATATGTAAACTCTTGACACAGGGAACTCCACTGTATGACACATGGATGCCCCACTCACCAGACTGGACAAGAAGAAGAAAACGGTTAGTTGCTTATCTGGAGCCAAAATCTGCCAGGTAACACAAGCAGTTAAGTCAAAGCACCACAGGTATGAGTATAATTCTGTCATAGTCCATGTGGGTGTAAATGACCTGAGATGTACCTCTCACTGGACTATATGAAGACAAGACATTATGGATCTCATTGAATATGTGTTTCAGACAAGCATGTACCTTGCATTGAGCAGCATTCTACCTTCACCAAAGATGATGCCACAATATGAACAAAATATGATTGGCTTTAACAATTAGCTGAGTTTTTGGTGTCATTTCAGGGGGATTCAGTATCTGTCAGCATGGGAGGACATGGTTAATAGAGCATGTTGCTTTGTCAAAGATGGTCTGCACCTGTCTCTTCCCCTCTCTTCACCCATCCCGGGCTTCCAGATATTGGCTAAATCTTTATTTACCCCCATAGAGCCTTTTTCAGACAATGCCAAATTGACAAAACTACCAGCTTAGCAAATAAAAACCAAAGGAACCTAAAGGTGTTACTACTTGACGCTAGCAGCCTTAACAAGAAACTCCACACCTTACAGGATCTCCTCACTGTGCAGAATATGGACATGTGTGCTGTTACCAAGACATGGTTTAAAGCCACAGAAGGTAATCTAGCAGTGCAAGCCTTAAGTGCCTTACACTGTTTTAGACTATCAGTCGGGCAGGCAGGTACTAAAGGTGGAGGTGTCTCGATCTACATTAGCAACAAATATTCCTCTAGGTTGGTTGGTTCATCCACATCCAAATCACCATAGATAAAGTCCTTTACCATATCCAAGCAAACTATAGGTCACCATTTATGCCCCATAAGTTATACATAGACCTGCTGAAGGCACTCACTATCCAGCCAAATGCCCTACTTCTGGAAGACTTTAACTACCCTTGTGTAGACTGGGAAGCTGACATTTGTTCAGTCACAGAAACCTGGTTCAAAGTTGCAGAGAGCACCCCAGCCATACCAGGTTACTCATATATCATACATGCAGACCCCAAACCCCGTGGGCAGCAAAGCAAAAGGAGGTGAAGTTGCAATATATATATATATATATATATATATAAAAGACATACACACCTCCAGGCTGGCCAACCAGTATGACGCGCAGGAGACACTCCAGGTGCAGTTAACCATTGACAGGACCCCTGTTCAAATCATAGCTAGCTACAGACCCCCAACCTTGACTCAAAAGGCACACTCCACCTGTCTGGACCTCTTTGAATCTATCAAGATTCAACCCTTTACCCTGATCCTTGGCAACTTTAACTATCCAACCATAGATTGGAAGAGCTACTCATGCCAAAACACAAATGCCCAGAGATTCCTTGATTTCATCAATGCAAATGCCTTGGACCAGCTGGTTGACACCCCCACAAGAGGTGAAAATATCTTGGACTTGGAATTAACCAACATGAGTAACCACTGCAGCAACCCAACAGTGTCATCCTCCCTGGTAAGATCTGACCACAAAGCAGTCACTTTTAAAGTCAGCATTCCCCCCAACCACCCCCTAGATAGTGTCAAACAAAAAAACTTCTCAAAAGCTGATTACAGCCTCCTGAGGGAAGATATACACAGTTTCACAGCTCCTTCCCCCTACATAGGAACTGGCACATAGGTTCATAAGTTAGAACTAAGCTAACTGCCGTAGTGAACCATTTTAAGCCTAGCCAATTATCCCTTGTGAGACTCAAACCTTGTGCCTTGTGTTTGTAAAGCAAACACCTTAACCATTAGGCCACCCTCCCATCCATATGTCCAAACCTACACCAAAGTACTGTACAAGCACTTATATAGCTGCATGGAATCAGGAATACCTAGCAGGACAAAATCCTCCTCCTCAAGGAAGAGTAAACCTGTTTGGTGGACATCTGCAATAAATAAACTCTATAATAAAAGGAAAAACTGCTGTCCAGGACCAAGAAGGAGCAGGTGCCTAATTGGAAGCAATCTCTCCTCAGTCTACACAAGCAAATAAGAGCACTAGTGAAATCCTCCAAATCAAACTTCGAGTCCAAACTGGCTACATTTACTAAAGACAATCGCAAGGCTTTCTTTGCATATGTCCACAATCTCAAGGGAAGCACCCAGATCTGCTCAGAATTGGTGGTCAAGGACACCACATAGACAAACGCCGTAGATATAGCCAACCTATTGGCAGACAGGTTCAGTGAAAACTTCACCCCTCTGTAAATCAGGACATCCCCAACATCTGTCCCCCCCCCTTTTCTCTAGGGAGCAAGTCATCACTGCCCTCTCAAAGGCAAAAAATATAGCCTCTGTGGGACCAGTTAACATCCCAGGCTGCATTGTACATAAACTCAGACAGGAACATGCAGCACCATTAGGTACGCTATTCAATCAAAGCCTGAGTACTGGCTTCATCCCAGTTGAGTGGAGGACAGCCACTGTCATCCATTTGCACAAAGGTGGAGCATGCACTGATCCAGGGAATTATAGACCCATCAGCCTAACTAGCCTGATCTGCATGGACCTCATTAAGAAGGACATTGGCAACCTCCAAACACTTAATCCCACACAGTTTGGTTTCATCAGTGGGAGGTCATACCTGTTAAATTTGGTTGACTTTTTTGAAACAGTCACCAAAGCCATAGATGAGGGGAAGACAGTGCACTCTGCCTACCTTGACTTGGCTAAAGCCTTCAGTACTGTTCCCCACTCGGGTATAATAGATAAACTCTCTCAACTAGGCATCAATCCATGTTACCAGATGGGTAGCAAACTGGCTCACTGATAGAACCCACCTAGTCAAAATAGGGGAAGCCACCTCAGGCAGTTTACTCATAACAAGTGGTGTACCCCAGGGATCAGTCTTGGGGCCTTTGTTGTTTGGAATATACTTTTTTGAGGTGCAGACCAAAACCAGTGGGTTATGGCTGACCAGGTTTGTAGATGACTGCCAGCTGGGCACTGTCATCAGTTCCCTAGTGATGTGGACATCTTCCAAGAGGGTCTGACCCAAACATATGAATAGTGCCAGAAACATGGCTTCAAACTGAATAACAAAAAATGCATCATCTCCCCTTTGGGGAGAGCAATGTCCCCACAAAGTATCACATTAATAACAAGGTCCTAAGCACGCAATTAGTCATGAGGGACTTGGGCACCCAGTTTGATAGCAAACTGACTTTTGACCACCATATTGCCTCTGTTCTACAGAAAGCTTTCTACATGGCCCACCTCATTAGTAAGGGTATCTCATCCAGGAACAAGGTGGTTATAACATCCCTGTATTCTTCCCTTATAAGACTCATTATTGAGTACAATGCCCCTTTTGGCATGTACCTTACAAAGCACATGCAGCAGCTGGAGAGACCACAGAGGTTCCTCACCAGGATAATCCAGGGTTTCAAACATCTATCCTACACAGATAGGCTAAAGGCCCTGTCCCTCTACTCAGTCTCCTACAGACTCTTCAGAGGTGACCTCTGTCTGGCATACAAAGCAATCTCAGACCCCGCCTTGATGGGGCTGCTGCATATCCACAAGTCAAGTTCTACTCGAGTAACCCACACATGTGACCTCAACTTGCTCTGTGACATTAATAGGACTTGTTGGCGGGACAGATTTGTGTCCCAGAGACCCCCCCTTCTGTGGAATAGACCCCTCATTAACCCTTTATAAGCGCAATCTAGATAACTGGATGGGGAACAGAAAATACACCCCTGGGATTCCACCTGTGTCCCTGCTGGACAGGGGAATCGGGTGCTGACTTGTCGGAACAAGGGCTAAATTCTTGGCTAGGCTTTTAAGGGCCTCAGGGACAGTAGTCTAGTAACTTCCTATGATCCTAAGCATAGACTGCCTCCAACTTGCAGGGACAATGTTTCCTGGACCTTATTAACACAAATACCCTTGACCAGATAGTGTACACTTCAACCACAGTTTCAGGCATACTGGAGTTAGTACTCACCAGCATTGGAGGGAACTGCATCCCCAATGTCATGTCTTTAGTCTTAAAGTTGGATCACAAAGCTGTTTCCTTTGAAATAAAAATTAACACAGAAAGCCCAGCAAAACCTGTAACAGTTGGGACCTAATCTAAAGCAAACTACATCCTATTAAGTGACAGTTTGTCAAAATTCAGTGTCTCTCTGAACCCCAGGTTCACAGCAGTCTATACAGAATTGTTCAGAGAGACCCTGTACAACCATATAAATAGGCTCATATGTTCATAGGAGATTACTAGGCTAATGGCTCAATAGCCTCACAAGCCTAGCCATTATTATCAGAATTTTACTGAATTTCTGACCCTAAGGGCTAGAGGATGACTTAGGTTTGTGCCTATTCCCTTGAGTATTTTACAGACTGCCCCTGTTCATAAGGGACACGGACACCACCCCAGGAGTGAATTTTCAGTTCCCTATCCATTGATGCAAACTGTATTTGGAGAGGGTCTGGGAAGGGTTCTGTTTTATTTGAATAGGATGTCTTTCAAGCATGTTTTGGTCGTGTCACAGACCAGGTTTAGATCCCTAGATTGGGTGGCCCTCATGCAGCTTGTCTTGTGGATGTGTAACAGTTCCATCAAGCTGGATTTGAGAGTGCCTTATAGGTTAGACATAGATCACCCCTTAATAGTCGATAGGAGACAGAGTAAGGGAGAAAAGCTTTTAGTTGATCCACATAAGACATGTTGTTAACGCCCTGCATTTTTTTTTTTGTAAGAAACCTCTGAGGCAGCTTTAGCTGTTGCAAGTGCCTAGTTAAGTATATGCCAAAATGTGTACTGTACTCAGTTACTGGTCTGATCAGAGATAAGTACAGTGGGACTATAACTTCCTTGGATTGGAATGACATGTCTTTACTTATAAGCTGTGACACATAAAAGGACTTCTTCATCACTCTGGACACATGGAATTAAAAGTTTGGTCTCCTATGTATCTATCTGTGTACCTAGATTTCTCACGTCGGAGTCTACTCTAAGGGATGTGTTGTTAATGTTACAATTTGCAGTGCTGTTTGACTTCACAAAGGGTATGATTTTGCATTTTTTTGCATATAGTTTTAGGCCATAGCCCTGGCACCAATCATTTGCCTGAGTCAGACCCTTCTAAAGGATATCTATATTTTTGGGGGATTTAGTGATTGTCCCCCAGCTTGCAGTTGTCAGGAAACTTGGTCAGCCAAAGGTCTTCAACATTAGCCTTGACTTCAGAGAAGTATATTCTGAACAGCCTGCATACCTCTCAGCTGTACAGTTTTTGCAGAATGTCCTGATTTTTGCCCCTTATTTTTGGTCCATTTTTCACAAAAGTGTGGTTATGTAGGAAATTCTTGGCAAATCATTGAAGATTGAAGTCAGAAAATAATGATAGACACTCGAGTTTCAGACTTCATATCCTTCAGAAAATTCATACTAGTGCAAAACCTTTTATTCTATCAACTTTCCAAGTCTGTAAGAGCAATATTTGAAAATTGTCTCTATTTTGGACCTTTGTCACCCCATTATTTATGGCTTTGTCCAGATTTCTTGCTCTAAGAGGTTGACATGTATGTAAACAGGACAGGTCTCAGCACTGAGCTCTACACCATTAGTAAGTAGCCTTTTTCCAGATCTGGATTGTCCCACTCTTGACAACGTGTCCTGTCCATGAGCCATTTATCTAGCTATCTGGTAACATAGGGATGTATGCATAGCTTTGTGAGTTTATCTGGATGGTGCAGCAGTTAACATTGTCACCACACTGCAAGAGGTTCTCTGGTTTGATTCTCGGCTGGGGTACCTTTTGTGAGGAGTTTACATATCCTCCCTGCATTTGTCTGGGTTTCCTCTGGTTGCTCCAGTTTCCTCCCACATTCCAAAGACATGCGTCTGGAGCATTTCTCCCCTGGCCTCAGCTAAAAATAGGCTCTGCCCTAGTCAGACTTTCCCGGTCAACAAACGTTAAATAATAAAATAAATAAATATCTATAATGCCTGAGTGGGGAATTGTGTCATATGCCTTAGCCAGGTCAAGTTAGGCAGTATGTACTGTTTTACCCTTATACATAGCCCTAGTGATTTTCTTAAAAATGTCTGCCAGATTAAGCATGCATGACCTGCTCTTGACAAAGTTGCTTTGGGTTGGGTCGAATGTTTGGAGGTTTCCTATGTCATTATTTATCAGGTCTATGATTATTCTTTCCATGGCCTTGCATATAAAATTAATCACACTTATGGGTCTATAGTTTCCCCTGGTCTGTTGATGGTCCCCCTTTATGCAGAGGGATGACTCTTGATGTCCACTCCACAGGGACAAAGCTCGTCTGGAGGCTGTGTTTAAACAGAGATCCCAGTGGGCAGATAGGTCCTGTTTTAAGCTATTTAAGAGGCATCCTGGGATATTATCAGGACCAATCAAAGCCATATTTTTAGCTTTACAAAACACAGTGGTGACCTGTTCTTTGGTGATAACTGGTAGAGGAATGGTAGAGGGTATTTATTCCTAACCTTAACAGAGTATGTAACAAAAGGAAAAAAAAAGTCATGGCCAAAATCTGAAAGAGCAATTCTCATAATGGCAAGAGCTCATTAATTAAACTAAACAGAAAACTAAAAGGACTAATTAAATGCAACAAGGCCAGTTGCGAGGACAAGATAGCATTTAGGTTGGGTTGTGCCGCTAGGCTTATAAAGGTCACCAAAGCAATGGATGAGGGAAAAATGGTACACACTACAGAGGTTCATAGGTAAGAACTAGGCTAGCTGCCATTATCGGCCATTTTAAGCCTAGCCAGTTTCCCTTTTTATGCTAAAAATAATCTATCCCATTTGGTTATAGATTGGCCTCACCCATCCCATGGTCAATAATTATATATTACCCCTAATGAAAATAAGTTGGTCATATCACAGATAATCTGAGGGGAGCCATGCATGGGATAACGGATTTAGGAGCTGCATCTTTCCATTAGTGATGCAGGGGGCAGTCCTGGGGTAAATTTTCTCTCAGGGGTAAATTGCATACCTCGACCTAATCAAAGCTTTTGACACAATTCCCAACTCAGGCATAGTAAAAAAGCTAAATAAACTGGGAATAAACTCCTGACTCACATGCTGGATTGCCAACTGTCTCTCAGATAGAACATAGGAAATCAGAGTAGGGGAAGTTAACCTCCACAAAGGGACCGGTCACTCATGAAGTACCCTAGGGTTCTGTGCTAGGATCTCTCATGCTTGACAGCTACTTTTCTGAAGTAAAAAACAATATCAAACGGCTCTGTCTCACTAAGTTTGCTGATGACTGTAAGCTAGGAGCAGTCATTGAACACCTAAATGACTTGGCCATCCTGCAGGAAGCTGGTCATTAATAAATAACTCGTGCCAAAATCATGGACTGAAACTAAATGCCAAATTTTATTATTTTATCTTTTGTGAAGTCATTTACCTCAGGGAATTGTCACATTGACAATATACCTCTAAGAGCTGACCCAGTTGTTTGAGATTTGGGAACTTACGTAGACAGTGACCTAACTTTTGACCAACACTTGTCTATTGTCATAAGAAATTCCTTCTGTATTGCACAGCTTATAAGCAAAGGGATTAGTTCTAGATTTATGGATGGCATTGCCCTGTTTACGCAGCCTCAGTAGGCCAGTTATTGAAGATAATGTACCTTCTGGCATGTGTCCGTCCACACACATGCAACAACTGGAACATGCACAGAGAGATGCCTTATTAAAAGGATATAAGGCCTAAACAACATGTCCTACATAAAGTGACTCAAAGCCCTGTCCTCTTCTTGGTATCTGACAGACTCTTACTAAGAGAGGGTGACCTGTGTCTGGCATACCTGGCATCCTCTGACCCAGTACTGATGGATTTGCTGCACATAGTCAGATATACTAGGAATAGAAACCTCTTCTGTAACATCAACAGAACAGTTTTGAAGGACAGGTATATTTTGCAGAGGATACTGCTGCTCTTCTACAGATTTCCAGTTCATATAAAACAAAGCTCATCCCTGTCTATATTCAAGTGCAACTTGGATCTATGGATGCAAAATAGAACATTTATCTCAGGACTGTCTCCTGTACTACTAATGGACACAGGTAGCACCTAAATTATCTGTAGAATGATCCCAATTATTTTTATTAGGGGTAATATATAATTATCAACCATGGGATGGGTTATGCCAATCTTTAACCAAATGGGATAGGATAAGTCAAGCATAAAGAGGAAAACTGGTTAGACTTAAAATGTCCTGCAAGGGCAGCTAGCCTGGTGCTTACCTATGAACCTATGAAGACCTCAAGAATGATGAATTACCATGCAAGCATTCCATGGGATCAGAGGTTTGTCAGTAGTAGTGTCAACAACAGAGTTAATCACTACAGCTATGTGCACCATTCTGTGTGCTCAGGGAATGTCACATACCAATGTGACTGAGTACTATTCCATACTTTTCACTGTAATATGTATGTAGATGGCATCCTTAATAATGTCTCAAACAAGCACCCTTAGAATTAACTTCATATATATATATATATATATATATATATATATATATATATATATATATATATATATATAAAATAATAATAATAACTAAGCTGCCTATGTTAGACATTCTTCAAGAACATATATAGGTGGTATATTTTTGGTAGTTATGTATGCGTGCCACACAGAATGTGTGTATAATATAGACGAAACACTTCAAAAATGATATGGGATAACAATAAACCATCAATGAAAGAATGCTGGTTCTGTATCCTGTAGCTGTGTTTGCTGCCCAGTCTCTGAACCTATGGGTAATGACTCCTGTCAGACATCCCCACCAGTGTGGTGAGTAAAGGTACAACACAAGGCATATCACCAAACATAAAGTTTGTGAAGACAACAGTTAACATCCTGAAGTGGGGGATCTGCTGCCTAGGTCACAGTGTGTAATATAATATTTACTAGATAAGGTTAAATTAATATTCTGGCCTGTGCTGCAATATGAAACAAGTGGCTACTGTGGTAATCCATGTCTTGTTGGAGTGTGATGGACATGACATAGTAGGAGGCTGAAGGTAGCACATATCACAATGCCAAAGAGAAGAATGCAAAGGAAGCAACAACACCAGCATCCATCAACCAACAGGTTCAACATGTCCACTTATTGACATTTTTGTAGCATCTCGTAGACATGTATCCAATCAGTGTATAGTGTGGAAGATTGTCATGTGCTATGTTTTATAACAGTGTCTCTAGAAGTGCCAAACATATTGCCATAAATAAATATGATTCACAGAGTTGCAATGCTGTCATAAAAAAGCTGTAACATAGTGTGCACTTTATAAGGTATATGGTGCTATAAACATATCAAAGGATATTCCCTATGAGAACTGAGAGGCACCTGTCATGCTATCATACATATAGAACATAGTGCACCCAGTGGTTTAAGACCACACAGATACCATATGATGTATACAGAGAATACATCATGGTGAGAGAGAGAGAGTGTGTGTTTGTGTGTAACCATGCACAGCAGGTAAGGTGGTATCACTAGGGCATCATTCACAGTTAGTGGGCTACCTGTTGATTTATTTATTTACACAATTATCTAAGTAATGATGGTAAACGAATGCTGTGTAAATGGCTTCAAGAATACTTCCTCAACACTCAGTTCATAATTTTAAACTGCAGCCTAATAATGCATAATAAAAGAGTATTTGTGATATTGGGGTTTGCCCCTCTGCACTTCTCTTTATTATGTATCCCCAGTTAACTATCTATTAATATCTTGAAACTGTAACTTATGATGAGGAGGAAGAAATTCTTGAATAAAAATAATTACACAAATGTCATGTGAGTACCAGCAGTTTATTGTATAGGAAAATGGCTGTGGCCATTATGGCTTTTACCAGTTATAGATATTGTGCCAGTCATATGATGAGCATCAATCAGTGCACCCTTTACCATACACAGTGGTTTCATGGGTAGCACCCTGTGAGCCTTACAGTACCTGCATAGCCCTTGTGTACTACACAGGGACTGCCACTGTGCCTTGTGAAGAGGCCTGTTGTACACAAACAACCTGCATTAGATCAGCCACTCTTGCATATTGGACAGCCATATCTGACCTCTCAGTATCATGTAGCTATGTTGCAGTCTTGACAACACCAGACAGAACTACCCAATAATGGCTAGTATAGCATAGTATTCTGTTATGCACAGACAGGGCTGAGTCTATCACTTCACTGCATAACTGTTATGAATGCTTCAACATATGGCACAGTCTCTGTCACTCCTATTGTAACTGAGCCCATATCTCTGCATGGCTTAGTATATCAAATGATATCATTGTACATATGTATGCTTGTATGTTTATGTAGCCACCGCAAAGGACATAAATGATGATGATGATATTTGTGACGAAAGTTACATAACCCTTTCACTCTGTCAGTGTCTAGACAGCTAATAGCATGTAGTATGCAATTACAGGATATGTGCCCATAGAATGGTGCACGGCAATGGTGGTCCCGCTACAAAAGGGTGGGGCCACAGCTGACCCTGGGAACTACCGACCAATAAGCCTGACCAGTCTGATCTGTAAGCCTATGGAGCGAATCATTATGGAACTCATAAATGGAGAGATTGGGAACTTTCAGTCGCTGGACCCCACACAGTTCGGCTTCGTCAAGGGCAGATCATGCCTTCTGAACCTGGTGGATTTCTTTGAGACAGTTACTCAGGCTATGGATAAGGGAAAGGAGGTACACACAGCTTACATTGACCTTGCTAAAGCATTTGACACCATTCCCCTTTCAGGTATTATTGATAAGCTCTCCAGCCTGGGCATAAACCCTTATGTCACAAGATGGATCGCAAACTGGCTCTCAGACAGATCCCATAAAGTAAGATTAGCGGGATCTATGTCCGGATCCAAACCAGTAATGAGTGGTGTGCCTCAGGGCTCTGTCATGGGACCCCTCCTGTTTGGCATATACTTCTCAGAAGTACAGGCAAGCACGGAAGGGCTGTGGCTGACTAAGTTTGCGGACGACTGCAAACTGGGTGCTATAATAAAGTCTCCGGCTGACATGGAGATCCTCCAGAAGGGCCTAAATGAGACTGATGCATGGTGTCAAAGCCATGGTCTCAAGCTAAATGCAAAAAAATGCGTAGTAATTCCCTTTGGAAAAAACAGAGTACCCACAAACTACAACATAGGAGGTAATCCCCTGAAATCTGAAGAAGAAATAAGGGATCTAGGGACCCAAGTAGATAGTCAGCTTTCCTTTGATAACCATGTTGCCAAAGTGGTTAGAAGGTCCTTCTATGTGACCCATCTGATCATGAAAGGGTTCGCATCAAGATCTAAGGATGTAATGGTGCCCCTCTACTCTTCCCTCATCAGACCCATTATTGAGTACAATGCACCAATTGGAATGTACCTGGCTAGACATCTCCAGCAGCTAGAGACCACAAAGGTACCTAACCATGAGGATTACTGGCCTCAAACAGTTGCCCTATGCAGCACGATTGAAAAAGCTAAGACTGTTCTCTGTTGCATACCGCTTTCTCAGAGGCCATCTCTGTCTAACGTACAGAGCCATGTCCAACCCAGAATTGTTGAACATGCTCCATCTTAGCAAAACCAAATCTACTCAAGCTACATGCTCTAGGGATATAAACCTCAACACAACAATGAATAGAGCATGCTGGAGGGATAGATTCCCTTAGCAGAGACTTCCCTTACTATGGAACAGGGTCCTGATCTACATAAGACAGAGCCCCTTACTATCACTCTTCAAGAGGAACCTTGATGAGTGGATGGGTAACAGAAAGTTCACACCAGGGATCACACCAACAGCACTACTAGATAGGGGCCAAGGGTACTAACTGCTAGTACAAGGGTCTAGGGAACTACTAAAGGGGCGGTGAATACCGCACAACGTGGCTGGGCTAATATATGCCTTCGGGCAGATAGCCCAGTACCAACCTATGAACCTATAAAACATTGCAGGTTATTTTATACACCTCAGTCTTGTCTTAATTTTACCTTAGTTTATTTTCCACATAGTACCATGCAGCCATTATATCCTTAGGCTACATTGGTGACTAAGGGGATGCACATGCAAACCATTCACTTCTAATAGGTTCATAGTTGCATACTGGACTAACAACCACTGGGGCCTTTATAAGCCTAGACATACAACACAAATGTATCCTACAAGTTGTTGTGCCTTAGTGGTTATTCTAAAGGGTGTATGTTAGTTAGTGCATGAATTAATGGCTACCTCTGTCCATCAGAGACATACAATGGGTGAATTTCCAGTTTCCCATCCACTGGTCCAGGTTGCACTTGAATGTGGTTAGGGAAGAGCTGTGCTTCACATGCATTGGAAGCCTATTCCAGAGAATATAGATTCTTTGAGATACACACCTGTCTCTCAGATATGTCCTGTTTAAGACACAAATAATATTTACATCCTCAGATGTAGTAGTTAGGGTGCTGTTTGTTTTGTGGATATGCAAAAGTTCCATCAGAGTGAGATCCAAGGATGTCTTGTGTGCCAGGCATAAATTGCATCTCAGCAGTCTGTAGGAAACAGAGTATAGAGGAAGGGCTTTGAGGTAATCTGCATAGAACATTTTGTTTACTCCCTGCATTCTTTTTATGAGGAACCTCTGTGGACGTTCAGGTACATACTGAAGGGGGCATTAAACTCAATGATGGGTCTGAAAAGGGCTGAGCACATTGATACAATGACTTTCCTGGACCTAGATATCATACACTTACTTATACGTTGAGTGACGGAGAATTATTTTCTTACCACCTTAGATACATGTTGGTCGAAAGCTAGGTTACTATCTTTTGCCCAAATCCCTTACAACTGTGTCTACTTTTAGGGGTGTTTTATCAATGAAGTAGTTTCCCTGTGTGTCTGACTTCCCAAAAGGTATTATTATACATTGGCACTGAGTTTTAAGCTATGGCTTTGGAACCAGTCATTTTGTAAGTGTTAGACCTTCCTGTGGGATGTTGGTCTCTTGGGGGGTATCTATGGTTGCTCCTAGCTTGCAATAATCTGCAAACATGGTAAGCCTGAGGCCCTTGACATTGGCCTTGACTTCCAAAAAAGAGATGCCAAGGAGGAGTGGACCTAGCACAGAGCCCTGGGGACTCCACAGGTGATCGGCCTCTTTGTGGAGGTAGTCTCTCCAGTCTTAACTTCCTGGGTCCTGTCTTTTAGCCAGCTGGCTATCCAGTGAGTTACATAGGGGGTTCTATCTAATTCCACGAGTTTGCTTACAATGCCTGAGTTGGGTATTGCATCAAATGCTTTAGCTAGGTTAAGGTGGACAATATGCACCATTTTGCCATCATCCATTGCTTGGGTGACCTACTCAAAGAAGTCTGCCAGGTTCAGTAGGCAAGACCTGCTTTTGACAAAATCATACTGGGCCCCAGTGTCTGAAGGTTTCCTATGCCATTGTTAAACATTTCCATGATAATTTGTTCCATGGCTTTTCTTATGAAACTAGCCATGCTTACTATAAATTCTCTCTTTTTCCCAAAGCTTCCATCTGTTTGGCACCCTTACCACACTCTGAGAGGGTCCTGAACTAATTGTGCTCCATCCCTTGCAGATAAGAGATTTGTTTTATTATTTTTTACTTCACTTAACTGTTTTAGAGTGCTACTGTTGTATTTTTGCTTTATATCTTTATATGGTGATTTTGTACTTTAACCCATTTTAAAGATCACTAATACTTGAAAATTGTCTTGTCCAGGGAGTTTAAGTCATTTTGTAGTAGCATTAAACTCTCAGACATCTTTCTGGTGTTTTTGCATTAAGAGGAAGGGGTATTCTATCCAGTGCCAGTTGGTTTTGGCCTGGTCCAGCTGAGTTGGGAAACACAAAGGAAAACTTAAAGTGTAGTTGTTTTATTGTCCAGAGGGCTTCTAAGCCAGTTTCTTGTGCAAGTGCCTGTGTATATTTGGCATGTCTGTGTGTCTACCGTTCATCATGCAGTAGTAGTAGTTAGCAGTGCTCTGTATAAATGCAGACAGTTAGAGACCATATTTTCCTTATAAAACCACCTGTGAGACTATACCAGTAACCCGGTGAGTGCACAGTTCTTACTTTGTGTGTTGGGTAGCACAAAACAGCTAATTTGCACATTGAGGAGCACTCCCCATTGAGTTTAATATTATATAGCCCAGTCTAGTCTCTAGCTCCAAAAGCACCCTTAGTTAACCCACTGTTAACCCCTCATGCACCGCACCCTAATTGTTCACTCAATAAAGGACCTGAAAATGAATATGCACCTTCCCAATTTCCGCCATGTGTAGAAGGACTAATTCAAGAAAGGTAGAATTTATAATTTATTGCAAGATTTTTTTTTTATCTTGAATGATAAACTATTTGCATTAAATGTTTCTGTAATTAATTGTCAAAACCAAATGTTAACATGTCAGACTTTATGTGATAAAACATTTTCTGTCATTAGAAGGCCCTCTACTTGTCCTCAGTCCGATGGATGGTGAGGGAAGGTTCATTGAAGTCTCACCAGAAAACTGTTACCTGGTCTCAATACACCTGACCAGGTTCATGTAGTAGTGGCATTCTCGCTGGACACCAATAAAGTAAAGAAAGAAAGGTGAACATTAATCAAGGTGAACATACTTACATGAAGTTTATATGTTCTGAGAGACTGAAAATAAAAATATATGCAAATAACGACACCACCATAGCAAAAAAAAAAAAAAAAAAAAAAAAAGAGGCAAGTAATTGCTAAGTAACTTGGTGTGAAGGAAGTCTATAAGTATACCTCTTTTTAAAGTAAACTTAAGTACAGAAAATGAAGCACACAAACAATACTATAAGAAAATAATGAGCAGAAAGCACTACTATAACATGCTGTAACCCCCCCCCCCCAAGAAAGGCAAAGTAGGTCAGTCCTGCAGTAAATGTATGGGTAGCCATGCAAACATTCAGGTGTAATTAAAAGATTACTAGAGTGTCACTTTGTCTAACTTGCAGGGGCGGTTAGGCATTTGTCTCTCCAGTGCATTTTATTTAAGTGCTGCTGGAGATATAATTTCTGGTACTGCTATTAGCGGAGCCATTTTACTTGCAAGTGCAGGAGATCAAGGGAGATGGTGCCCCCTAATGGCAGAGTACATAAGGCATAGGTAACCCTGAACCATTCTTAAGAAAATGAATAAAGACAGAATATTTTAAGACTCTCTTGACAGCTCAGGGAATTTACATCAGCAAATTTCTTAGTTTGGAACCCCAGGTGTATTTCCATTTAAGTCTTGGGGGGTTGTATTCAATAACTGGTCTAATTAAGACTGGATACAGAGTTATAAAGTCTTTTGACCTGGATAATATGCCTGTAGATGTTAGTTGTGCTAAGGAATTTCTGACCACTATTGGTACAAGGTGGTTGAAGTGGAGGAAACTATTCACCCAGGTACAAGATCCCTGACTACATTATCATTTTGGAGGTGGATTTTGGCTATACTTTACACTGGGGAAGAGAGTTGTTTACTAAATGTGACAATACTACACTTAGCCCTTTTCCATACACCACTTGTTCACAAAGGTTTGTTTCTAATATAATGAATTGTGTCAGAGGGAGATATGACAATAATTCCTTAGTTAACAAAAAGTCCTTATTCCTGTTCTGCATACCAGAAAAGGTAGATGTCAGAAAGAACATATCCTAGTGCTGATCCCTGAGGCATACCATTAGTTCTTTTCTTACATTCTGAGGAAGAGTCTGTCACCTTAACTATGTGGGTTTTATTTGTCAGACAGTTGGCTATCCACCTACCCATGCACACATCAATTTCTGTGCCATTTACCTTATTAAGAATGCCAGCAACAGGTATAGTGTTGAATACTTTGGCCAGACCAAAATAACCTATGTGAAGAGAATGACCGCAGCCTGTGCGACCTTTAAGAAGTTAAATAAATTAAGTAGGACCTTTTGACAAAACCAAATTGATGTGGGTCTAGCCATACAAGGTTATTGATATTGTAGTCTGCGAGGTAAGATATAATGCATTTTCATGGTTTGCAATTCAGAATAGTCAACCTAATAGGTCTATAGTTTCTGAGGTCTGTAGTTTCCTAGCTCTGTGTTAGGGATGCACTTGTACAGGGGGCATCATCACTGGAGTTTTTTCAGGGGCAAATCCTATAGCTAAGCTCATGTTAATCAATTTAAGGAGGGGTTCCACAAGGGCATGTTGGATGCTATTTAATTGCTATCTAAGTAAATGATCAGGGCTGCATTGAATAGTATTTTGGTCTTAGTACTTTTATTACATGTTCTTTGTGATATTAAGAGATGCAAGATATTCAGGAATTTATAGAATTAAAGCAATTGTTTCATGAGTAAAGTCTGCATTTAATTTGTCTGCAAGTTTATTTGCTATGTCTACTGTTAAAGCTGCATTATTAAACAGAAGTCAGCAGTTCTCTACTTCCCCATCTTAGCAGGCAATTCAGAAGCAAGACTATATATTTTAAATATCATTTCTAATAGTCTGATAAACCTGCAGTTAGCATTAGTCCCTTCACAGCCATCTGTGGCACTGATTGCAACTGCTGCTTCTTTGTACCCTTTTTCTATTTGTAGGAAGGTGGGGCCTTTCAATAAACTGCACAGGTCTGCTCTAAGGAGCATGACCATGCCCCATAACATGTTGTTGTTTCATAGGCTCACTTGCACTAATGGTTTCTTACCTGGCTATGCTTACTGTCCATTCCTTGCATTTACAGTATGTTGTTAGACTAGCTTACCACCTGCTAAGCAATAAGCTGTTTTTTCACGGGTTTTTGAAAGAAAAGTGCATCCATCATCATCACTAAATAATGCACATTGTAACCAAAGATAGTATTATGTAACTGGAGGATGACAGCTAGGATTCAGGCATTCATCTCACAGTTAATCAGTAGTGGAAACCACACTACAGGACAGTGACATAACCATTTAATACAAACACAGAATTGTTGTGCTTCTTTCCAGCTGCATATCATAACAAAAAGCATAAACGCAGTTTGAAATGTAAAACAGGGCAGCAATTATAGAAAGGTGCTATTTATGGTGTCATTATACTAGTTTATTTTTACACCACATATAATAATTAGTATATTGAATTAAGAAGGCACCAGTAAGATCAACTTCAAAGTGCTATCATTAAATCAAACAGTTCTCAAACTAAAGACTGCTTTTGAAAATTAAAACTGCACTTTGAAATGGGCAACAGACTGACAACAAATGCACTTCCACTTAAAACAAGCAACTTACTCTATAGATAATTATATACATTGTTGACACTGTGAATAATAAAATAAGCGTAATTTAGCAGAAACACGTGTAATGTAACAAATATAAGTAACATGCACAATCCAGATGTTATCTAATCTATTGGGACTACATATGGCCAAAGAACTAGGGGCTATGTAGCTCCTAGTACACAGAACTACTGTTTAACTGGCTCTCCAAAATTTCCATATAGATTAGTATAAATCAAACTGCCCTTGTGGGCCATTTTAAGCTTAGCTAATTACTTCATGTGAGAATAAAACCCTGCATCTTGTGTTTATAAGGTAAACACCTTAACCAGTATGCCAGTCTCCCACTGCTTATACCACTCTTCAACCCCATACCTATGCTTTACATCAAGGTGTTTAAAAACACAAGTATATAAGATATGGAATTTGTTTTGTTTTTTTTTTTTTGTTTTACTTACTGGAAAGCAGTTTAGAGATATAGTAAACATTTTGTCACTGTTACTAACCAAGTATTGTTTCAGTTGTCACTCAAACAAGGGAAATTTCATCAGCAATGTATATTTTAATATTTATAACATATAGGATGAAAAGGTATATTAACTGATTGAAATGCAATGTAGCTTTCCCTATTGCTCCCAGATGTTGGTTGCTGGTTTCCAAAAATTGTAGACACCTCATTCATTTCAGTCCTGCTTGCTGTTATACAAGGCGAGCAGCTTACTGGTTTAACTATGCAAGGGTTGCTGCTTTCTAAGCCTCAGGATATATTTACAAATGTTTGCCCTTGGTATTTTGCAAGAAGCAGACTTTAGACAAGACAGTTCATAAGCCCTGGTCTTCTGAGTAATTATTGTCCACAATTATTCAGCAGAAACATCAAAGCTTATTCAACTTGAGTTATACAGCCGTGAAAGACCAATCATTCCCCCTGTGTGATAGCCATGCTTGTTTTTTAAGACTGACACTGCAGTATCCTTGGGTTTTCTCCTTACCCTGATGTCCCGTAAGTTTTGAATTAATATAGATTTGTAGCAGGACTGTGATGATTTAAGGTTTGCCCCTGTGCAAAAATGCTGTTTTGGTGATTTCTTTTTTTGACTAATGAATTTGAATCGTTTGTGAAAACTACACTGTTTTGTGATCATACTTGTGAGTGTCACTCACAAAACAGTGGCATTTTAATCATAGAACTGGCTGAAATACCCTAACATCATAACACTGTTGCACCCATCTGCAGCTCATTCTCCCAGTTCCCCTAATTTTACTTATGACCAAGTCCAAAAGATACTACAAGTCCTCCAGTTAAGGTAGTTGCTCTTCCTTCAGATATTGTCCAGGCAAGAACCATGACCTGTGATTCAGAGACCCACATTTTCTTCTTAGCCACTTCACAATTTGGAGCGGACCACTCCAGTGCAAACCACTGATCCCAGCCATTTAAAAGCCAGAGGATGACATAATCTTTAGATGACAAAGATGCTGTCCTCATGTACTCAGACTGGATAATTTCCAAACCTAGTCCATACTTTTATATTCTGTCTGTGAAAATATCACTGTCAAGAAGGTGTGTCACCTTGGCACAGTCCTACACCCACAGTGAATGTATTTGTGTCCACAGATACAGGGGCTGAATGTCACAGAGAAGTGGCTTTGGAAATAACCTATTGCAAATATGCAGGGCTTGGATCCCTAGATTAGTGACATTGGGGCAATCCACTGATATAGAATCTCCCACAAGACACTCTTAGGTAAGTGAACAAATCCCTTCTTCAGGACCACAAAACACATGCAACCCACATTACTTAATAAACTTTCATGACCCCTGAAATGTCTACTAAAAACCCAAGGCTTGGTCCACTGTTGCATGGCCAGAGTGGAATTTTATTTATCATTACTGTATCAGAGGTTCAACTCTCTGACAGACCTCACTTTTCAAAATTCTGGTAAAGCTGTCTGTGATGACCGTGCCCTGGTCCAGCACTCAAGGAGCTCAATCCTCACCACTAACACCAGGGAGGTTGTCTCATAGAAGAAGAAAGGATAACTAATACACACAGTAAAGTACAATTTCCCTTAAGTGTACACAGAGATCACAGTCAGTCTGGGGCTGGTTGCTCCCTTGCTCACCAGGTCCCCAATAAGACTCCTCATTGGCACAGTTATAGGGTCCAGGTCTCAGTCTAACTGGGCAAGCTAAAACCTCCAGTACCTTCTCTGTCCAACCAGTGCTTTGTGTCCCTGCCAAGTAGCTGACATAACACACACACACACTTTGAGAGAACTATTTATACAACTTCACAGGCACTCGTGGGAAAGGCTGACACAGATTCTCCAACTGTGCCCTTTACCAACACTATACAGTAGTAATTACTGCCACCACCCAATTAATAATATTGGCTACTAAAAGGCCCTTAAAAGAGTGTCCAATTATTACTGTGCAATATTAATATCCAATGGTAGTATGACTAACAGTCAAGGCTTACTTTACAGTGGCCTATTACAATAACTTCTTTAAATATGCAATGTACTCCAGAGCTTATCTCTACACAAATCAGCCACAGGTAGAAGGCTTTTAAACATATTTAATAATAAATAATTCAAACACAAGACAAAACTACTACACCACAGAGATATCTAAGAGTTCAGAGATCACACAGAAACTTAAAATAATACAGTAGGACAGGTCTGATTTCAAAGAAACATACCTAATTAATCTTTACTAGCTTTAACTATTCCTACAAGAAATCACAGTGCTAAAATTTACATGTGAGCACAAAGCAGAGTGCTGATAAGTTAGATGTCCAAAGTCAAAATGCTTTTCAGTCTCTAGTATTTAAACATTACTAACAAACATGTCTCTAAGGCCCTCCCAAAATTACATCATTTGTGACACTTAGGTTTTCCCAGTATTCATATTGCATCATCTTAACACCTGGTCTGAGTTCTCAGGTCACAAACTGGATTATTTAGCAATCTTAACACCACCTCAGAAACTTACGACAATACAAGACATTTCACATATACATTCTAGCAGTAACCAGAGCAATAAAACACATTCCACATCTAAATTCTGGTCATAAACTTTAACCTTAAAACAATGGGTCTGAAACCTTCATCCAGCCACACTGGAGCCAAATTGTAACATTAAAGAGATTCATAAGATCTTTTCAACTTAAAAAGACACATTTGAAATACTTGGCTTGGTTTTCCTTACAGCAGATGGCAATGTTGCAACAATCTTGAAGTTCACATTTTACAGTGTTTTCTTACATTTAAAAAACACAAGCCTGTATTTTACATTTATTTATACAATTGATAGAATTATATATAAAATTCTATTTGACTAGGCTGGCAGCCTTTGCCCATCTCTCCCCAATCATCACATCTCTCCCCCACCGGGGAAGTCAAGCAAGTTTTTCAAGTGACCCTTGAGAAACATCGCTTGACAGTGTCAGGTCTATCTGGGTGTACCTCACCCTATTCCCTGTCTTGAGAGCCCATCTGCATTGACATTGCTACTCCCACTGCTGTGCTGCACTGACATATATGCTTGAAACCCCAGACTCCATCTTAGCAACTTGGCATTTTGCTGACTGGCTCTGTTTAACCATGTTAGCGGGTTGTGATCTGTCATCACAGTGACTTTTCTTCCATACAGATAAGGCTGACGTTTTTGTTGTGCTCACAGTATGGCTAGACATTCCTTTTCTACCGCTGCATAGCATTCACCCCTGGGGTAGAGCCTACGACTGACATAAACCATTGAGTGCTCTTCTCCCTCTGAAGTAATCTGGCTAAGTACAGCCCCCACCCCATAGTTTGATGCATCCACCTGCACAACAAATTATTTGCTGTAGTCTGGACTGGCTAACACAGGGGGTCCTCACAAAGATTCCTTAAGCTTCTAAAATGCCTGCTCATATGCTGGGGTCCACACTACCTTATCTGGCCTGTTCTTCCTTGTCAGGTCTGTGAGGGGAGCAGCTATGGTACTATAATTGTGAATGAACTTTCTGTAGTACCCTGCTGTCCCTAAGAATGCCCACACATGCTTTTTGGTAACAGGTGCAAGCCATGCCTGAATAGCTTCCACTTTGGCAGGTTCTGGCCTTATCTTACCACTCCCCACTCTATGTTCTAGGTAGGAGACCTCTGCCATACCCACCTGACATTTGCTTGGCTTAATGATCAACCCTGCCCTCTGTAGTCTGCCCAGCACCTCCCTGACATGCTGATGGTGCTCTTGCCAGGAATGGCTGTAGATAGCAATAGCATCCATGTAAGCAAGGGCAAACCCTCCTGCTCCTGCTAAGATATGATCTACCAGCCACTGGAAAGTTGCTGCGGCATTCTTCATCCCAAAGGGCATCTTTGTGAACTCATACAAGCCAAAAGGAGTCACAAAGGCTGACTTCTCTCTAGCACTGGGAGTCAAGGGCACCTGCCAGTAACCCTTGGTAAGATCAATGGTTGTAAGATACTTAGCACCACTCAGCTGCTCTAGGGCCTCATCTGTCCTAGGCATGGGGTAAGCATCTTCCTCTGTGTGACTATTTAATTTCCTGTACTCCACACAGAACCTGGTGCTGTCATCCATCTTTGGCGCCAACACCACTGGTGAGGCCCAGGGATGGTTGGACTGTTGAATCACCCCTAGTTCCAACATCTCCTGTACCTCTTCCTTCAGAGTCTGTTTGACTCTCTCAGGCACCCTATAAGGGGCCTGCCTGATGGGCCTTTGGGGTCCTGTATCCACCTGGTGCTGTACCAGGTGGGTGCTCCCTGGTTTCCTGGTGAACATGCCCCCAAACTCCAGCAACACTGCTCAGATTTCTTGAACCTGGGTAGGAGATAGCTGCTGGGACATTGCTACCCCTTCTCCCGAGGTGTCAGCCCGAGCATCACTGAGGAGATCAGTCACAAGATCTCTCTCAGACTCCTCCTGCAGTCCACTGCAAATGCTCAGCACAAGGACCTCCCTATCATGGTAAGGTTTCATCATGTTAACATGGTACAATTTGTGCCACTGACGTCTGCCTAGCACTTCCACTATGTAGTTAACATCACTTACCTTTCTTACTACCTTGTAGGGTCCCTCCCAAGCTGCCTGCAACTTGTTGTGTCTGACAGGAATGAGAACCATCACCTGTTGCCCTACAGCATGCTCTCTAGCTCGAGAATTCCTGTCATACCACACCTTTTTCTGTTGTTGGGCTTCTGGGCCAGGCCCATTAGTTCTCTGAGCCTTGTCCTGAGATTCAGGACATATGCCACAACAGGCTCCTTGTGAGACTCACAACCACCTTCCCACTCATCTCAAATTAAATCTAGAGGTCCCTCACCCTGTGCCCATACAGCAACTCAAAGGGTGAAAAACCTGTGGATTCCTGGGGAACCTCTCTGTAAGCAAACAACAGATGGGGCAAATATTTGTCCCACTCCCTCTTAAACTGATCTGCAAATGCACGTAACATGGACTTGATTGTAGAGTTTAACCTCTCAACAAGACCATTAGTCTGGGGATGGTAGGGGGTGGTCTTCATGTGCTTCACCCCACAGGACTTCCACAGACAAGCCAGCAGGTCTGACATAAAATTGACACCTCTGTCAGACAGTATTTCCTTTGGGAAACCTACCCTGCTGAAAATCTCTAGCAAAGCATTTGCCACCTTCTTGGCCTCAGGGTATCGTGTAGCATAATCTACAATCACTAGGGTATACTTTTCCCTTGTGGAACTTGGGGTACTTGGAGGACCCACAATATCCATAGCTACCCTCTGAAATGGCAACTCAATCACAGGCAAAGGCTTCAAAGGAGCTCTCACCTTGTCTACTGCCTTGCCTACCTTTTGGCACTGCTCACAGGTCCTGCAGTACCCTGTTACATCTCTGGAAATTCCAGCCAATAGAAGTTTTGCATAATACGCCTCTTTGTACATTTTATGCCCACATGACCTGCCAAGGGAATATCGTAGGCTATGGCTAGAAGTGCCAGATGGCAAGCTCTAGGCACTACCAACTGCTGTATTCTCTCACCTTCTAGCGCTCCCACAGGGGTCCACTCTCTGTACAGTATCCCTTTGTTCCAGTATATAGATTCCCTCTTACCTTGAGAATCAGGTGCCTCCCTAGCGACCTGCCTCAGGCCTTGCAATGTAGGATATGAGAGCTGAGCCTGTTTCATGTCTCTCCTTGTAACCCTTCCCAGCTCCTCTTCCACAGGAAGTCTGGCATCCTCTGACAGTGGTGCCTCACTGTCAGCCTGGGTACTACTGCTCACCTCTACCTTTGCAGTTACCCTGTCCAAGGCAACCTCAGTACCCACAAGCAGCTGTGGCTCACATTCAGTCTCGCTGCTACAGCGCAACTCACTCCCTGAAGTAACCACCTCAGCAGTCCTGGCTGCAAGTATGCAGTCTGTCTGGGTCTGTCCCAGGCTACCAAACCCACATGCTTGTCTCCTAGCCTTACTGCATGTAATTGCATAAGTACATAGTACTGCCTCATCCAAATCCTTCCCTGTCAGGACATCTGCAGGATGGTATTTCCATACCCCTATTTTCTCAAGACAACCCACTGTTGGCATTTTGTCTTTCCCACTTACTGGCTCCCTCAACTTTGGTTCTCCACCTTCCCTCCATGGACATCTGTATGCCACATGGCCCCACTGGTTGCATTCAAAACATTTAACCCTAGCTCCTGGACATGTACCTGGACTAGTGGCTTCCCCTGCTACTGGCGGATTTTGTTGGGGCAGTCTGTGCTGCCCACCATGGGTTCCTTTAGTCCCTTGAGCAGTACTGGGGTCCGTTTCCTGTGCAGGGCTGCCCTGCGTGCTAGGTATAGGTCTCCCTTCTTCCCCATCTCCTCTGAAGCAGCACATTGTCTATCAGCTAACCAGATCCTCATGTCCTCAGTCAAAGAGCTAAGGGCTTGTTCCCTCACCAAAAGGTCTGCCAGCCCTTCAAAGGTGGTGACCTGACATCCACTCACCCAGCTATGAAAATAAGTGCTCAGTTCAACAACATATTCACATACATTTTCATTTGCCTTGCATCTATGCTCACGAAACTTTTTCCTGTACATTTCAGGTGTTAGCTTAAAACATTCTAATAAATGCCTTTTACAGCAGTATAATCAAAACAGTCAGTGTCATGCATTTTTGCTAAAGAAGTTACAGCTTTACCATGGAGTAAAGGGGTTAGGAACCATACCCAGAGCCTTCGGTCAACTTCATACTGTTTACATACCCACTTAAACATATGAATGAAGCTATAAAAATTATCCCCCTCTTTAAACTGTGGAAGAAATTTACTGACTTTTTGTGCTTCTGGGGTCCGGTTACTCCCTTCCCCATTACCTCCATGACTCTGGCGAAGAGTCAACATTTCCCTCTCATGCCTCCTCTGCCATTCATTTTCCTTCAGCTTGTAGACTCCTCATTTTCCCAGCTGATTCTAGTTCCATACACCTGGCCTGCAACTCAAATCTCTTTACCTCCAGCTGAATTTTTAAGTCCACTGCAGAAGGGTTGAGCTGTCCATTTTCCGAGGATATTCTATCTCCCCTGTCAGTCTGATTGTCCTCCAGGCTGCTGTTTTCTGATGCAGCTGTAACCAAGGTTGCAATCAGGCCTGTTTTAGTCAGGTTTCCATGCACCAGTCCCCTAGCCTGGCACATCTCCGCCAGCTGGCTCCTTGTCAGCTTTCCATACTCATCCGCTGACATGCTGCCTGCTCACCCTGACTAACACTAAGCTAAATACTGACCACAAAAATCTATTGAATACAGCTAATGCTTTCAATACCTTTTTTACTAATGCTATACAAACACTAGCTAGTCAACTATCACCTAATAACTTCACTCTACCTTCCTATAAATCAACCTTACCCCCTACTTTTCATATTCAACTTGTCCCAACAACAAATATTCTAACCTTTCTACAGAAACTAAAACCATGCTCACCCTCAGCAGACCAACTACCTGCTGAATTCCTACAACAATCAGCTAAAGCTATTGCTTATCCCATTTCTATTCTGATCAATAGAACTATTACCGAAAGTCATATCCCCAGTTTATGGAAAATCTCCCATATTATCCCCCTGAACTCCCCAACTACCGCCCCATTGCCCTTCTCTCTCCTTTGGCGAAGATCATGGAGAAATGTATTCACAGACAATTACTTGACCATCTAACCCAAAATAATTTACTTTCCAACTGTCAACATGGATTCAGACCTTCACATAGCACTAGTACTGCCCTTCTTTCCTTCACAGATTGTATCAACAAAAACCGCAATCTTAACATGCTTTCTTCAGCACCATTTATTGACCTGTCTAAAGCTTTTGACATGGTAAATCACCAAATTCTCATCAAAATACTGAAATCCCTGTCACTAGATACATCTTGTATAAAGTGGTTCCAGTCCTACCTTGATAAAAGACAACAGGCCGTACTATGGCACAAGTCTCTCTCCACTCACCTGCCTGTCAAACTTGGTGTCCCTCAAGGGTCCATCCTAGGACCTCTACATTTTTCCATATTTATTAATGACCTTCACCTTGCCATCCCCCAAGCCACATGCATACAATATGCAGATAACTCCACACTGATATGCTCAGCCATCTCCTCTTCTGAACTTCAATCTCTTACCCAACAAGTATTTAACATAGTTGAGCAATGGTTCACACAAAGATGCCTTCTCCTAAACCCCAAAAAGACTAAACTCCTCCTCTTCTCTCCCACCAATAAGTCCTCTCCTCTTGATTTCTCAGTTATCTGTACCAATAAAACTATTATATCCCCTGATCCAACCACCAAATTATTGGCTATCACCATTGACAACAATCTGAACTTTGATATCCATATTAACAATACTATAAAAAATGTCAACAAAAAACTTGGCTCTCTCTATAGGGTAAAATCCTTCCTCTTACCTTCAGCTAAAACCACTATAGCACACACTCACTCATCTAATCTCTTTACTTCTTTATGCCTCACCCATTTTTACTAATCTATCTAAAAATAATCTTAGCAAATTGGAAATGTCTTACAATAACATTGCAACATTTGCTACAGGCAACCCATTTAGAACCCACCATTGCATTAATTTAAAGTAGCTGGGATGGCTTGAACTACAAAATCTGATTAAATTCCATCAACTATCTATAGCCCACAACACTTTTTACAAACCTTCCAAAACTCCTATTCTATCCACACTCATCACTCCCTATAAAAACCTGAAATCCTTAAGGTCTTGGAGACTTCTAGTACATACCACTAAATCAAACAACAAGGCTGGTGACTCCCTCTTTTCTAATATTGTTGGAAAAGCCTGGAATCTCCTCCCCAGTGAACTCTCCTCACTTCCCTCAGTATCATGCTTCAAAAACAAATTGAAAGTGTTCCTCAGAACACAGTGGTTATGCCCCTGTACTAAGCCTGACTAGTTATGTATCTCTTAACACTTTGCTCTTCCTACCCCTTCTACTCATTAACTGTAATTCATTCCTTATTAACCATAATACTATCTCCCTCTAGAACATCTTGATTGTACTAGCATGCTATGTTATGCCTGTATCCTGCACTGCTGAATTTACTGTGATAACCTGTAATATGCATTGTAAATATGATTTTTTTTGTTTAATGCTTCCTTATTTGTTATCTTGTTAATTTCATTGTTCTATCCTGGAGCTTATATCCCCGGGTCTCTACTGAAAATGGACATGTATCCAGTTAGACTAGCCCGGTCAACAAATGTAAAATAAAAATAAGTAAAATAAATAATAATAAAATAATTGTTATTTGAACTCTGAGTATACACTGTGTGGCTGTCTTAGAGTACAAAACACTTTTAGAGATCAGTGTACATAAGCTACAAGAATTTGCTCTACGCACACCACTACAAGCCAATTAATATGTGAAGTAGATCCCACCACTGCCAAATACTTGTGGTGATCATGCCCTGGCCCAGCAATCAAGGAACCTCAATCCTCACCAGTAACACCAGTGAGGTTGTCTCCTAGAAGAGGAAAGGATAACTAATACACACAGTAAAGTACAATTTCCCATAAGTGTACACAGAGATCACAGTCATTCTGGGGCTGGTTGCTACCTTGTTCACCAGGTCCCCAATAAGACTCCCCACTGGCTCAGCTATAGGGCCCAGGTCTCAGCCTAACTGGGCAAGCTAAAACCTCCAGTACCCTCTCTGTCCAACCAGTGCTTCATGTCCCTGCCAAGTAACTGACACAACACACACACACTTTGAGATAAGTATTTATACAACTTCACAGACACTCCCTGGAAAGGCTGACACAAATTCTCTATCTGTGCCCCTTTACCCAGACTATACGGTAGTAATTGCTGCCACCACCCAGTTAATAATATCAGCTACTAAAAGGCCCTTAAAAGGGTGTCCAATTATTACTGTGCAATATTAATATCCAATGGTAGTATGACTAACAGTCAAGGCTTACTTTAGAGTGACCTATTACAATAATCTCTATAAATATGCAATGTACTCTAGAGCTTATCTCTACACAAATCAGCCACAGGTAGAAGGTTTTTAAAAATATTTAATAGTAAATAATTCAAGCACAAGACACAACTACTACACTACAGAGATATCTAAGAGTTCAGAGATCACACAGAAACTTAAAATAATACAGTAGGACAAGTCTGATTTCAAATAAAAATACCTAATTAATCTTTACTAGCTTTAACTATTCCTACAAGAAATCACAGTGCTAAAACTTACATGTGAGTACAAGGCAGAGTGCTGATAAGTTAGATGTCCAAAGTCAAAATGCTTTTCAGTCTCTTGTGAGAAATAGTATTTAAACATTACTAGCAAACATGTCTCTAAGGCTGTCCCAAAATTACATTATTTTTGACACAGGTTTTCCCAGTATTCATATTGCATCATCTTAACACCTAGTCTGAGTTCTCAGGCCACAAACTGCATTTAGCAATCTAACACCTTCTCAGAAACTTACAATACAAGACATTTCACATATACATTCTAGCAGAAACCAGAGCAATAAAACACATTCCACATCTAAATTCTGGTCATAAACTTTAGCCTTAAAACAATGGGCCTAAAACCTTCTTCCATCGCACTGGAGCCAAATTGTAACATTAAAGAGATTCATAAGATCTTTTCAACTTAAAAAGACACATTTGAAATACTTGGCTTGGTTTTCCTTACAGCAGATGGCAATGTTGCAACAATCTTGAAGTTCACATTTTACAGTGTTTTCTTACATTTAAAAACACAAGCCTGTATTTAACATTTATTTATACAGTTGATAGAATTATATATCACATTCTATTTCACTAGGCTGGAGCTTCGCCCATCTCTCTCCAATCGTCACACTGTCCAAGATAATCTAAGAAGTATGAAAAACTGTAAGACTGGAACACACCTTTCTATGCCGCTTTGTGTAAATGGGACCATTCACATTTCTAGTCCAGAAACTGTCTCTGGCTTCCACTCAGTATTGAACAGGTATATTAACCATGACACTCCAAAATTATCCTGTTCTTCAGAATTTCCTGTCAGATCTCATCTACTCATACAGCTTTATTACAAAGAAACTGTTTAACAATGCTTTTACATCATCAACAGAAATGGATTAAGTGCCACCAGTGGTTTCTGGCATGGTTTCCTTACCACCAGTAGCTTCTGGCAAGGCTTCCTTACCACAAGTGGCAGGCTTCCTTACCACAAGTGGCTTCTGGCAAGGCTTCCTTGCCTCCAGTAGCTTCTGGCATGGCTTCCACAAAGTAAAGCATATCCACTGCATTTATGACTTACATAAATTGTTCCTTCCATTTCTTGACATTTTACACAGATAAAAATCAGGATTTAGGTACACTTGCTGAAGACAATGCCCCTCTCTTCCCATGACTGTGTTCCTGGATAACTTGTCAGAACATTTCAAGGCATTTGAAACTCATTTTCCATGGCCTTGCTAGCTTATTTCTGTCTACCACTACTGCTGACTTCCTAGCCTGTTTGTGTTTCTTGGTCAGATCTAAAGACCTCCTTAGTAACCATCCACAGAAGACCCATTTAACCTGATGATTTCCTTCACTACTGGTGATCACCAGTAAGTCCTATAGCTACCATTGCAACAGGCAATGGCAAAATTTTGTCTACATCTTCTTGATTACATATCAGCTATGGAAATTTTGAACAGGCTCCAGTCTGATTTCACATCCCCAATCACCCCATTATGCAGGAGAAATTCCAAAGGAAGGAACTGAACTCATTCTACAAAGAAGCATCTTCTATGACTTCCAAGAGCTCTCATTACATACCTGAGATTCCTGGCTGTGTCTATACTTCCAAGAGCTCTCATTACATACCTGAGATTCCTGGCTGTGTCTAGCTACTGCCAGAGGTCTCTGATGGTGGTTACCATCAATCATTTTTCAGATAACATCTCAGCACATCTTTTTTCTGAATGTCCAAAAGATACAGCTGCAGGTTTGATGACACAGCTATAAGTGTGTCATCAGTCTTTGTCTCAAGGAACCAAGAGCACTAAGTAGACTTATCCTTGTGTCGAACATGATGCAGTTACATACATTCATATTTAGCTCAGAAATCTGGTAACAGTTCTGGCTCATATCAGTTAAATTGTTTCTCCTAATTAAGTCGTTTTAGTTAACTCCATTATTCCAATGAAATTTTTGAAGACTTCATGGAAAACTACAGATTTAAGTGGTGGAACCCTATAAGGCAATGTACTCATAGTCCTAAAGCTGAATGCTCTAAAGGGCTCTTAGTTGCATATTTACAAATGACAGTGGAAATGATTTTTTTCTAACTTGCAGTCATGTTGCGGTGACCTTCTTATTTACTGGCACAAACTCTTAAGTGTACCAGATTCATCTTGAAATTTGAGAAGGTAACTCCAGAGTAGAAGACAATCCTGCCTCCCAACAAATGAGAACTCTGTTTCCACAATCTGTGCTATAGGTAGAGGTTGGACAGTATTCTGTTAGCATATTAGGCTAAATTGTGCAAGCATTATACTAGGTCATTTCCTAGCTTTATGTATCCTGGACTTTGTCCATTACCTTCTCAAAGTTATTTCCAGAACATAATTTTTCTCTTGGTTTGGTGAGTTTTACTCTCACAGCCTTAGCTGACTGTGCAGTGTACACAGGCTTCAGTACCCCTCTCTATTCTACACTGTATTATGTCTGATTAAAGCTACACATGCTAAACAAAAGTACTTGTACATATTTGCACAAAACCAGTTAAGCCACACACACAATGCACTAGATATGCACTTTATCCAAATAGATTTTTTATGCAACATATAACAACATAGAACAAGCATTTTTCTGGGGGAGGGGGCTACTTTCCATCATCTGTGTAGGAGATTCTGCTCATCAGAGTCCTCCTCATTGTAAACACTCATTCTAAGGTTGTTCTCAAACATTTAAAAAGTTATCATTTTTTTCTCCAGCGTACTGCAGTCCTGGTGTGGTTGTACATTATAGACAGAATTTAAGTTTAAATACACTGCTACCATAAGTATCAAACAAAAAGAAAACAAGTAAAACAAACCTCAAGTTGATATGCTTGACAAGAAAGAAAGATCAATTCCACATCTAGCAAGTGACAAGAAACCATTCCCTATAGTCAGATGATTCCTTATGTTTTCTTGCTCTCTTCTGTTTACCTAAATGTCCTAGTCCTTTTCAACCTCCTCGACTTTCGCAGATGAGTCCTACACTCATGCCGAAGACACACACCTCCACTACAAGATTAACAATGCCTGCTAATGTGACAGATTCATAAGCCAGTTCATTCCCTGTTTTGAGATAAGTACCTCTACACATCAAGCAAAATAATAACCCATCTGCTTTCAAAACTAGATGTGACAATGGGGTAGTAGACCATTAATCATTTGGAATTAATTTTATTAGTAGCAATATACTGTTAATAACACAAGTTTAGTACAAACCTATGAATGTAGGTACATAATCTGCATAGATTTGTCTATATTATACTTCTACTCTCCCCTTATTGTTTATCTTGTCATCAATGTCTTGTAATTCTCTGGAGAAGTGTATATGCTCTCACCAAGCTCCCTGTTTCATGGAACCTTGAATATTTTCCCCACAACTGTCTGCTACTATTCATACTTTATGTCTCTGCAGTGAACTGTTTTAAGAATTTAACCGATTTTTTTGATCATAGGTAGTTACGAAGTATGCAGTTTATTAAGAACCCAGCCTAAATCCCCACTTGCCCCAAAGCACTGCCTAGTTAAGTGACCTGCTCAGGATCACACAGTAGGCAAATGAAGGCTGAGGGAATCATACCCTGTACAGCAGGAATTAGCTTCCTAGCTGATCATAGCCTTAATCCTTTGAGATAATTACTAAATAATAATATTACTTTTCATTTGGGATTGAAAACCACGTCCTCCACCTTAACATGCTGGCCTCACTGCTACAAGTCTGACAAGAGCCTCTGTGGTCAATGTGTTCCCCCACCTAATACCATCTTTCCATCACCCTTACATAATTTTCTTTCTGTTCCTTTTCAGTGTATGCCCCTGTCCAGTCACTAAGTCACTGATCTTATCCTTTCTCGGTTATCTAAGTTTGGTTCTGTTACCATGCCTGCTGCCTGTGTACTTGTAATGCATGCCATACCTTGATATACCTTTATGAGCCTTGCTAAAGCTAAATTTCACTCACAAGTTCATAAGTAGCTATTAGGCATGCAGTTCAGGAGCCACTGAAGAACCTAGTACAGTTCTACAGTTGTTTTAGAACACTGTTTGTTTAAGTGACTTGCTCTGAGTTATCTCTATCAGCCTTACCGGTAAGAAATTTCATTCATTCATTCATTCATTTTACTAATTCTTTTTTGTACTATGTCCTGATAATATTTTGTGATTTACTATGTGTGAAGATGGGGTGAAGATAGATGAAGGCTGCCAACCTAGCCAGATAGAATTTTGGAGATAATTCTGTCATCTGTAAATATTAATGTAAACCACAGGCTTGTTGTCGTAAATGGTAAAAATAGTGTTACATGTGGAACTGGAAAAAATGTAACAACAGTGCACTCTACTGACCAAGTAAAGCATATTGTGACCCTTTGATGTTAAAACTCGGATTCAGTCAGTCTGAAGTGAGGCATCCTGCCTATTGTTGTAAGGCCAGAGTTAATGGCCAGAATTTGCATGCATAAATGTCCTTTATTGATCAGGTTTCTGCCCAGAGGTGAAGAATGTAAATGTAGTTTCTGTCAGCCTAGGAACCCAGGGAAGTGTGAATAATGATGTAATGTGAACCAGGAATGTGATTTTAAAAACAGAGAATCAGAGAGCGTTAAGCATTTTGTCTTGGCCATCCAACTCATCAGTACTGTCTTGCTCTATATGCAAGTTTATCTTAGATTTGTGTTTTCTCCTTGAAATAACTAGAAACTAGAAAGATTAGACTGTGTTTTTCTGTGATGCCATAACTGTACTACTGAATTATTTTAAGTATTTCTCTGTGATCTCTGAACTCTTGACTAGCATTTTGTAGTAAAAAGTATTGTCTTGTGTTTTGAATATTTGTTATTAAATGTTTTTAAACCCTTTCAACTGTGGCTGTTTTTGTAGAGATAATTTGAGCTCTTTAGAGTACTTGCATGCCTTTGTTAAAATTGTACAAAGCCACTCCAATAGCATTAGCACTAGGCTATGCTACCAATTGGATAATAATATTGCGCAGTAATAATTGGACACCCTTTTAAGGGTCTTTGATTAGCTGCTAAATATTAGTGGGTGGTGGCAGTTGGTACTAATATATTCTGGGAAAAGGGGGCACAACTTGAGAACCTGTGCCAGCCTTCCCCAGGAGTGACTGTGTGATCATATAAACTCTTCTCAAAGGGTTTGTGTGTGTGTGTGTGTGTGTATGTGTCAGCTACTTGGGCAGGGACACTAAGCACTGGTTGGACAGAGAGGGTGCTGGAGGTTTTAGCTTGCCCACTAGACTGAGATCTGGACCCTATAGCTGTGCCAGTGGGGAGTCTTATTGGGGACCTGGAGAGCAAGGGAGCGACCAACCCCAGACTGACTGTGATCTCTGTGCGCTCTTAAGGGAAATTGCATTTTACTGTGTGTATTTGTTATTCTTTCCTGCTATATGAGATGCCCCCTCACTGGTGTTAGTGATGAGGATTAAGGCTCCTTGATTGCTGGGCCAGGGCACGGGCGTCACACTATGATAAACTGCATTACTCTTAATCGGGGTGTAAATAATCAAGCTAACATATAATGACAAGTTTCATTACACATCCCAAACATTGCTTGAAATATTAAAAAATTATACTATATAACAATTACTTGTGTGTGTGTGTGTGTGTGTGTGTGTGTGTGTGTGTGTGTGTGTAGGCTCTCCTGCATCTCCCATGGGGCTATGCTTCCCCAGTTCATGTGCATACCAACACAAATTCAGAGAACAGGATAAGGGTTTAAAGTAATCATAAAACTAAACTTTTCCATCTTTTACGGGTCTTAGTAATCCAAAAAACAGCATGTGCAACTAAGTCAGTTCTAATATAGTGAAACATGGATGTTTCATGCAGTCTTAAAGTTGTAATATTTTATGAGTCAATTACAAGGACTGTGATCAACTGTTTAGCACCCAGTACCTTGTACAATACTTTCCCACTTTTAATGCTGCCCTATTTCATTTGAATTCATAATTTTCACTGTAATTTGTATTCACTTCATAGCTGAACCCATTTTGGACATTTAATTTAAACACTGTGCCTTTTCTGCCATTAAAGGTTTATACTTGTCAGCTTTTATACTGCTTGTTCATTTGAACTGCCTGCTTCGTAGTTTAGCTGTAGCTGCATTCAAATAGTAATAATGTTTACAGACATGAAATGGAAATAATGGAAGGAAGCTGACTTGCTACTATAATTTCCACGCTGCCTCCCTTAGCTAGTTATTACCAGTGAAAGCTTCATTTGTGAGACCACAATACAGGAAAAGAATCACTCACCAAAAGTAGAAATACTTCAGAACTGTGAAGCAAAATATGACATAACAAAAAAACAAAATAAATAAATAACAGGGCAGTGAATGCAAGAAAAATAAAGCCCTGCCCTTGGGTTAAGCATATACATGCAACAAAAACTTGGGATAGGGTGATGAAAAAAAAATAATGCCAGACCCTCTTAAGGCATTAAGATATGAAAATAGCTGGAGTCGAAGAAATCAGAAGAAATTAATAGCAAGTAATAAAAAAGTTCATTACAGCAAACTGCAATGGAATTAATGGCATTGTAACAAAATAAGGGTCTATATCAATTTGTCGAAGGTTCACTTCCATGAACCTTTCTTCATCGACCCTAAACCACTGAATGTTCAGTTCTGCGAAGGTTCACATCAAAAATTTCACCAGGGAAAGGAAGCACTTTGGCCAAAGCTACACCAGAACCCACACCACATCATGTAAAACCTACCCAAGTGGGGGGGCTGTGCCCCCACCATCCCAATTTGGAGGGCTGCTCCCCCACACCCGCTAACTATATATACCAACTCCAAAATAACACTACAGTTGGGAAAAGGGCTAATTTGTGCTGTTGGCCAACTGCTTCCTTTCCCTACTTAAATCTTTCGCAGATGTGAATGTTCGTGGAACTGAACGTTTGGTGGTTTCAGGTCAATGAAGAAAGTTTCATGGAAGTCAACCTTCGACAAATTGATATAGACCCCAAAGTGAGACTGTTTCTGAGTGAGACTTTTTTCTACAGTATGATTCAAGCCAGCACACTCTGATTATAGTAACATCACTATACCCTTAAAGACAACTATATATGTGTTGTCACCCACATGACGTTGGGCCTCATTCAATTATTATAGTGGATTAAACAACTGCTTCTAGAAGCACAAATGCAGTCTTTTGAAATAATGACAGCCTAATATTGGAATCTCATTATGTTAGCACAGATTCTACTTTTGTGTTTGCATAACTCTGTTTTGCAAGACCCAGCTTTAGATTTTGTTTACATGACATTTTACAGATCTGACATCAGGTCATTCACCTACAGAACAACTTTAAATGGCCATTGCTAAACATTTCTTTTCTACAACATTAGTATGCCGTCAAGAATGAGGACATAGTTGCTAGTTTATGTCAGAGACAGATGTACAATGAAGTACGGCACATCTCCATCATAAGGGCTGTAATATACTAGAACCTGCCACTGTAAGGTTTGCTATTATTTGTTTATTGTGCATTATTAATTACTTATTTTGAGCATGTAACATTTATATGAATCCTTTTGTGAATAAGGATACATATGTTAAAAAACAGCAGCAAAAATTGGTTTAATGAAATTATCAAGTGCAGAATACATGTGTTAAAAATAACAGTAAACATTTGTTTACCAAAAACCATCAAATGCAGAAACATTTTTGTGTGATAAATAGCATTCTATGTATCAAACATAAGGAAAGCTAGGGAGTCAACACAGTGTCATGCTTGAAGAAGTAAGCAAAATTCAAAAGATAACAAATGCATAAAAACTGGACAACAAACATTCCCTGGGATATGTAAACAATCCCACTGCAGGCACTAACAGCTGTGGCCCAAAGGACTGTTTCATGGTAAACGTGATTCAGACAAGTTAGTTTCAATAATTTACATATCTCTGAATTGTGTGGTGTTACAGCTTGTGGTAATCAGCACTTTCCTATGGTAACCACCTCTGGCAGTTTATGCATTATGTTGGGAACACACTTAACATACCTCTTAACTGTCCCTTTTTTGAATTTTATATACTTCTTGTTTTTTTCCTCCTGCCTCGTGTAAATCATGGATAATTGCAACCAGTCAGTAATGTCAAATGTTAGAGTTTCATTCTTGTTATTGTTCACAAATTGGATCATGATGGTAGGCCTGTTGCTCTATTACCTTTTTAAGTGAGTTGCAGTAATAGTTAAAACATTTTGCTGGTGTGGTCTAATGTTCCTCCCAGCTTTGTCTAGAAATCCTGAGTACAGCCACTGAGACTCAGATCCAGAGGACACAGCCAATCTACTAGCAGATATATTTAGCTCAAACATCACTTTTCTCTCCCCCAAATTTCCAGATCACATATTTGCATCTATGCCCCCCAAATCTTCCAAGAACAAGTGCTTGAGGTAATACCCAAGGTCAAGAACACTGCTCCTATGAGGCCAGATAACATACCAGTATGCCTACTATCTAGTCTGAAACTGGATCTGACATCCCCCATGACAGAAATTGCTTAGTTTCAGCCTTCAGACATACTATATCACAGACAAATGGAGGACAGCAGCAGTCATCCTCTTGCACAAGGATGGGGGTGGGGGGTCAGCTGATTCAGGAAATTCTAGAACAATAAGTCTGATGAACTTCATCTGTGAAGCTATGGAAATGATCATTATGGAATTAATAATCAAATAGGTAACCTCCAAACCCTTGAACCAAGCCAGTTGCATTTTGTCAAGGGCAGATCCTGCCTATTCAGTCTGGTTGACATCTATGACAATGTTACTGAAGTAATGGATGAGGGAAAATTAGTACACAATACATATCTATATCTTGCTAAGGCATTCAGTACCATTCCACACTCAGGTGTTGTTAATAAACTCTCCCAAGTAAATGTCATCCCCTATGAAACTCAGTAGATAGCAAACTAGCTCACAAATAAAACCAAGAAAATTAGGGTGGGTGGCTTCATCTCCTCCAAAAGACTTGTCACCAGTGGTGTACCCCAGTGCTATGTCCTTGGGTCATTTGTCTTTGGAATTTACTTCAGTGAGATCAAAGTCAATGTTAAGGGATAATGGCTGGACTAGCCTGCTGATGACTGTAAACTAAGAGCCATTATTAACTCTCCAGAGGACACCAAGATCCTCCAAGAAGGACTTTCCCAAACAAATACTTGATTTCAAAACCATGGACTAAATGCAAATGCAAAAATTGTATAATAGTATCATTTGGAAAGTATAACATTCCTTGCAACTATCACATCAATAACACCTCCCCCCGAAAACTGATCCAGTAGTAGTTCTGGACCTGGGAACCTATGTAGAAATTGACATGTCCATAATTCGATGTATCCACCAACCAAGAAAATCAAGTGCATAAATCAAAAGAACCATATTGATTCCCAAAGTCTGTCATATAGGCTGCTGAGGGGTGAACTCTGCCTTGCATACAGAACCTCAAAAGATCCTAGCCTCTCAGACCTTCTGCACATCCACAAGTTTAGTAAGTGCATAAACACCTGCTAAAGATATTTTAATCTCTTCTGCAACATAAACAGAACATGGTGGTGAGATAGCTATGTATCACATTATGAAGGTAGATTTCATCCAATCTACTAATGTAACTACACTGGGTGTATCTACCACAGGTGGTGGTTCCCGAGGTAGAATATTTGTCATTTTGGATCTTATTTTCCATGTAAAATTTCAAGTTCCTACCTACCTTGTTGACAAATATGGGCTAAGTACCCACTAATTGATTAATCTGCTTGTCTACCTTAAAAATATTCCAATTAATGCATATAATATTTCTTATTTGATGTGATATAGCAGTATATTGTATAGTATAAGCTCTTTCATAAATAGAGGGATGATTCTTAACAACTAAATTTATATGACTACCTACCCCTAATAAGGGTTTATATCTCTTAGCTCATTCTCTACGGACTCCATTTAAAATATTTCAAATTTCGGTACTTACGTATTATAGCAACCCGATTTCTGCAGATGTGATTCACGCATACCTGCACAGATAGCACCACATGAAACATTTCAAAGTGTCAGGAGAACTCCTTAATAGTGAAACTTCCCACAACTTTTTAGGAACAGGAATAAGTACCGAAAAGCCCTTCCTGTTTTGCGTGCATTACACACGCACGCTGCAGTTGTAATGGGTGCTGTCGATCTGTCACTTGCATTACTTTCAGCTAGTGAAAGGGATTCTGCTGTGAAGGAGAAGACAGGGACACAGAAAGGGTTATTGGTAAATCTTTGGTTATTTTTTAGACATACTTTTATGCGATCTTTAAAAAGATGTACCCTTCTACTTGACATTAGCTAACAACTGTTGTGATATTCCAAGGCAGCATATACTGCTGATGAAAGTGTTGCACTTAACAGTACATGAACTACAGCCCTACACATATGGTTTACATACACACAAAAAGGTTTCTAATCATTGAAACTGACATTCCGGACAACAGCAGTTTCAGAGATGTGGCTAACTAACAATGTCAAATTGCAAGGCAGCATTTTCTGCTCATGCAAATGTTTGATGAGCACCGCAAGAAGTACGGCCATGCACATATGCTTTATGCAAACACACAAATGTTTATAACAACTTAAATTCACATAGCAACCAGCACCAGTTTCAGAAACAGTACATAGGAGTTTATACAAATTTCTGGTAAACTGTTTATTCACCATAACTGTACAAACAGTGTTTTTAAGGAAACTTTTAAAATGTTCCACTAAGTATTACTGTAAATGGTGACATGAGATGATGGCGGTAAAGGGGATACATGCAATGAAACATTACTTTCTCATGTATTTAAGTCATACATCTACCTAAACACACAAAATCTTAAAGAAAACATGGTGTCTGTGCTTCTCAATACTTTCTGGTAGTAGTTTATACAACGGGAAGCAACCAGCATTAACACGAAAATCTGATTGCAATAATACGTAAGTACCCTAATTTCTTAGGATATCCTCTATCTTCAAACATATTTTGTAACCCCTGAAATTCTACTAATATCTCCTCATAGACAGACGTCATACATGCTATTCTGATAACCTATCCCTTTATCAAGATTTTCTTTTGTGTGAGATGGTGATTGTTGTCAAAATGCAAATATGCTTTACAGAAGGTGTCCTTTCTATATATGTTAGATTTAAATCCATCCAATGTATGGGAAATGGTAATATCTACATAGTGTATACTAGTTGAATGCTGGGTATATGTAAATGTCAGAAAGGAGGTAGTATTATTTAAATATTCAATAAATGTTGGTATAATTTCATGCTTCCCCTGCCACAGAATAAAAATGTCATCCAAAAATGAATATAGCGTTTAATGTGTTGTTGATAGTTACTCTTGAATATATAATGAGTTTCCCAGCTAAGCAATACCAAATTAACATATGCAGGGGTGCAGGCAGCACCCATGGCTACTCCAGTAAGTTGCTGAAAATATTGCCCTTCAAAATATATAAAATTGTTTTCTAAAGTTAAGGCCATTAATTCTGTCCACAAACATATTTGTTCATGAGAATAATCTGAAAATTGCCTAAGAACTGTTTCAAAATTTTCCACACCTTCTCGTGCAGATATACAAGTGAATAGGTCCTTGACATCTATAGTAAGGAAGATAAAATTGTTGGACCAAACATTTGAAGTTAATTGTCCAAGGAATTACCAAGAATCTTTAACTAGATGGGTAACTTTCTCAACAATAGGTTTAACCATTCTATCATATATATAGTTATACGTTACATCTTCGAACCACCCACTGCCACAATAGGACAAAATGGGGGGTGTTGTATATTTTTATGAATTTTGGGGATTCTGAAGATGGTAGGTATAATTGGATGTTTGTTTATTAGAAAATAAATCATGTCTCAGAGGTGATCCGTTGGCCCAACAAGTATTCTTCCAGATATGAATCTAAACGTTGATAGGCAATATGAACCTCCCACACTTAGAGAAATGAAGCCCCATGTCTGACCACAAACTGCAGAAGGGTCATACTGGGCATACTCCCACACTTACAGAAATGAAGCCCATGTCTGGCAACAACAGTGGACTATACATATCTGTCAGTCGCAGATGTCTGTGCACACATTCCACATTGCACACCAGTCATAATTTGCACACACGTTGGATAGGAATATGCACATATATCCAAGGACAACACACTATAATAGGTCAAACATACACAAACAGAGATGTGGGGAAGAGAGAGACAGACAGTGACAAAGAGCTTCCCATCATGAGGCCTGTCCCACCCACCACACATCCAGTTGGCCAATATCACATGATGTCTATCACTGTAGACATTTGCTTCTGGTAGCCCTCAGCACTATAGTGATTGTGGTGCTTGTGATAACTGTATAACATGGCAGTACAATTCATTCTTCATCTAGCAGTCATATACCCAGCCCTGTCAAATGTAAAGTTGTGTGTGACTGAGTGTTGTGTGCGTGTGTTTCCAGAGGAATGGTTTATGGCCCATTCACACAAACTGCACTCCCCATTACCCTACTTTAGCAAGCCTGCTGATGTCAGTCACCTTGAAATACCCCTTTGCACAAGGTTTATCCCTAAAAGCTCTGTGGCATGTGCAATAACTGTGTAATGCTGTAGCGTGACATACTAGGTAGGTAGGAGTTCTAATCCCAGACATGGCAACTGTGAAACTGTGTGTGCTTGTGTGTGTAGTGATCAATAATTTTGAGGCCATTCACAGTCACTACACCTCCCATTACCCTACTTTAGCAAACCTACTGATGTCAGTCAACTTGAAATACCTTTTTGGAGAAAGTTTAGCCCTGTAAGCTCTGTGAAGGGTGCAATAACTGCATAATGTTATAGTGTGATGTACTAGTTAGGTAGGAGTTCTCATCGCAGACATGAAAATTGTTTGTGTGTATAGGGATCAATGATTTTGAGGCCATTCACAGCCACTACACCTCCCATTGCCCTACTTTAGCAAGCCTGCTGATGTCAGTCACCTTGAAATACCCCTTTGGACAAACCTCAGCCCTGTAAGCTCTGTGGCACGTGCGATAACTGAATAATGTTATAATATGATGTAATAGTTAGGTAGGAGATCTAATCCCAGACATGGCAACTGTGAAACTCTGTCTATATAAGGATCAATGATTTTGAGGCCATTCACAGCCACTACACCTCCCATTGCCCTACTTTAGCAAGCCTGCTGATGTCAGTCACCTTGAAATACCCCTTTGGACAAAGCTCAGCCCTGTAAGCTCTGTGGCACGTGCAATAACTGAATAATGTTATAATATGATGTAATAGTTAGGTAGGAGATCTAATCCCAGACATGGCAACTGTGAAACTCTGTGTTTATAAGGATCAATACTTTTGAGGCCATTCACACCCACTACACCTCCCATTGCCCTACTTTAGCAAGCCTGCTCTCAGTCACTTTGAAATACCTCTTTGGACAAGGTTCAGCCCTGTAAGCTTTGTGCATAATGCTATATTGTGATGTACTAGTTAGGTAGGAGTTCTAATCACAGACATGGGTAAAACTCTGTGTGTGTGTGTAGGGATCAATGTTTTTGAGACCATTAACAGTCACTACACCTCCATTGCCCTACTTTAGCAAACCTGCTGATGTCGGTCACCTTGAAATACACCTTTAGACAAAAGCCAGCCCTATAAGCTCCATGAATCATGGGATAACTGCATAATGCTGTAATTTAACATAGTAGTTAGGTAGGAGTTCTAATCCCAGACATAGCAACTGTGAAGCTTGGTGTGTATATAGAGGTTAATGGTTTTCAGGCCATTCACAGTGACTACACCTTCCATTGCCCTACTTTAGCAAGCCTGCTGATGTCAGTCACCTTGAAATACACCTTTGAACAAGAGCTAGACCTATAAGCTCTGTGGTGCATGGCATAAATGCAGAACAATGTAGTAGCAGTAACCACACAGCTATGGGTTTGAATCTCATCTGTAGCAAGTGTTTGTGTGTGTACCTCAAAGATTTTGGCCTCCTTTACAGCCAGTTCACATCTCAGAGCCTGCCTTTCGCAGTCCTGCAGATATCATCCCCCTTACAAGTACCTATTGCAAAACCTAAACCATCTCAGGTCAGTGGCGCATGTGGTAAATGTGTGACGTAATGGTCCATAAAGATTGTTAGGTAGAGGTTTGAACCTCATCCCTGGCAAATGTAAATGTGTGATTAGGGTAAAATTATTTTTGGGATCTCTCACCCACTACATCACCCAATGCCAGTATTTGCAAGGGCTGTTGATGTTCCTCACCTTAGAAGTACTTTGGACTACATCCATCCAATAAGCTCTGTGGCACATGCGATAAATGTGGTATACTGTAGTAGCAATACATAGCTAAGTAGGGGTCTCAATCTCAGTACTGGCAAGTGTGTGTGTGTGTCTGTCATCAGTATCCTGTGTGGATGCGGCTGAGATTGTGTAATGACATGATGCATTGTGGGGTAGATTTTGCTAAATTATTATATTGAGGAACTACTATATATCGCAATGTCCACCTTACAAGGACAACAGATGTCAAACAGCAGAGAGGCTGGTGTAGACAATCCATAGCCCTACATATGACATTATGGATTGGTGAACAATATAGGCAACCTTTGTATAACCCAGAGAACACTCTCAACCCATGTCTCAAACACAAACACACTTGGCTAGGCAACAACCACTATATTGGCAGTTCCCTGCATATTGCCCACAGATAGTAACCACGGTATGATTATAGTGGACTACATGCCTGTTGACCACAACACTGCCACTGACATCAAAACTTACTGTGATGTGTAACATCTCCTGACTGAGTGTGTGTTATCCAGCAAGTAAAAGGAAATGGCACCCTGTTCCATCACTACAATAGGCAAATAAATGCTTACAGTGGTCCTTTTGCTATGTTCCCCACTGGACACCTGCAACAACTGTAGAGTCTGCAAATGTAACCCACAAAGGGAATACCATGCCTTATGCCCTGTATGGACAGATGCCACTAGCTCCACTAAATACCTGTATCATGCTGTCAATGTAGGTGCAGGCACAACCTCAGTTCCATAGCCAGGTCTCACCAAATGAGGTCAGGAATGCCACATCAGAAAATAACAATCTGTACACACAACATGCCCCAGATACCTCAAGTACAATTCCACATGTCACAGAACATGTGTGTGCACAACCCAGACACTGTCCATGTTATGGAATATAGATCACATACGTGGCAAGCATTGCACAGCACTGCCCACCCAGAATAGTAACCTAGATGAGTGGATGGTGAATACATTACACACCTGTGTGGACCAGTCCAGGGACTACACCCCTGAGGCACACTGGAGACCATTGTCATGTGGCCTGATGCCAAGGTATTCCCTTTGCCTAGACTTGTACAGCCTTCAGGCACAGTCAACTACTACACACCTGTGAAGCAATGAACCCATGCATCTCAGTACTGGCAGGTGTGTGTGTGTGTGTGTGTGTGTGTGTGTGTGTGTGTGTGTGTGTGTGGAGATTAATGATTTTGAAACCATTCACAGTCACTTCACCTCCCATTGCCCTACTGTAGCACGCCTGCTGATGTCAGTCACCTTGAAATAACCCTTTGGCCATATATCAACCAGATAAGCTCTGTGGTGTGTGTGATAACTGTGTAATACTGTAGTGTAGCAAACTACTTAGGTAGGAGTTCTAATTCTATTCCTGCCAACTGTGATAATGTGTATGATTCCTTGAGAGAGTGTGGGTGTATCTTTCTTGACACCTGCTTTTGTGGACAGTCACATGTATGACACTTCCCTTATCCCTCCTTTATCACTGTTGCTTGATGTTACTCACCTTCAAAGATACCTTTAGACAACTCTCCAACATGTAAGCTCTGTGGCGTGTGCAATAACTGCATAACAATGTAATAGCAATACATAGTCAGGTAGGGGGTTGAAACTCAGTACTGGTAAATGTGTGTGTCATCAGTATCCCATGTGGGTGTTGGGTTGATTGTGTAATGACAGGATCCATTGCAGTGTGGGTTTTACTACATCATTATATTGAGGAGCTACATGTCCCATTATCAGCATTACAAGGCCAACATTTTCAAACATTTTAGAGATTGTTGTTGACAATCCTCAGCCATAAATGTGTACAGCCATGTGCATTTACCATGTGACAGTATGGATTAGTACACAATATAGGCAACCGTCATAATGCCCAGATACCACTTTCCAAGCATGGATCACACAGAAACATGCTTGGTTCTTACTCTCCTATTTCCTTCCTTTCTTACTTTGTTTCTGTCTCTCCCTTTCTCTCTCACTCCCTCTCTGGTGGATGCGGATGCTTAGGCAGCAGCTTGAGTTTTTGTTAGTGATGCTCATGATCAGCTGATGGCCTCTGCAGTTCCCCTCTAGCTGATTGCACATGAAACAGCTGTGGTATCATTCCTATAGCCAATTGCATGGAAACACACTCTTATAACTAGGAACATCATGTGGATGTTGGCCTTTTTCATTCACTGTGAGCAGGACTTCATGTGGGTGTTTGACAAACAGCATCACAGAGGGTAGGTGGAAATACCTCTTACAACATACACTGTGGAGACAAGCCAACAAACAGGAGGGGGATGTTCCAGACATGGGGACAGAATGTAAGTATTGCTCTTCTACATTTGTTGGTTTAACAGGGTTTGTGCAGATATGGCTGTTCTACATGATTTAAAATCTGGCATTACAGTGTTATGTGGTTGAGGAAACTCTCACCTGTAGGGCTATCTGCAGACTGGCCAGAGTTTGGAGTCTTACATGTGCTGTGTTACTCACACATTTCCTATCTTTAGAAATGCAGTAGCATACTCTGATGATTGTTGTCAGTACATGGTGACATCCATGTGAGTTACTGACTTCATATCTCTCAGAAGACATATGTCACAGCAAACCCTGTTACACCGTAAATGTATGACTTTATCACAGCAATATGTCAGTATTGGCCCTGTCTTTGTGCCTTCAACCCCAAGTCTGTTAACCTTTATACATATGTCATGCACTAAGAGGTGCATATGTTCAGTACATCATTATTTACTGACATCATACCTGATAAGCCAATGAGATATCAGACTGCTAGACATGTTATGTATAGCAGGCCTTATATTTGAGGACAAAACCTGTACATTCTGTTGTAGTGTGTACAGTAGTGAGGTTTGTGTACTTATGGTGATTGTTGACAGAGTGTGTATGGTGAATATGTAACTTGGCCTGTGTACAGACTGTGGTAGATATCATTGTTCTTAGTCCTGTTCTATCTAATGTTGCATGCTGCTCCAGTGTGTAGTACCCTATCGGTGTACATGTTTGTAGGGCCAGACCGACACATGTCCCATACCACATTCAGGCATCAGACTACACAGTGGATTTGCCCAGTATATGTAGGGTTAGTGTGTGAGTGGCACATATGAGGATGGTGTTGTTCACACAGTCCATATACTGTAATATTAATTAGGCTTACCATATGTGACTGTAGCTGTGTTCAGATTGGTTGTGGGTATTCACTTTCACACTGGTGTCTCTTACTCCATGCTGTTATATGCCTGTAGAGCCTGCTATATTTGCAGGTACATGTGTATTCCCCATATGAAACGTAGGCCAGTGTTGTGGCAGTCTGCCTGTAGTTTGCACAGTGTCTTGTGACATGCCTAGCAGCTCAGTGAACGTACACATTGTGATATTATGTCCAGATATTTGTCAGATCTATTGCTGCTGAGCCACCATAACTGTCATGTATTTCTGATGAAGCAGTGGGATTCTGTACAGATATATGTCACTAACTAGTGGGTAGTATTTGGGCTTGTGACCTCTGCTCCTCCGGTATATATGTATCAGGACAGACAGGAGTGTTTGAATGCATAAGCTGTGTGAGCTTATCTATTCCAGTATTTTCATGATATTTTTATTTATTTATTTATTTATTTGCAGTTGTTTAACCAGGATAGTCCATTGGGCCTAATGAACCCATTTTCAATGGAGTCCTGGGGAGAAAAGCTCCTAAATACATATTACACAAAGATTAATATACACACATAGATTACATGTAGATTACAGAGGTAAACAAACTATGCTTAATATACTCTTAAAAGCTCCTAAATACATGTTACACAAAGATTAATATACACACATAGATTGCATGAAGATTACAGAGGTAAACAAACTAAGCTTAATATACACACACAGACTGCAGGTTCATTACAGAGGTAAACAGACTGATCAAAAGTATTTCAATCAAAGGAAATGATATCAAAATTTTTTAAACATCCACTTTGTCAGTCTTCGTCCACACGTCTTGCACTAAGGGGTTCTGTGTATACCTCTGGACTGACCAGAGTGTGTCAGACTGTCCACATGTATTGGTCATATTTCTGCTGTATTCCACAGGACCATTACTGTGATATCTGTGTTACTGCACTATGATGATCTTATGATGTCTGTCAGTAACTGATTAACTGATGGCATACATGTCAATATCAGAAGTGACTTCCCACACAACAATTCTGTTAAGACAACCCCTGTTACAGTAGCAACAGTCTACATTTATACCTGCAATACTTACTTGATATCCCCTTGCACTAAGAGGTTGTGATTATTGGTGCTGAGGTATGACTCCACTACATGTTATGGACATATGATGTTGTGCCTGTTCTGTCTTGGTGGAATGACATAGGGTAAAATGGGTTCACTGCAAAAGTACATACATCCATGTGTACAGTATTCTCTGTGTATTGCATCAGCACCAAAGCCTCTGTGTGTGTGTGTGTGTGTGTGTGTGTGTGTGTGTGTGTGTGTGTGTGTGTATGTTATACACAAACATGTGGTGTGTACCACCCAGTACACTTACCATTGTCCACTGTAGAAGGACTGCTGATGCCAGCCGCCATGCACTCACCTGTATACACCCCTCAGACCTATCAGCCATGTGGCACATGCAATAATTGTTATACAGACCTGTTATGTGTGTTCAGCTGTATCCAGGATATGGCACAGTCAAGGTGTCACCACAGTGCCATACCCCTTGTAGGAAAAAACAGCAGACCAACATCCTGCTGACACATAGACACCTACAACACAAATTGAATACATTATGGAGACCACAATCAGCCAGTGTTAATAACAGCTATAATGCATCATCACTGGACAGCTACACATCCTGACATGTAAGCGTTAAACTTTAGAGCTGAAAACATGTTACACAGCATTACATTACAGCCTGTGCCTGCATCAATGTTATGGATGACAGGGATGTGGCACAGGTATCATCATATGCACAGGGTGTGTTGTGGGTTTGCCAGAGACCTAGGCTGAGCCATTTGGTTGACATCATGTGTGTGTGTGTGTGTGTGTGTGTGTGTGTGTGTGTGTTTTAGGGGGTTTCATTATTAATTGGGCTGTGCAGATGTGGTGTGTGTAGGTATGGGTTTGCCCTAGCTGAGTTGGTGATGTGTGTGTGTATGCATGCACACAGTTCTGCCATGTGACTGCCCTATACAGGGGTTTGTTGGACAGGTGTAGACCGCACATGGCAGGGTGTGCAGTTCACCGTCTCAGGCCATGGACATGAGAACTGTGCCTGCCAAGGGTTCTATGGGCACTACCAGGTACAAGGCCAGATATGTTACTCTCCCCTGATGATGACAAATGTCCGGTAGATCCGGGTCCCTCTTGGGACCAGCCAGGGCCATGTGCACGTGGCCTGCTATGTTGTGGTATGGACAGCACCCTCCCTGCAGTGCTGGTGCTGGTACTGCCACTACGTGAGCAGCTCTGACTTGTTGCACATCGACCTCCACCTGTTGGTGTTGCTGACCGACATCCACGTCGCTGTCACCCTACTCCTACCATATGCTCAAGCACAGACATTGGATGGTCAAGGATTCCCATAATCTCACCCAACCATCTATCCTGGACCTCTGCAAAATAACGGTGGGCACCTGCAAGATCATGGATGTTGTCAATAACAGCAGAATGAGTAGCCCTCTGGAGCCTCAGACCCTGTCTGCTATAATGTTCTATACATGCCTGTACCTCCATTATGGCCTGAAACATGCGTCTGGTGACACCTACTGCAGCACTTCTGCCAGGGGCATGATGACCAGCAGCCCTCCTACGAGCACCCCTGCACATCTACCTGAGTGGTACCTCGCCGGTCATCTGGCTATGGCTGCTGTGTCCAGACACACCTGCCATAGTCACTACACTGTCCTGTCCCATTCCATCATCTGCCAACTGTCCCTCATCTATGGCCACTGGTGATGGGGTATGTACAGGCAATATGACCGTGTGTGGGGATGGGTTGGATAAAAGTGGGATGTCAACCGATGGCACAGCTTCAGCCCGTGACAACCCTGTTTGTGCCTCACCATGCCTATAATCATTGTCAGAGTCTGTATGGACACTAACATCAGTTTGCCTGCAGGAGGGACCCTGATCCACCTTGCTACCTGTGAGGGGAAAACAAGAAATGCACTTTAAGATGATTGCTTAACTGTACACACACACACACACACACTTACAGGTGAGGTTGCACAAAGATATTACACATAGACCTCTTATTACGCAACAGTCAACATGCATGATATATGGCACTCAACAGCATGCACTGCAGCCATACTCAATCCTTGTTAGCAACATTATACATCTCTGTGATGCATGAGTTGTGTTAGTAGGTGATGCTCCTTCCCCTGGAACCCACTGCACCCATGTACACAGTATTGCTGTGCACCTATTCAGCACCCTGGCATGTACTGTGTACCATACCTCATAGGTGTACACACCATTGCTGAATGTGTATATGTGTGTCAGTTATGTTTACTCTGTTATTCACAGGCCCTATGTGTTTGTCCGACACATACCTGGGATGATATGAGGACAGATGTCAATAGTGAATGCCTGATGTCTGATTTGCAGATCTCATCATCAGCAGTGCATGTATGAGCAATAAAATACAATTACACTAACAACCTTCAAAGCTTACTGTGGCTATGAGGAGTGTACACACCCTTATTGACATGGCACCCTCTTCTCTGATATGCCATGGAGCCACAATACTGCATATGTTAACATTACACAAACCTGTTATGTGACATATGGTCTGTGCAATCAAATGCAGTATCAAACAAATGTGTTAGTTGTGCAGATGCTGAGATGCATACAATATGTGGGTGCATAAGTGTGCACACCCTTAACATGATGGTTTGTTGCATCAACTGTTAAGTGTACTACAGCAGTCACTATTCCTGGAAGGGGTACACTAGCATGGCCCATCTGCACTTGCCAGTATTTGGTCACTCTGCCCAACAAATGTCCCCCAACTCTGCCAGACTGCAAGGTTAACTCATGTGCACAGCCCTTGGAGGTCACACAGTGCCTTCACTATTGCTGTTGGTTTTGTCTGCCACAATTCATGACCTTGACTGTGTGCAGATACAGCCATTCTTAGTGAGCTTTGGATCTCTGCTTCAGTTCACTGTTGTGTTTCAGGATGACACCCCTCCCCATCCTCAGTCTTTTTGCAGATGCTTGACAACTATGGGCCACAAGAGTGTCATTTTGCAGTGTCCCAAATTCAGAACACCATGTGTACCAGCCTAGTCCCTGCTAATGAACGGCAAACATACAGGTGTACACTGGCACCAGCAAGGTACAGATGGGGATGGTGGGCCTGAGGTGCAGCACATGTATCTTTATTAATACTGTCTGTAGGTTTCGAACTTGGTCTTGGTACACCATTACACATTGCAACACATGCCTGTGGGAGACTTTTGATGTTATGCATATGCTACCTGTAGAGAACCCTGGATGATGTTTTCTGTGGAACAACTTTCCCATCTGATTACCCTAACCCATAGGCCACACTTATGCAGAGTCCAGGTAATTGTTGACCCAGGTACTGCACAGCCAGTATTTGCTAGACATTCCTGCAACTACTTCAGTGTTGCGGTATGTTTCTAGGCAGCCTCCATGACCAGTTTGCAACATGTGTTGTCATCTGTCTTGGATGGCCATCTGTTTATTTTCTACGTTAATGCTGTCCCATACTTCCTTGTCACATACATGACTGTCTGCCCTGTTTGCCATGGTATATGCAATGGTGAGGTAGGGCTACATCTCCCACTCCTGAGTCCTTCCTGTTTGGATATGGGATCCATTCCATGGTTTGTAAGATATGTGCAAGCCATGGCTGCCTGTGTTGCAGGTGAGTGGGCAAATGTCATGGACATACTTCTTGGACAGCAGACCATTTCTTGGTGTGACATTGAGGACCTGTACTTGATGTAAGGTGCATACTCATGAAGAGTGAATGCTGTCACTATCTCAAAAGCTGCTTCCACAATATATTTGGAGTGTGTGCACACATATGCTTCCAGTGTTTGTTAAGGTATGTATTCCCCATATTTGCTGCCCTAACATAGGATTCCATATTACACATTCATTGCTCATGTTAGGATCCCATTGCAGGTTGTAAGGGTTGTGGAATGTGGTATTGTGATATGCCGTTGTGTAGATCTGTAACAGTTGCCATTGTAATAATGGTATATACACCGTTGCAGCCACTGTATAAGGGTAATGTTTCAGACATGTTCCTACTGTAGGCCATTTGTCCCACCATTATGTTCATCTTTGTGCACACATCTTGCAATGACAGGTTGTTAATTATATTGGAGGGCTCTTACATACCCTTCAGATATGCCACTTTGGTGACCACTGTGATACAGTGCAGTTAACAGCAACAATAAGTGAACATGTACAGCATGCACTATGGGTAGGTGTGTTAAATGTGTGTATGGCAAATACCATGGCCATAAGTAAGGGGAGGTTGGCATAATGGTTAAGGTATTTACCTTACAGAAACAAGGTGCAGGATTTGATTCTCACATGGGGAAATTGGCTAGGCTTAAAAAATGTCCCACAAGGGCAGTTAGCCTAGTACTAATCTATGAACTTAATATAATCTATCTATAACATGGCCGGTGTATTGGCAAACCTGAACAAACAACACCATACTCAGCAGCTACAGACTGCTGCCCCAGAGGTATATCAGAGGGACCTACATACTTGTCTGAGAGATGTGATGTTAGTAGCCACACCTCTGGCATTGGTACAGGGTGGGAGCAGCATTTCAGTACATCAACAGTACAAACCCACAATACTACAGATTATGCACATCTGTTCATTACTAAATTGCAGCAGCAGACTATATATATTTTATCTCACATATGCATGATGAAACTTTACACATGCAAATGGATAAGCAACAGTGGTCTACTGATGTGCACTGTGGCCTTACCTGCACGCTCCTCGTATATTGTGTAGGTAGCACCCACCTCCACAATGCTATCAGCTGGTTCTTGGATTTGCTGGTGGGTAGGTGCCCCAAGGCAGGCGAGGAGCTCCTGAGCATGTGCCAGGTGGGGCTGGATGGCATGACCCCCACCTGCAGCTAGCTGGTCCCTCCTAACTGCAGCAGCATGCTGACGGGCGTGGTGGATGAGGTCAGTGCAGCGATGTCGGACCTGCTCATAACTGTAGTTATGCAGTCCAACATCATTTACTCTGTGGATGAGCTTGTTCCACACAGCAGTCCTCTCCTGCAGATAGTGAACTGTATGGCCAAAGGGGGTTTGGGGGTGCTGCACCAGTTAGTTAATGATAACATCAATTTCCTGGGGGGAATACACTGGAAGGCACTCTCTGTACATGGTACCTGAAAGATATAAAGAGGAAAAAAGGTCTGAGGACCTCATACTGCAAGGATATAATAGTTGTTAATTGACATCTCTGTTTCCCCCCCCACCATATCTGCAACAATAATCTGAATACATAACTCAGTGGGTATGTTTACAGCAAACCTACTGTTGGGACATATATCGTATTGTACGACAAATATTGAAATGTGTTTCTAGTCATGTTCCGTGTTGAAATACTATCATTGGTGGCCTGTTGCTAACAGTGTCACCTGCATGCCATTGTAAGGGCCACTGTGGCTCCATATATGCATGTGTTCTGTTTGCGATGCGACTGTTCCAAATCTGGTGTTTTGCGTTAATGGGGATATCTATGCATGCTGTCATAACTTATCCTGGATTGTGTGGACTATTACTACTCACATATGTTCTAAAACTGTGACACGATAGCAAGTTTGGGAAGGCTGCTCCCAGCAGAATCAACTCTCCCACCTCATCTGGCCATGTTACCAGGCCACAGTACATCTAGGACCCACCCTGGGACCTCATCATCTGCTGGTCCTGCGCTACCTTCAGGTGGAATCACCTCAGGGGATGGTGCTTGTCCCCCCCGGGAGCACACACAAACAGGATCCTGTCACCTGAAGTCAGGTCCAGGTTCTGGTGCCTAGGGAGCTCCACAGAGAATTGGGGGTTCTGCTACACCACCTTGAGGCCCTTGATACACAATTACAAGGTCCGCATGCTCCTCCTGCTCAGCCCCAGCTCAGCCACCTTCAGGGCCATGAAGGTACAGTGGTGACTGCCCATGGGTGGGGACTTTGGTCCCACTGTTTCCATCTGGGGGCTCATGGGCTTTCACTTTTCAAACACCCCTCCCCGTCCAAGGTGTTTACCCACCATATATGTCATATACCACCCCTGTATGCTGTCTTGTCTGTCTTCCAACCCAACCTACCTCCCCAAATATACCTACTATCCTTCCCCAACATCCCACTCTCACCTTCACAAACAAAGGGTAATGTGTTTCCAACATGAATTTCACACCAGACATAACTTTCCATTTCACACTTGCTTATAACTGTGTATATATGTGTGTGTATAGATATGTGTGATGTTTTCTCAAACCTATCCTGCAGCACAGTCATTCAACAGTAGGGAATTATTATTTTATATATATATATATATATATATATATATATATATATATATATATATATATATATATATGTCCACTTCAAAATACTGACTTTCAAGATACCTGAACTCAAAATACTGAGCCCAAAATCTTTAAAGTTCAAAATACTGAAAACTCAAAATGCTGAAACTCAAAACATCGAAAAAAAAAACCCACAGTTATCCCACATTCTATGTAGGGAAATCTACAAGACATCTTAGGGACAGAATAATAGAACATAGATTGGATATAAAAAAGAAAAATCTAACAACTCACTTGCTAAACATCTTCTTCTTTCAGCTTTTCCCGGTTAGGGGTCGCCACAGCGGATCACTTGTCCGCTCATGATTGGCAGTGGAGTTTTATGGTGTTGAGTTGCCAACCCGGCGCCCAACCTTCCACAGAAGGCACACACACATACACTCACACACACACACACACACACACACACACACACACACACACATTTAGAGTGTCCAGTCCACCTACAGCATGTCTTTGGAATGTGGGAGGAAACCGGAGCACCCGGAGGAAACCCATGCGACCACAGGGAGGACATGCAGACTCCGCACAGAAGGCACCCCAGCCAAGGATCAAACCGGAGAACCTCTTACTGTGAGGTGGCTACGCTAACCGCTGCACCACCGTGGCCACCCTAACTCACTTGCTAAACATGTTGATGAAAATGGTATAACTCATAATTTCACCTTTAGAGTTTTAACTGTGATTTTAAAAAATATTAGGGGGGGGTGATCTAAATAACAAACTGGAGCTTAAGGAATATGACTGGATCACCCTCTTGCAAGCTGATATTTTTCCTGGTATTAATAAAAATGGTTACACTTAAACCAGCATTGAAAGATAGAATGCTTCGTTTAAAATAATATATGTAGTTTAAATGTATTATACAGTGGTTTTACGCATACATTTTTAACTTTATATAAAGTTATTGTGATTAGTATAAATATATGTTTAAATTGATGATTTGATTTTATTGGCTGTGCTTTATTGAATAATTGTTTAATAGCTGGTATTTAAATGTTGAAGTGAATATGTGTTTTATCTAGCACTGAAGAAGGGTTGTTATACCTAAAAGCTTTGCCTTTGCTTCTACCAATAAATTTTCATACGTTGTTCCAGTTTGTTCTGTTGTTACTTGGATTTTACAAGCTATTACTCTACTATTGTTCTTGGCTGCCATTAGTATTGTTTTTCATACAAGAACTTTGGGCGTAGTCATTATTTTGCACAGCCGTTCTCACTAATTGCAGAATGAGCCAAAGCTTGATGGATTTATTAGCTTCTCAAACGAATCCATTGCTATCTTTGAATAAAATATCACTACAAAGATAGGAAATACGTTCTACAAATGTGCCAGATGACGTCTTTCATTAATTAACTCTCTTAGAAAGGAAGGTAAAAAAATATATAAAGCTTTACAATGGCAATGCTTTAGCTTTATGGTCTATTTGGATATGGGGATAGTACCCCGAGGTCAGAGAGTATTAAATATGCCTTCATATGGCAATACATGTCCTGTATTGTTAAAAAGATGGCAGGAACTGAATTTAAAATTGAGTTCCGACTATATGGTTCTCTTGAATGACTTTTTCGAAGGTATTGAGAAAGATTTATGTGAAGAAATTACTAAAATGGAGAAACAGATGTCATCATTGCCATCTTTCTCATCTCGGATAGATGAATATGATAAAATGCTAAAGAGAATACCTAGCTATGATTGATACCTAGAGAATGGTAAGCAGAAAAAATTGAATCGGGATATACATGATTTTTCAAAAGGACACATTTTTCCTGGCCAAATAATAATGATCAATTGAAACCAGGAAGTAGAACGGTGATGAATACACATACATAGACTAATTCTGCTTTAATGCAGCCTTCAGGTGATGCACGTATTCCTTTAAATCAAGCTGCTCCTCTAAATGAAGAAATTAATGTAGCGACCGATGAGATCAGCTCTGCAACAACATGAGCTGTTATAGAGATGACCGTACCATTGATGATGTCAACTAATGTTCCAGGAAGTTCCGACTCAGCAATGGTATCTGCCAGTCACTCTAACACTACGGCTTTATCTCAGCAGGCTGTTTTTTAGCTAAAACTACCAGCAGAGATAAAAATTATGGCAAGCAAATGATTGCAATCAAGGGGCCATTCTTTACAAAGAAAACGTGGGCGATCCCAGAGCATCCAAGAGCATGTGAACAACAGCAAAAAAATACAACAGAGACACTAATTCCCAGTTTTGGTATTGAAGGTTACTGTATAGAACGGTGCCCCATTATTACTAAAAGTGGTAACTCCATTGTCAATATCTCTGAGTTTCCACTGAATTAATCTGTTATTTCATTGTGCAATAAGGGGTTAAAATTTATACCTGCTAATATTGATTCTCTAACAAATGCACTAACTGATTTGAGGACTTTTTGCCATAGTGTGAATTTGAAATTAACTTTTGGAAATTCAGTAATGCCAGAAAATAGTTGTTTTAAGCACTCTAGTATATTTATTCTGTTTAGTCGGCCTATACAAACAGCTTTTTATAAAATTTGTGAGATACAATTATGCAAATTTTATAATGACAAATGGAATTTTTGGAAGTTTTTCTACTTGACATCATGTGAAAAGGATGCCCTTGAAATATTATGTAAAAATAATAACATAATTATTAAAGAAGCAGGCAAAGGCAGTGCGATAGTTATATTAGATAGAATAAAGTACATAGAGGCTATGAATTTGATTTTGTCAGTTGTTTCTGCTTTCAAGGAGGTTTCACAGATTGAGGTTAAAAATATTATCAGCACAATAAATATACATATATTTTTTTTTTACAAGCAATGAATATCAGTGGTGATTTATTTCAGTTTTTTACTAAGCCATGTCCAGTGAATCCAATGCTATCTGGCCTCCCCAAAATCCATAGATCGGTTGCCCAGCCCCCTATGAGACCAATAGTATTAGGTAGAGGCTGGTCAAATGAACCGGTTTTGCTGTATTTGCAAAATACTTTGGCCCAGTAACTTAAGTATGTGAAAAGTTATATTAAGGACAATTATGATTTCTTGCAACAACTATATCAGTTTTTCAACACTAGAGATAGCAAACCATTTTTATTTGTTATACTATTATTTAGTGACTTCAGTCCTCAGATCATCCCAGTGATTTGCCAGAAAAATCACAAAAGTTATGAAGAACAGACCAAAACTCAGAGGGAAAAATCTGGACATTCTGCTAAAATCTGTACAGTTGAGAGGTATGAATACCTCTCAGCCTCTTACTTAGATCAAGAAATCTGGACAAAGCCACAAATAATGGGGGGATAAAGGTCCAAAATAGGGACCCTTTTAAGTACTGCTCTTACAAACTTCGAAAGTTGATAGAAATACAGGTTTTGCATTAGCATGAATTTTCTGAAGGGTATGAAATATGAAACTCAACTGTCTGTCATTATTTTCTGACTTCGTCTTCAATGATCTGCCAGTGATTTGCCAAAAAAAACAATTGTCTGAGAAAAAGACCAAAAATATGAGGCAAAAAGCTGGACATTGTGTGAAAATATGTACAGTTGAGAGGTATGCTGGACAAATCCAAATAGGGACAGATTATAAATATTGCTCTTATAAGCATAAAGTTAGTAAGGTTGCCATTAGGTTTTCTTACCTCTCAACCATAGTAGATCAATGTTATGCTGTTTAGCAGAATGTACACTTCTTTTGGTAATTATTGCCAATTATCTTTTTATTGTACTTTGGAGCTTTTCTCCCCGGGTCTGGCCTCTTCGTTAAACAAATGTCAACCAAATAAATAAATAAATAAATATCTACTTTATTATGTGCGCCGTGAGATTGCCGGTCCATAGAAAATTGTCTTACATTGATACTGGTCTTTGGTGCAAAAAAGGTTAGAGACCACTGTTATAGGTCATGTTTCATGCTATTTAGAAGGCAACTGTAGGAAATAGAATATAGGCATAGGGCCTTGAGAAGGTCTACATAGGACATTTTACTTGTGCCCTGTAATGTTTTAGTGAGGAACCTCTGTGGACATTCCATTTGTTGGATATGCCTAGTTAGGTACATACCATAAGCGACTATGAAACAGTGGCACACCACTTTGCAGTTAAGCCATGATAAAGGACACATTATTATTCCAGGGATAAAAATTCAAAGGGAGATATTCCAGGATGACTCTCTGTCCCGGTGATCTTTTGTCTTGCCCTTAACCCATTAAATTGTCTACTTAACAGATAGGTCATGACTACAACTTGGCTCCCAGAAAACAAGTGAAAAGATTTCTCATCTTCTTTTTCTAGATAATGTAAAACTGTATAGTTCATTAGTTGAGGAACTGAAAGCACAACTGCAAGTGGTCAAAACTTTTTCAGATGATATAAGAATATAATTTGGTCTTTTTTAAATGTGCAAAAGCAGGAAAGTTGCAGCACCTAGAAAACATCAGTTTAGGACAGGAATGTGATATAAAAGAACTTGATCAACAGGGAGTGTACAAATATTTGGAAACTGATGAAGGATCAAAAATAAAACATGAACAAATGCAAATAAAACTTAGTAAGGAATATTTTAGAGATTTAAATTAATATTGAAAACAGTGTTGACATCTAGGAAAAAAATTCAAGCTATAAACCAATTTACTCTTCCTGTCCTAACTACAGTTTTGGAGTGACTGACTGGCCCCAAAAAGTGTTGGATAGATTAGACAGGAAAACAAAAAGGATGCTTCATGCTCACCAAATGAATATATAATCAGTCCCCGTTCTGAAGGAGGTATGGGCCTCTTTGAAACTGATTACATGTATAGCTCTGCAATTGTGGGAATCTATACATATCTGTTGATCTCACAAGACCCAAACATAGTGAAAGTTTTGAAACATGAGGAGAATAAGTCTAAAATGACTTCCCTGCTTAGTTTAGCAGAAGCATATTGGCATCAAACAAGAATAGAAATCAAACCAGAAGTAGATAAAATTCAGGCAGCAACTGAATGTGCCAAAAAACAAAAGAAAGAAAATAAGGTTGAAAAAAAAATGATGGTGCTAAACCAGGGTGCTGTTACTGTGATGGCTCTGAAGTCTTCTTAAGACACTCAGTCTTGCTGGATGAGTTTTGCTGAAATTAAAGTCTGGTTATAGTTGCATTCACAGTCTGTTGCATACAGAAACTTGCAGAATATACACTGATTAGAGAATATACTTTGCAGCACCAAACCCAGAGTAGTAACAAATAACTTTTTATAACAAAGCACATGGACTAATATTGCAGCTTCAGGTACTATTCTACTTTACTTCTTGAACAACATGGATGACATGAGAGATATAACATTTATCTCGGAGCAAATGTGCCCTACTATTACCGCTAACATAACTGAATTAATACAGATCTTATATACAGTTCTAGTCACGCACACACATATAGATTTCCTCTTGGTATTCTATTTTGAAGAATTGCTCATCCTGTAGAAACAGTGCTGATTGTTGCAGATGCTGACTTGATGATATTATCTTTAAGCTTCCTTGCTTAGCAATGTCACATTTTTGCTCTTTGTCGGAGGTCAGCTTTTTCCCTGACAGTATGAATATCCTGTTGTTTTCTTTGGTATTTTATTTTGATCTTTATATGCGAACATCTGTTCTTGTGCCAATGCTGACTTCAAACTTTCTTACTTAACATGTCATATGATGCATATTGTTTTCCTGTTGTCCAGCCTTTAAGGAACTAGATTAGCTTTTTTCTGACAATGTGTAAACATACATCCTGTTTTTACATTTTTGCTCTTACTGACAATGTAATGTATACATAAGAGGTCAGCGTTTACATTTTTGCTGATTCTGTAGCAAAACATGTCCATTAAGCAAGTTCCTTATTATTCAAGCCACAGTCATTTAGTATGGATTCTAATCACATATTGCTAAACTATATTTCTACATTTAAGCAAGCTTTATTTTATACCATATTTATTTTGCATATTTATAACAGAATTACTTTCAACCTTTATATTTTCTTGAGCATATTCTTACAATTCCCAACATACTCAAAACAGTTTATACTGTTATGTATTTTTGATTACATTATATAGAAAACACATTAAGAAACAAAACCTTTAGTCTTTTTTTGATACAAGTTAAAATGCAATTTTACATAGTTAATAAAATGATATCAAATATTACTACAAAAACTGAATATATTTAACAACATTTTCTTTTGCAGATTATTCTGTGAAAATATTTCACCAGTTATGAACTGTGTCTGCTTTAGTTTTATTTTTTAATTGATTAATTTATTGTTTTGCAATCACAGAATTTCATTTATGACTTAGAACTGTTCTATTAACTCTTTGCAACTGTTGAATTAACTCCTTAATTTTTATTAATTATTTTATATCAAAAGATTAGAGCTAGACTAATATCTATAAGAGACAAGAACTATGTGCTACTCCAAGCATTTATACACTGCTGAAAATATACAGTTTTGATGTCATTTTAACCATAACATTGTGGTCATGTCTCTGAACTGCCCATTAACACCTTGGTAAAGTACTGAACTGGGCTTAGATAATAAATATTTGAACGCAATAATTTCAGTATATTTAATACTTGAGGATTTAAAAAAAAACATGATCTATACACTAAAGAATGCTATATACATATTAGTTCATTAGCTGTATGAATACAATATTTAAGCAATAACTCATGCCTGGGTGTGGGTAATGCTGGGTTTACCCAAGGTTGGTGTGGTTTGGTCACGAGGGCGAAGTCGTGGGTAAATCCAGCATTACCCACACCCAGGAGTGGGTTATTGCTATTATACAATGACATTACTTAAGAAAAAAATACTTACTTTTCTTAAATAATGGCATTGTATAATGCCTCCGTGCTGCCCTTCCATAGCTGTCTGGTATTCTGCAGCAGTTCTGATATACTGCGCATGCGTATGCTTTCACAGTATGTCAGAGCTGTGTGTGGAAGCAATGGAAAAAGGAAGATATCCATTGCTTTTTAAAAGTGTCTTGCTTTGTTAAAAGAGTTTAAAATAGCGAAACAGCTTTAAAAAAAGTAACGGAGAAAGGAAGATCTCCGTTGCTTTAAGCTATCTTGCTATGTTAAACCCATTTAACATAGCGAGATTACAGCAATGGAGCTCTTCCGTTCTCCATTGCTGTCTAAAAAAAAAAAAAAAGACTTATACTAATGGAAAAAGTCCAGACGACTGGACCTTTTTCTATTAGTATAAGTCTGATTTACAATGGGCATGCTGACCAATCAGCGTGCACTTTTTGGAATATTGATGGGGGTCATTGTATAATTTTATATAATTTTCCTTTAACTGGGGTAACCAATTCTAGTACAGATAAAATGATGGTCCAAAAACCAATAATAAGACTTCAACTAAAAACCAGTGATAATATTACAACTTGACAAATTACTTTTGAACTTATTACAATGTATCCTGTACAGTATGTATTTACACAGACTGTTTGATATTCATGCATTTCAATCTAGTAGCTATCCTGGACCCATTTCTTTCAAAAAAGCATGTTTTTTCACACATATTCATTAGTAGACATTAATTTAATTTGTACTGAATTCTTTTGTATTTGTACATAAAGAGACTGTAAAGTACATTTAGTCTAATCTTACAAATGTAGTAACATTAACATCAAGCAAAATCTTGGAAAATTCTTATGTCTCTTTAGAAGTATCTAGTGGAATTGCCACCAGAGGCAACTACATACCCAGAAATTAGAAACATTCATGCTTTTGCATACCGACATTGTCTTGCGAAAAACATATTAAAAATAGTGACCATTTTTGTTCAATTTTTACATACCTTTCCTCTCTCTTGTGTAGCTTTAATAAAGTAATTTTAAGCCATCTCTTGAATAGCTTTACAGTTTAACAGGTTGTAAATACAATTTAATAATAAACAATACAATAATAACTAGCATAATAGCTATTAGCAACTTGTAAAATATCTTATCCTGTCAGGTTTAATCCAGTATTTCTAATGCACTAATACCTGTCCCCCCCCCCCCAAGAGAGTATTGTCAAGAAGGAGTGAGATATTATTTCTTCCTGTAGCTTTATTTTAGACTCTTTTGCAATACTGCTCACACAGTCAGTGTAAAACTGAGAAAGTACTCCTCCCCCTTTAGTATTGCACTATTGTTTATCTGCTTTATTAGGTTAACAAACTATGGACCTTTGTCTGATTTTATTTTTTATAAAGCTTTTACTGTTTACTACTACTAGTAGGTATTTATACCCTCCTGTATACTTTATTTGAACCGTATGTATACTATAACCCATCTGCTGGCTATACATGATGTAAATGAGGTTTTTTACTTTTAACCTTTACCTGCAAACAGATTATCAGTGACATATATGCACAATTGTGATATTTTATTATAATTATGAAATTGAATCTGCGGTGGTGCGGTGGTAGCATAGTTGCCTCATAGCAAGAGGTTCTCCCGTTCGATTCTCAGCTAGTGTGCGGGGAGTCCCTTCTGTGTTAAGTCTGCATGTCCTCTCCGTGGGTCGAGTGGCGTTCCGAAAGACATGTGTGAATGGGCATGCCTTCGTTGAAGGTTGGGCATTGAGCTGGCAACTCGGCACCGTAAAAATCTACTGCCAATCATTAGCGGACCGGAGTTCCGCTGTGGCGACCCCTAACTGGGAAAAGCCGAAAGACAACAACAACCAAATTGTGTTGCATGTGAACATTTATTTATTTTATTTTTATTTTACATTTGTTGACTGGGATAGTCCAACTGGATACATGTCTATTTTCAGCGGAGGCACGGGGAGAAAAGCTCCAAAGGATTTAATACAGAGAAACAGACTTAAATACAACACATTAAAGTACATTAATTTACAGTCATATTGCCACATAAAGTACAGGACATCTGACGTGCTTTACATCTGGAAGTTTTGCTTATGAAACAGTAGGATTAATGTGACACTTAACTAAAAAAAAATGTTAAAGATACATAGGTGTACCAGTGTTACCAGGTATTAATCAGGCCTGACACAGGGTAGAGCCAATGAGTTAAGTAGTACTGCTTGAGGGCTTTCTTAAATTTAGAAAGGTTAGTGTTTATTGTAATGTCTTGAGGTAGTGAGTTCCAAGCTTTGCCTGCAGAGTTGGCAAATGTGGAGTTCCCAGCTAAATTATTAGCTATAGTGGTTTGGACTACAATTCTACTGGATGATCTGAGTGATCTTTTGTTGGAGTGAGGTCTGATGATATTACTTAAGGCAGGGGTATTGTCAGGTTGGTTAAAAACTTTGAAGGCCACAATAAGTTGGTTGCACAGAATTTGCCTTGATAGCTCTAGCCATCGTAGATTTTTTAGGTTTGTACAGTGATGTGGTCTGTAGGGCAGCCCAATGGCAAATCTAGCTATTCTGTTATAGCAGGCAGAAAGTCTGCTGAGTTCTGTTTTGTTTAAGTTGGCCAGTATTGGGGAGGCATAGAAAAGGGTGGAGAGGAGATGGGAGTGGACAATAGCAGTCCTAGCTGGTGGGGTTAGGAATGATTTTATTCTATATAGTGAGCCCAGTTTTTATTGATGGTTGTTATGGTTTTATTTACATGGACATCAAATTTAAGATTATTATCTATGATTACCCCAAGTAATTTTGTATGGATGTCTGGGGAGATATTAGTGCCATTTTAGAGTTAATGGAGAAGGATACCATTGGCGATTTTTGTGTGGGAGAGAAAATAGCAGTTTCGTTTTATTAGGGTTTAGAAGAAGACAATGGTCAGCAAGCCACTTTTCAACTAGGTTGAAAGTTGACTGAGTACTTGCTCGAAGTTCATCCTGGGTGGTACCAGTCCAGATCAACGTAGAGTCGTCTGCATACTGTGTACAGCTGGCCTTTGGAATGACAGTATAGAGATCATTGATAAATATGGAGAATAGCAGTGGACCTAGGATGGACTCCTGTGGGACATCTATGGTGTTGGGAAGGAGGTTAGATAGATTATTTTGCCATAGTACTGTTTGTCGTCTATTGTGTAGATAGGATTGGAACCATTGAAGGGTGTGGTGACCCAGGGACATGTTAGTCAGGGTGTGGATTAGCAGTTGATGGTTAACCATATCGAACGCTTTGGAAAGATCCAAGAATAGAGCTGAGGAGAGTTTGTTATTGTTTCTGATATGATAAATATCATTGGTGAAGGAGAGGAGGGCTGTGGTAGTGCTATGATGCAGTCTAAAACCGTGCTGAGATTTAGGCAGTAGATTATTCTGGGTTTGGAAGTGTAGAAGTTGTTTGTGGACACATTTTTCCAGAATCTTAGCCAGTGGTGACAAGATGGATATGGGCCTATAGTTAGATAGTTCGGTGGAGCTCCCGCCCTTATGGAGAGATATAATACAAGATATCTTCCATGTTGAGAGAACTTTAGCTTTTAACAAGTATGTTTTAATAACAATAATGTTTTAGAAAAACTCAAGCCACTTGTCTGGCAATCAGTCTTGTTTTTTTTTTATCTTATCTTTCCAACATTTCCTGTAACTATTCATCCAGTCTAGGAAGGTCTGAGCTCACATTTCAGTTAACCCTTTTAGCATTTTTCCTTTAATCATCTGTTAACACACTTGCAATTTAATAGTAAAATGCAGTTATAAAACACTTAGAATTATAATAAGTATTTGTGTCTTGCATAACTATGCATTTATACTACATAACTAGACATCATTTTTCAATTAGCTTACATATTTTTAACTTTGATTTCAGTATTTTTTTTATTTATTTAACTGCCCTGCCATTCATTTTACAAAGACTGTTTGACTAATACCATCTGTGATTTTATTTTTTTTTAATTCAGAACTTTACTTGTTTGGTGTGGTGTACTATACAGTTATAAAAAACATTGTAAAAAACAGATACTAACACGTTTATATTTACATTATATTTGCTGTTGTCTGTCTTTCACTTTTGTGCATTTTAACATAAGTACTTTAGGTGAAAAGAAAATACATGCATGTCAGTCTTGTGTCTTTAAGTTTTTATACAAGCATGTCAGTCTTGTGACTTTATTTTTTTACTATTAACTATTTTCATTTGATTTTATGCACTAGAACTGTTTTGTTTACCTTTTGACTATGCTAAGAATGGCAGTCATATGCTCTACTTTACTGTAGTACTGATACATTTCTTGCTTTAACTGAATGGAAGTTTTAAACATTTGAGAATGATTTGTCCAGACATCAGATCCTACCATCCTACCATGTATGCTTAACCATTTTCAAAACACAAACATATTATAAAATATATCTCTTTTGTACACATCAGCTGTAGTTTCCTGCTCTTTCCCAATGTTCTCTTAAGCTCAGCTGTTATATGGAGTAAGTCAGTCTCTGTCAGTTCAGCTAATTTATTTTCTTTATCTTGTAACTGTTGTTTAAGAGTTTCCTCATGGTCTGCCTGATATGTCTCAGGAACCTGTTCTGCTGAATCTGAAACTCCTATGCACTTTTGAAAACATGTTTGTATAACTTGTCTAAACTTCCTGAACTCATTGTGTCTTTTGTTTAGAAGTTTATTACATTATTTTGTAACAAAATATACAAGAGGTCCCTTCAGTAACTGATTTGACTCCTGTTGTAATTCTGAAATAAACATTTTACATGTGGTGACAGGACATTACTGTTCAACATCTGAATAAAATGAAAACACTTTACCATTAGTTAATTCTTTATCATGAAAAGGTCTGTCTTCACAGTCTAATCTTTTAGCAATATCATGCAATACTTTTTTATGACATTGTACACAAAATGCAGTTTCTGTTGAATTACATAATATACATTTGTCATATCCCACATGGTATTCTTTGAGATACTAGTCACATATTGTAATACATATGCATTATGCCTTACTATCAACTTGCCCTGATAAGGTTTTACATTTACTAATGTGCTGTGTATACCAACATTGCAATTTACTAAAGCTTGGCTTACACCTGCTTGTATTATGTCTAATAGCATCCATACTAAAAATGTGACACAGAAAAAAGTCTTACCAGTTAGCAAGAAAACAGGCAATCAAGCTGTTGTTGCTGATGGCTGGAAATTTTTCAGAGTCATTCAAGAAGCTGGTGAAACACAACAGGCAGCGAGATGCTGTGAAAGTAGATGTCCACCTTTCTTGAAGAATTAATGGTACTGTGACATCCCTGGACTTCAGGCTCAATCTGGATTCAGATGTCTGAGTATCTTTGCCACTGCAAGCTGCATAAACTGGAATACTTCTGTTTAGGATTTACACATATGTACAAATGTTAGTTACTGCAATTTGACTGAAGTGACCCTCTGTAGAGATTACCACTCCCTCTGTGTTTGAATGCAGGTAGGCTCGCTATTGAAAAATTAATTTTATGGCGCTAAACCAGGCTGTTGTTACTGTGATGGCTCCAAAGTCTTCTTAAGACACTCAGTCTTGCTGGCTGGGTTTTGCTGAAATCAAAGTCTGGTTATAGTTGCATTCACAGTATGTTGCATATAGAAACTTGTAGAATATACATTGATGAGAGAATATACTTTGCAGCACCAAACTCAGAGCAGTAACAAATAACTTTTTATAACAAACCACACAGACTAATGTTGAAGCTTTACTTCTTGAATAACATGGATAATGTGAGAGATATGACATTTACCTCGAAATAAATGTGTCCCTACCAATACTGCTAACATAACTGAATTAATACAGATCTTATATACAGTTCTAGTCATGCACACACATATAGATTTCCTCTTGGTATTCTATTTTGGAGAATTGCTCATCCTGTAGAAACAATGCTGATTGTTGCAGATGCTGATTTGATGATATTATTTTTGAGTTTCCTTGCTTAACAATGTCACATTGTTGCTCTTTGTAAGAGGTCAACTTTTTCTGACAGTATGAATATCCTGTTTTTTTCTTTGGTATTTTATTTTGATCTTTGTGTGAGAACATCCGTTCTTGTGCAAATGCTGAATTCAAACTTTCTTACTTAACAATGTCATATGATGCAGATTGTTTTCCTGTTGTCCAGCCTTTAAGGAACCAGACTAGCTTTTTTTTCTGACAATGTGTAAACATACATCCTGTTTTTACATTTTTGTTCTTATTGACAATGTAATGCATACATAAGAGGTCAGCTTTTACATTTTTGCTGATTCTGTAGCAAAACATGTCCATTAAGCAAGTTCCTTATTTTTCAAGCCACAGTCATTTCGTATGGATGCTAATCACATATTGCTAAACTCTGTTTCTTCATTTAAGCAAGCTTTATTTTATACCTTATTTATGTTACATATTTGTAACAGAATTACTTTCAACCTTAATATTTTGTTGAGCATATTCTTACAAAGGTAAAGGATCAGATGAGAAGGCAAGAAATGTGGAAAATGCATAAATATAGTTGCAAGTATACAAAACTCGTGGAACAAGCTCATGTTGATCAGGTTCAAACTCAGGAGTGGTTAAGGAGAGGTCAGTTTAAACTAAAAGATGAATGATTAATATCAGCAGCCCAAGATATTGGACTACGTATACACTGGTTTACAAATTCCATTGAACCTGTGGAAGAAACACTCACATATCCTGTTGCTGGTTGTGATATACTAATGGCAGAAAGACTGTATACTGAAAGGCATAATAATGTAGCAAGACGGTTGCATTAGGGATTGTGCAAACTTTATAATACTGAAGTAGCTGAAAAACACTAGAAACATGATCCACAAAGCATGATAGAAAATGCTGAAGTTTATATGACATGGGATCATCCATTGCCAGCAGTTCAAAAAAATAGATACAAGAAAACCAGATATAGTAGTCCATGAAAAGAGGACAAACGTAGCATTGATCATTGAAATTGCTAATCTCAGAGGCTACAGTGTCTTACCTACAGAGAGAGGCACAAAGTCATAAAATACCTGGATTTGCAGGCAGAAACGAGGTCAATGTGGAAGAAGGATACCCAGACAGTTCCAGTAGTAGTAGGAGCAACGGGTCTTATAAAAAAGTGTTTGCAATCATACTTGGATAGTTTACTGATGCATGTAACTCTGGATGAATTGCAGAGGGAGTCATTACTGGGCACACTGCAGGTTCATTGAAGAGCACTTTTTGCTAACATCAAAGACTGAAACAATACTAATTTCATGAACTTTAATCATACTTTGACTTAGGAATGGGGTCCATTTTCTACATAGTATTAGAAATCCGTAAGACATGGCGAAATTAAAAAAGGCATCCTGGGATATTGTCAGGGCCCATTGATGCAGTGTTCTTGACCTTAGAGACAGCATTAAGGACCTGTTCTCTAGTGATAGCAGGGGGAATTATATTTGATGGTATTTTCTGAGGGAAGGTTGAAGGGGGAGAGAGGGGTAAAACTGGAGCTGAATTTCTCAGCCAGTAGGTTTGCTATATCTTCTGGCTCAGTATAGGTGGCTCCATTTACAATGAGCTCTGCACACAACTGTGTATTACCTTTGAGGTTGTGGACATAGCTGAAGAATGTCTTATGGTTGTCCTTGACCTGAGAAGCCAAATTTACTTGAAATTTGGCTTTGGTAGACTATTTTTCCTCTGACTTTTTTGTTTAGTTTGATGAGTGCTATTCTCCTGCTGGGTGCTGTACCTCCTAATTTTTGCCATGATTTTCTTCCTTCTGTTATACAGCCTATTGATTTTGTGATTCCAGCAGGGTGGCTTGTTTTTTTTTTTTTTGTGTTAGATCTGTACTTCTTCCTGGTGGGTACAGCTGCCACTATGCAGTTATTAGCATGCTTGCATAAGGTTTCTGTGAACAGTTCTGCATATGCAGCAGTGTTCTCAGGGTTTATGGAGGCTTGAAATTTTTCCAGGTTATCACTCAATAGCAGAAAGTTAGCCTTAGTATAGTTCCTGAATATTCCAGGGTTAGCTGGGGGACCAGAACTTCAAAAGTTCATCTCATCACTGCCACTCACTACTCATCCTCAGATGGTTAGAACTCCGCAACTACCTTAGATACCTGCAACTTACCACTACCTACAAGCTCATCTTCAAACCATCTGACTGTCCATTCCTGGCCACAGTGCTAATACCCTACACTCTCTCCCGCTCACTAAGATCTAAGAACCAAAACTTGCTTCAAGTACACAAATTATCTCATCCCCCAGGCCAACTACTACTAGCCTGCACAATAGCGAAACTTTGGAAGTCTCTCCCTTCTCACCTACGCAACATGCCTAACCATATTAACTTCAAAACCCACCTCTTCTCACACCTATCCTCCAAATGGGAATGTCCCTAAAGCACATCCTTTAATTTTGTTTTCTATCCTTTTACTCCCTCCTTTTTTTTTTTTTTTTTTTTTTTTTTACATGACTACCTAATGAGTATTTCTTCTGCCAGTATGGTTTAAATGTGAATAATATGATTTCCTATTCTACTAATGCTACCTAATACTTCGGACTGAATATTGTCTATTAATAGTAATGTAATGTAAACTTACATATATGTAAAAGTAATGTAATGTAATTTTCTTGTGGAGCTTTTCTCCCCGGGCCTCCACTGAAAATGGGCCGACATGGCCCAGTGGACTATCCCAGTCAACAAATGCAAATAAAAAAAATAAAATAAAAGTTTTATGTCAAAGGAGGCCATTTTGTGGTCTGACCTTACCAGGGAAAGCATTGCACTAGGGGGTGTATAGCACTCTTCCACATTAGTTAGGACTAGATCCAGTATGGTTGTACCCCTAGTTGGTGTATTGAAAATCTGGTCCAGGGAGTTTGTGTTTACAAAATCCAGGAATCTCTGTGGCTGTATGTTTGGTGTCGTATAGATTTCCAGTTAATAGTGGGGTAATTAAAGTTGCCCATGAACATGGTATTGTGTTTGATGGTGAGTGTTTACAATAATTTTAAAACAGTGTATACTTGATTATAGAGTTGTATGAGACTTCAGGTATACCATGGAGAGTACTTGTTTTTTCCAATAATTTTTGATTATTTGATGATTTGAACATGGAGTAGCTCAAGTGCCTTGTCTCATTTGACCAGCCTTGTTTAGTCCCTGTCTGTGTAGTAGCTGGTCTAAATGTGTAGAAGGCATTATAACCTTGCATGTTAGTGTGCTCTCCACAGCTTCAAACCATGTTTCAGTGACTGCACAGACATCAGCATTCTCTAGGGTGAAGAGATCTTCTATGGAGTGGAATTTTTTGTTTATACCCTTAGCATTGAGTAGTAATACCTTTAGATTTTCTTGGTTTTGATTTGCTATTTCAGAGGCACTTTTAATGCGGCATTGCCTAAAAAAGGCACTATGGGGGAAGACAACATTTTAGTTAATATTCAAAAGCTTATATGGGAGAGGTGCAGACCATCACTGGCAAAGCAGCGTGGTCTGCTGACAAATATTGCACCCACTTAGAATGACACCAGAAACTAAGTCAATTATTAAAGTAATTCATCTTTTGTTCGTATTGTGGCATCATCCTTGGAGAAGGTAAAATGCTGCTAGGCTCACACCAGCCTGGGACACATATTCTGAGTGCTCCATGATGTTTCTCTTCATATACTATAGGGATTACGTCTTGGGTCATTTACACCCACATGGACTATGACTGAGTCATACTGGTACTTGTGGTCCAATGACCTGAGTGCATGTGTAATGTGGTGGATCCTAGCCCCTGATAAGCAACTGACTGTGACTTTCTCCTTACTCAGCCTGGTGAGAGGGACATCAGCGTTTCTCATGATGGAGTCTCCAATGACCAGAATGTTGGATTGTGTGGTAGCTTGCCTTATGGGCTTAGAAGTAGATGCTCCATGAGATGTGGCTGCATGTGCTGATGTGGTTGTTGGTTTGAAAGAGTGCACTCGGGGCTGTTGAGGGTATTTTTATGTGTACTTTGTCTAGGAGGTCTTTGGAGTTTATGAAGGTTACATTTAAGTGCCTCAGAATATGTGGGTATATATGTCTGCTTTAAACTGTGTGTGATGGGTACAGTATGTGTACTACTGACATCCTTACTGACATTAGGAGTACTTTTATGTGAGAGATTTACCTCTAGTGACATTGTGTAAATACATCTCTCACATACCATATCAGTTCATTTGAGAATTAACTGGTTGTCAGCAAACATGAGGCAATTTGCCTCAGGAGGCCCATATCCACCAAGCTGGTAAAGGAGATAGTGGGAAAGTTCATATCCATGGCAAATAGACCATTTTTTATTGATTAGACAGCTGGAGTGAGAATATAAAGAAATGCCAGGTAGTTTGCAACTCTGGGGACAGTGCTTGTCACTGCAAGCTAGTTATCCTGTGTGCGACTAGGTATTGCTGAAATTTCAATTGTGCTTTTACAGGAAAAATGTCACTGAAGGTATCAGTGTCTATACAGGGCACTGCCAAATTCTCAAGAAGAAACCAGTAAGTAGATCCTGAAAATTTAAGGATAAAGTATAGGCATATATTCTAAACTTAGAAGCAAATCAAGCAGTACTTTCTGAAAACAAAGAATTAGCTTGTCAGGAATGATGAAAAGAGGGGAGTCGTGTGAATGGCTACTGCCTGGCTACTACTAGTGCTGATCTCACCACAGCTTCACTCTGCTCGGATACAATGCTCCTTTGCTTCTTCTGTCACCAGAAGCAAACCATTAGCACCAATCCAAAGATGAGAAGCAGGCGGCAACCTGTTTGGTGATGCACAGGCTTGCCCAGATGATGCAATGATCTGTAGGCTTGTAGCCTTTTCCTGGTAGATACCTTGAATAGCAACCAGACCAAGCAAGAATGCCAAGCACAGTCACTCACTACCCAACCAGAAACATTCAGGAACCAATGCACTCTGCTTATTCTCTCACCAGAAGCAGAATATAAGCACAAATTCCAAGCTGTCACCTTTGAAGCAGTTATTAGGCTTTCCAGTGATCAGTAGTCTCCAGGAAATAATGGCCCTGTGCTCCTTCTCTCACTAGGAGAGAACAGGGACACTCTTAGAAACTAATGAAAACAGTCCAAAAGGCACAGATGACAACATTTAAAACCAAAATACTTTAATATAAATTCATACAAATAAGCACTTTCATTCTGACATTTCAGAAGTTCATCAGACAGGTATTAACATTACCCATCCCCATTTAAATATATAAAAAATAAAATCACGTGACCAATAAAACTACATGTGGCATTAAAGGTACAATAAAAATAATAACAAAATTAAAATGACAAACCCCTCATAAAACAAATTAGATACTTTTAACAAATAAATGAAAAAATTAATATCATAAAATTAACCAAAAAAAATAACATCATACTTCACAAATATAAAATGTAAACCAAATAAATTCATCTTTTCAATGCCTTCAACTTAAGCTGAGATGAAACGGAGACATGATCATTTAGTCCAGGCCATTTATAAGAATTCAAATAAATCTGCCAAAACAGTTCTCCAATAATTGGTGGTCTCACAAAAGATGGTGCATATTTTAAAGGTAAGATGGAACAATGAGTTTATATCCTTAGCACTGCGGTGTGCACTAACCAGTTAAATATGAAAGAGGGCATAAATTAAGCTTTAGCTGTTTAAGTGGAGAGCCACTAATTTTAAAAGAGCAAGACAGATTGAAATGGGGGTGGGTACTTTGCATTCTGGTTCTATAAAATACAGTGGGATGGCCAATAAATTTAAATAGTTGAAGGGGAGTGATTTCACAAAATGATAATTTTGTGCTTACTCACAATAGCCAATGAAGGGGAGAGGAATGAGATATGTGGTCAAATTATCACGAGGGGCAGGCAACTAGAACAACAGTCGAGTTTAACAACACAACATCACCAGGGTTGGAGGGTCGGTTAAAATTTTCTGTGTGCCTAGTAAAAGACACAGCTGTGGTCTCTTTCCTAGTTTTAATATGCAATTAAAAGCAGAACACACGTAAAACGCAGTGTAAAGAAAACAAAATCACAATATTCAAAACAGAAGAAGGCAATAAAATAACACAAAATACAAGACAGCAAAAGCAAACTAACCTTTCCCTCACAGCAAGTTGTGACAGAGTTTGGGTGAGCTTTTCCAGTAAAGCTTTAAAATGTTTTATTTTTAGCCCTTAAACAGAAGGTTTAGTTCCTAGCTCCACACTCACTCCACAGGTAATTAACCTTAATTGACCTGTTCTATCTTCTGTGTGGCTCCTTAATTGACATGTTCTAATTTTTTTGTGATTTACAAGATTCACATCTGTGGTGTCTTTCCTAGTTTTAATATACATTTAAAAGTAGAGCACAAATAAAACACAGTGTAAAGAAAACAAATCATAATGTACAAAATAGAAGAAGGTGATAAAGTATTATTAAATACAAGAAAACAAAAGCAAACTAACCTTTCCCTCACAACAAGTTGTGGCAGAGTCTGGGTAAGCTTCTCCAGTAAGTGTGTGTGTGTGTTTGTTTATTTTTGGGGGGGGGGGGACACAGGAAGTTGAAACCAGGGTATAGATATGGAGAAAGAGTGCCAAAGTGTAGTGCTTTTGCATACAGCTGAAAAATAAGAAATGTGAGAATGCAGAATTGTGGAGGATTTTTTTTTCTATAATCATACCATACTGCTATGAAAATATAGGTAATTTTAGTTTAATATCTATTGATTTTATGGCTATAACTGGCATCCCTCTCAACTGTCCGTATTTTTGCATCATTGTTTTGATCTGTTCCTCATACAGTCTGTGGTTTTCTGGCAAATCACTGAGGACTGAAATCACTAAATAGTGGCAGTCATTTGATTTTCCGACTTTATATCAGGGGAAGGGAGAATGGAGTTTTAGGTGTAGGGAGCTATCAGGGAATTTAGGGTTAAGAAGTGGGAGGTGATTACTATGCTTAACGTTAGGACTGGGCGGGAATTAGGGCACTGGTAGAACTATGCTGTTCGACAAGTTCAGGTAGTGGACTGGTTAGGTGATTAACCAGGATCAGACAAGTGGGAGTTAGGGTACTTGTGGCAGTGAGGTACTAGAATGTAAACAGTTGTAGTAGACCTGGTTTGTACGGATTGCCCAAAAGAAATTTGGAAAGGCTGCAATTTGCATTCTTCTGTGAATGAAGAAAGTATGGCTTTGGTAATGGAAAGGTGGTGCCTTGGTGGTGGTGATTGTGGTGGTGGTGGGATCTGCAGTGGGAGGATCTAGTGCTATGGAGGAAAGGCAACAGTAATTTTTCTTCAGGGCAGCAATAAACAAAGAAGCAAACAAATAGTAAATATACAATGAAACAAATAAATAAAAGACAATGGTATTCATTGGTATTTGGCAATGGAGCATTGACACTGTGGCTTAGGGGTACACTTCAGTGGCACTAATAAGGGGTGCTTATTCGTTTCTATTACATTTACTGCATCCTCCATCTGTAGAGCCTGTAGTTCCCCTCCCTGTGCATTAAGAACTAGTGCTCCATTCACTAGGCTGTATCTTCTTTTAGGACTGCTTAACCTAAAGCTGCATTTCCCTATATACTTTCATCAGGGGTCCTGCGGTCCTTGTCTCACAGCCATGCAGGTTGCCATTAGGGATGCATTCAACAGGCTGAATCTGATTTTAGGAAAGGTTAGTCCAAAGCCACAGTTCCCGTATAACAGTCCTCACAAAAAATGTGTAATTATGTGCTTTAGCTCTTTGTCCTAACTGTTAAATAAGTTGTATTATTCTCTGTATAGACTCCTCATAGAATACAACCTAGCCACAAGGATACAAAGGTGTTCTGTCTAATATGGACACTGGAAAACTTAGATCATTCTTATTCACTGCAGCCATTTTTTTATCAGCGGCTTCAGATCTCACACCTGACTGCAAGTTTGGTGTACCTGCTGATCTAGTCTGTTTTAACCATTTTTTAGTGCTGTTTATTATCATTCTCTGTACAAAGCACTGGATTCTGTGTCAGTATCAAGTCCGCTTCCTATTTCTTGAAACATCTTCCATTAGGAAAGGAAGTTTGTTGTGTATTGTTGCAGCTATGTAATCTGTTTTGTAACAATATTTGTTAATGTCATACAATACCTTATTTGTGCTCTAGATAGTTCTAGATGTGTATGGAATGACAGTGTTTAATTTTGGTGTTTTTAATAACTTCAGAGTTTTAAATATCAATATTACTTATCTCAGTAAGTCTGCAGTTTCACAAAGTCACAGTACTTAGTGCTGGAGATCTGAGAAAGAAAATTAAGACAATGTGCATATGCTATGATACTTTGAACTGGTGCAAATCATTTGACCAAAAGTGCACTTGATTGCCTAAGCTGAAGTCAGACACCCAATTCCATCTTTATCTGATAAAAAAGTGTGGGATCTTAGGGGTGACACTAGAAAATGCAGGCTTGACTCAAACACAATCAGTGACTTCAGCAGATAGCTAGCTGTGTAGGAATTATTTTTCTTCTATTGGGAAAAAATCCATTACCAATGATTTACATTATTATAGTAATCACCAGTGTAACTCTTTGCAGAAGCATTGTAGTTTTGAGGAACTTAATGAATGTTGATGTATTGTTTCTGGCATATGATGGACTGTTAGATTTTAATGGTTGTATATATATTTTTTTATGTGTTTTGATTGTTCTATGATTTTGTTGTTTTGTTACAAAAAACACAGTACTTAAAACTACTGCCTTTCAGGGCTTGAGACTTTAAAGTTTCAGCACCAGGTTGCCCTGCATATACTATTTACTGTTTCAACATTTATATAGCTATATGGCTTACTATTACTATTTCATCAATCAATTTTATTTGCTTTCTCAGTACTATACCCCCACACTGATTATATTTTTGATTTTTCCTTTTTATGATTTCCACTGACTTATCCCCTGGATTTATTGCTCCTTTTGTCCTCATCTATGCAGAAGGATAGTTGTCTTGGCTTACTAAATCTTTCTTTGGGCACCTGCATTACATGTACCTTAATATTTTCCTTATTTAATGTAAGCATGCAGATACTGCTGACTAAATCACGTCTTTGCAATCATTACTAAATAATGTTTTCTTTTGCATTCAGGAATTCATGCAGACCCTTCCCCAGATAGAGAATAAATGGTATTGTACTCATCATAGTTTATACGTTCAAGAACTGTGTTTTGGCCCTAAAGTGTTCAAGGAACACAGGCTCCATAAACAGAGGGTTGAAAGCCTCTGGTCCAACCAACAAGTTCAGATTTCTCTTCAAAAGGTCAACATTAAGTGAGAATCATACAGAAATTGGTAAATGATCCCATAAAATAGGGAAAGACTGAGTAATGAAGTTTTGTCTTAATTTAAGTATGTTCATCATCATCATCATCAACTTTTTCTACGTGGGTCGGGGTGTCATGTCAACTTTTGCCATCTCTCTGCATTCAATTCTACTTTCCTACCTTATTCAACAATCATGCCTGACTGTCACAGGTCTGCTTTCACACAATCCACCCAACTTTTTGCTAGTTGCCGTGTTTTCCCCTTGTCTTCTTCTTGTCTGTCACAAATTTTCTTCATCAGATTGTCTTCTGCTTTTCTGGACATGTTTCCAAACCACTGAAATCTTTCTCTTTGACCTTCTTGGGAACTGGTGCTACTTTGCCCTTTGCTCCAATATCCTTATTTCTTTGTGTGCTCCACAGTATGTATTCTACCACCCATCTCAGGCACTTCATCTGCATCACCTCTAACTTCCTCAACTGCTCTGTCTTTACTGCCCTAGTTTCTGTACCAAACAGATGTACTGATCACACCACTGTTTTGTACATCTTACATTTCATCTTCTTTGTCACTCTTCTGTTGTACACTACCCTTGCACTCTGTGCCAGGTGGCTGCAGTCTCTCTGATTCTAGCTTTGATCTCCTCACCACCTGTTCCAGATACTTGAAGTTGTTAACCTTTTTCACTATTTTCCCTTCTATCTCATTTCTCAGCTTCCAATGATTTCCCCATTTGCTGTCATTATAACTGTCTTATCTGTACTCAGTTTCATCCTATGTGCCTAACAATTTTCTTGTCAGTCTATTAATGCCAAATCTGAAATTTAAATGCGTATGCCTTGAACACCTAGGCATATCCTGCAATCCAAATTCAACAGAGCTCTTAGTTCAACACTCCTAAAAGCCTCAAAGGCAAGAATCCCTTCGCCCCTATAGTATCTATAATTTAATGAAAATAAATTCAATATTTGAAGTATATCAGAATAATTAATGTTAAATAAACCATGAATCTTCTTTGTGAACTTTCTTTGATCTCTCTCAATTCTTGCTAAATACTTCTTACAGAAAGAGTTATTATATTCCAAGTAATGTCTTGCAAATATCTTGTAAATTGACCATAATGTATATGTTTCTACTTGATATCTTACAAGCATACATACTTGAAATAATGATTTATTAATAACAGTATCTACATTTTTTTTTTAAATTAAGGTCATTAGAAAGTATAGTACCTAAATCTTTATACTGTGAAACCTTGTCCAAATGCAAATCTTGTAAGACTATATTCTGTTTTACCAGTGGTTTACCAAAATACATCACCTTACATTTGCTATTACTGAAGGAAATGCCTACATCTGATGCCTATTTACTAATTTTTCCTAGGTATTGATTACATTACACAAAATTATTATTAGATATAACAACACCAATTTTAGAGTCAGCAGCATATTTGTTTAATCAGAAAGACTTATTCAGTGATATTATAGAAAACCCCAAATTAAAGGGAGTAGGACTGAGCACAAACCCCTGAGGAATACCTCTCTGAATTTTCATTATGGCGGAAGTATGTCCTTTTAAAATGACACATTGAGATCTATCTGAAAGCCATTTAGCTATCTATTTGATAATGAAAGAATTATAATCCAAATCACATTGTACTTTACATCTAGATGTATGTAAGAAAGAGTCAAATGCTTTTGTTAACTCTGACTAGACCACACATCAGGCAAAAGCAACCTCAGTAGTAAGGGTAACTTGATCATAAAAATCAATCAAGTTAGTTAGTACAGGGCTTCCCTTTAAGAACCTATCTAGCAATTATCCTCATACCGCATATGATTTATGATATATCTCTCAAAGCATTTACAGATTAGAGAGGTGAGACTAACAAGCTTATAATTATTTATATCAGAAGGACTGCCATACTTTAATATTGGTGTAATAAATGATCATCAGACTTTGTTCAGTTACGTACCAAATGCATTTTTGCGGATAACTTCCCTCAAGGCAAAGAGAGTAAATTTAGACCATTTTTAACATTTTGACCTATATTTAATACACAGTTAAATAAGCTTATAACCTGGTACATATACTCATCACAGAACACAGCCTAGTTTTAGAGATATTTTCTGTCTTACACACAACAGAAACCCTATCTGACTTTGGACGATTTTTCTTTACTGCAGCCATTTTAACAGTTTTTAGGTTGTATAAAATGTTTGGAAGTTTGGTGTCCCTACTGGGCTGGTTTGTCCTTAGTTTTTCTTTTATGTGGTTTTTATTTGTTAACATTCTTTGCTACAAAAGATCATACCCCGAATGTCATTGTTAACTGCACAGATTGAGCTCTTACTCTGCATGTCCACTGTTTGCCTATGCATTATAATATGCAGATTTGTGAGTTGGACCCTCATTTTCTACAACCTTAATCCCTTCCACCTGAGGAGGTGGCCTCTTCATATCATATTATAATTTACATCAGTTATCTGTTACAAATATATCACTGATTTACCCTGCACTCCTACCTCATACTAATTCACCAAAAAGTACATTAGAAGCCATCCTGCTCTATTTTATAAAGTCACTTTCCTACCAGCAATGTTTTTTTCCTTAAAATCTTTGTAAATGACTCTTTGTACACCACGTATCTAACAGAAAATGGCAAATTTATACTTTTTTCAACCCAGTGAAATGTATTTGTTAATTACTTCACTATCTCAATATAAGACCTGAAAATCAGGGCAGCCATTTTTGCCCTCTGTGCCCTCTTCTACCAGATATACATGTTCAGCAATAATATCCTTAACCCCTTAATCTAATTTTCTTTGTTACCTGCTTCTTCCAGTCTCAAATTCCTCCATATCATTAATCATAGCTGCTAATTACATCCAGTAGTTTCCTGTATTTCTAAACTAAACCATAATCCCTACTCTACTTCTCTCTAACCCTATCATCCCTCTTACTTATCCATTTATTTTAATATATATGCGCAATAACTCACCTCACCAGTTCAAAACAATAGGTGAGAGCATTTTTTCATCAGACTTCTTTTGTTCCTGCAAAAGGGCACATCATATAATTTATTAACTCAATTACGTTTTACAAATATTGCAACATCTCTTTTCACTCATGCTCTGTGTCACAGTCATGCATACTTTTAACCAAACAATCCATCTTCCTCTGAGTAGCCTTTAACACTTCACACATTTCTTTGTCTGGTCTAAATAATGTCTGTCATTGATAAATCATCTTCCTTTCTTTTCCTTGACTTACTTTTTCTATATCTTTGTGTGTTTTTTATCTTTGATATTGATACAAAGGTGAGAGTTATACTCTTTATATGAAGCCCTTTCCTATTGGAAAAGAGAGACAACCAGCCACTGTTACTTCCTGTTAACCCTTATGGAGATATAAGTATGAAATGGTGGGCTGTCTCCATAGCCATGCTAAATACTCATAAGGCATTCTTGGGGAGAGGCCTTTGCTAACCAATCATTTTCTTTCCCTCAAAAATGCCTGTGCTTAAGGTAGGTATGCAACCAAATGATTAAATTAGCATGAATTAATGCGTAATAATGTTATAATAATGTTAATGAATATGATTTAAATGTTGTGTTCCCCCATTGTAGCCAATAAGATAGACCATGTAAAGGGTATGATCAGGTTAGTGTCTAAGAAGAGGTGTTGGTGGGTAGGTTTGTGAATGTGTGCATGTGTATGTGCATGGCAGCCTATGTCTGGCTGTAGGTGTCTGAGTTGTCTCAGACAAGTGCATGCACGTGTGTGTGTGTGTATGTGTGCATCAGAGTGTGTGTGTGTGTGTGTGTGTGTGTTTGTGTGTGTGTGTGTGTGTGTGTGTGTGTGTGTGTGTGTGTGTGTGTGTGTGTGTGTGTGTGTGTGTGTGTGTGTGTGTGTGTGCGTGTGTGTGTGTGTGTGTGCCATGTGCATGAATGTCTGTGTGAATGTGTGTGAGTGTGTTTGGGAGGGATGCCACATCTCTCAACTCCCCTAAGACTAATGAGCAAAGCCTGTAATACTGAGGGACGTAACACTGGACATCAGGTAAACTTTTTAAGTATTAGTTTTGCATCCCAAATGATTTGTTGAACAAAAAGTGTGAAACTCTAGTGTTTGCTATTATTAACTGACTGTAATTATCTATTATTTAAGAGGGGTAGGATAAATATAAGCATCAGGGATAGTTGATGCATGATGCTTACCATAGGAAAGTGCTGATTATCCCCAGCAGTAACACCACATGATTTGATGACATGCAGATTGACTGATAATGAAATGTTTCCTCATTGAGACTAATCTTGACTGTGAATCTTATTTCCTGCATGCTGATAAGCTGCCCCTTTCGGCCTCAGCAGTTTACAGCAAATGTTCTCTGAATCCCAGCCATTCTCTTCCTCTGATTGCTCTTTGTGAAAAAAGAAGAGACACAATAAGCTTACATTTCCTGTTTTTCAACTTTATGTACTTCATGTCCATCTTAGTACCTATGCAAAACTACTTCAGCACTGCTAAAACTAAGTTTTCTATTAACAGAGTCAACAAAAGATGATGAAGACATGGTGTGGTATATTGAAGATTTACCCACAGTTGGTGTGGTTTAATCACGAGGGTAAATTTCAATGTACCACAACCACGGAGTCGGTTATTGCTATTATACAGTGACATTATTTAAGAAAAAATACTTAATTTTCTTAAATAATGTCTTTGTATAATGGCACATTACTGTTCTTCCGCAGCTGATGGTATACTGCTGCTTTGTTTTGATGTACTGCGCATGCGTATGGGACTTGCGTTCCCACATATACCCAGTACATCAATGCTTTGAAAGGAAGCAACGGAGAAAAGAAAGTCTCCGTTGCTCCGTTTTTGTTTTCTTTTTTTTTTATTATTAAAAAAAAAGTTTGGGCTACTTTAGGGGTAGGAGAGAGAGACATAATGGAGGAAATGCAAAGAAAACCAGGTACGTACCTTTAGTTTTAAATAACGTATCTGATTTTCTTTGTATTTCCTCAATGCTACCTCTCGGGTATGTCTGGAGTACGGACTATAGTTTTTTTTTTTTTTAATTTTTGTTGAAAAAAAAAAAAACGTTTTGGAATATACAAACGGAAAGTAGTCCAGGTGACTGGACCTTTTTCCGTTGGTATATTCTGGGATTTACAATGGGCACACTGGTTGGGCTGGCCAGTCAGAGTGCACGTTTTTGAATACTAATGGTCAGTCGTATAATATTCATATATCTGATATTGTTTTCACTACTGAAACCTGCCTAAACACAGGGACACATACACTATCCATATATCTCAGTCCATTATAATGTTAGTGGAAGTAACCAACCTAGTAAGGAGATTGTTATAACTCTGGTTTATGCTACTTCAAGTACCTGTAATATTACCTGCTGGGTTGTGACCAAAAAAAAAAAATCACTTTACATAGTACATTATCTTTCAATTGCTTCTCTCACCTCAGCTTTGCTACACCAGTTCAACATTCTGTTACACGGTCTTTTTCCCTGGAGTGTTCAAAGGAATGTCATTCATCTAGGAGACTTATATGTGAACTTGTTTTGTCTCATCAATAAAAGGCAGATCCCCATAACCTTAACCAACTTGGTTCTGTAGCTGTATTACCTAACATCCCTCCTTCTTAAGACTGAGGTTGATCTTCTCCCTTCTACTATCCAGTTCTCCCTATAGATGTCACCGTACATATACCCTCTGTGATCCTCTAATCACTTTCCATGTATTTCCTTCTTTCGTGTGAAACTACTGAGGTTCTACCCATTACGCTTATCTGTCTCTTACCCTCTAATAAAGCAAACTTATTATTATATTACCTTACTTTCATGATTGGTCTCAAATATACTCAATCCTATACCTAAATGAAGGCCTTTTCTTCTGCTCCATCTGCTTCTCACAACAAAATTCTGTCTATACACTAAAAAAAAGTTTCCTGGAACACAGTTCACTGGCAAAAAAAAAACAAAATCAAACTTAAACATAACAAAAATACACTACTGTGTATATCTGATAGTCTTCTAATAACCCTTTCTACTTATCTAGTAGTAGTTTTTCCAACTATAATAGTGAAGGCTTGATTTATTTATCCCTATGTAAAACCTGTGGTGCATTTTACATTGGAAAAACTACTTGTAAACTCAAAAGGAGGATTTATGAGCATTTATATGCTATTAGAGTCGAAGATATTAAAAATGCCTTGTTTAAACATACACTGACATGTCCCCAAGCAAAATGGGGCTTCTTTGTTGTAGAGAAGGTGCAATGTGATGTGAGGGGGGCCCATGGGAAAATAGGATAGAGGTGAGAGAAATATTTTGGCAGTTGTTATTGGAAGCCAATAGATTCCCAGGGCTGAATGAATACATATCCATTGCCCCTATTTTAAAAATGAGAGCTGAAAAACTATAAAATAAGTACATATTTTGTTTTGCAAGTTCCTTTTGTTGGTCTTTGATTCAAGTTTATTTATCTGTCCAACACATTGTAATGGCTTTAGTATTTATATATTTATTTTAAAGTTCTTTTAAAAAATGTGCATGTTTTTATCTACTTTCATCTGTATTTGTGGCAAGTTGGTAGGTTGTCACGAATATTTTAGTTACAGGATTTAATTGGTGTCAATTAAACAATTGTTTTAACTATTAATTAAATTAGGAGGGGTATATAAGCAGGCACAGCCTTCATTCATTCATTTTACATCTGAAGAAGGCTGGTGGACGAAAACGCTTTGTATTGTGTGGCGTTTATGTGATTAAACCTGCTGCTGCTTACACCTACAGGCTCGTGTTTTATTATTACCTTCTGCCTCTTTGGGTGCCTGTTGTGGTTTTACTGGTTCTTGGTTCTGTGGCACCCTTTCCTTGGAGTTTTTCTACTTATCTATTTACATTCATCTAAGAACTCAAAATAGAATAACTATACATTAATTTAATCGATGTGTATGTTGTCGACCGACATATTGTCGAAAGCAGTGGCTCAAGATTTCATATTTGCAAATGTTGCATTTGCGAATAGGTAAATAAGCAAATCCCGCTGTAAATTCATTAATGGAATGTTCAACATCATAAATGCGACATTAATGTAAGTCGCACACTTTAAACATGTGTACTGCTCAGAACGCATAGACTAATAATTATACAGTGAAATAAATTGGATATTACATTGTATTGAACAACTAACAGCTCTGTGTTGAAGTATTATAAAACTTCAGGTATGTAATCGCTGGAAAGGAGTGTGTGATATTGTAGTAAGTGTGTGGTTTGCTCTTTCTGAAAGCAATGATCTGTTAACACTTTGCTATGTATTCATAGATGGCTGAAGAGGATAATGTCAGTTATAATCCAGGTGTTACTAGAGAATAGGTACACCACAGAGAAGAGTCAAAAGGGACGTGACATGTTATTTATTGAGGGTTATCATTACTATTTAGAAAAGTCTGTTGGTAGTAAGCACTACTGGTGTTCCACTCATAAAAGTAGAGACAAGTGTAAAGGTTGTAGTATAACTGAGCTAAGTATAGACGGTCATTCCCTGTGTAAAACTACAGCACACTTTCATGGACCTGACCCAGTACAATCAGAAGTATGTCAGGTTCATGAGCGTATCAGAAAAATGGCACACTCTTCAATCGAGGATCCCTGTAAAATTATATCAGAGGTATTAGCGAGTACACCTACAGCAGTTGTTAATGAGTTGCCTAACAGCAAAGCATTACAGGAAAGCATGACTAGGATAAGGCATAGGAAGAAAGTTGCAATGTTCAGAGGTCTTCATTGCCTAAAGGACCTCCATCCTGATATGCTACCTATAAAAAATGGGAGTTTCCTAATAGAACATAGTGTTGACAAAGGTGAAGGTTACAGATTGTGGTCATTACAACACCTGATAATTTAAATATTTTGTGTGCATTTGAGTTTCTCCTAGTTGATGGCACCTTCCCAATAAGTACAAGGGAGTGCCGGCAAGCTTACACCATCCACGGCCCATTAGACTTCCCAGTGTCAAAGAAAATAGTACCACTGGTATATGGTATACTATCCTGCAAAAGTGAGGAAGGCTATAAACAGTTATGGGCAATGGTATTGGATTTATGTATGAAACACAGCCTGCAACTTAACCCACGTATGCTAATGTCAGATTTTGAAAGGGGTGCTGTGAATGCTCTACAGGATAAACTACCCGATACCATCTCAAAGGGATGCTGGTTTCATTTGTGCCAGATTATTTGGCGCCAAATACAGCATCTTCACTTAGCGAAGGAATTTGGCACTAATGTTAGGTTTGCAAGTCTGTGTAAACAAATCCCAGCAGTTGCGTTTGTCAACCCTACTTATATTAGTGAAACCTTTGCAGACATTGAAAGGGATTTTCTGGAAATTGGCCAGCAATTATGCATATTTTTTAAAGAAAACAATCTCAATGGACGACCTAGTCATTATGGTATGAGAGGTGTCACTGCTGAAAGGCATCCACCTTTGTTTGAAATACCATTCTGGAGCCAATATGACACCAGTAGTCTGGGATATCCATGTACACAGAACGCTGTGGAAGGGTGCATAGGTGCTTGAGGAGTCTGATGCATAAGAAAAAGTTGTTCTTGTTAGATGTTTTACATGCCATCCAACTAGAACAAAACCATGTGGAAGATCTCAGGAGAAGATGTATGTCTGGTTTGCCATGTACTCCTAAGTGTTGAAGGTTAGATGTCAAAAAGCGTGCTTTTCAAAACCTTATTGAGAAATGGGAAGAGATGACTCCACATGGCTTTGTGACCTTGTTAGCCCAACATTGCTCCTTTTAGGGCAGAGTTTTCTTAACACACTATGTTCTTTGTTTAAGGTGTATTGTCACTACGCACGGTTGTTTGCTATTGCAGATAGTTCACTACAGGGGTTACTGCAAGAAGTGTTGCACCAACTTCACAATGGAATATATGTAAAATTAAAAAAAAAAAAATTACATGTTGAAGGAGCAGTATGTTAATGCAAATGATTTTACGGCTCTTCCAACGCAGTTGTTCCACAATACTGATGGGTATATCATGTCTGTGATGGTGAATACTTACATCGAATTTGCCATGTCCGTTATATGCAATTCGACATTTTTTACATTCAAGCAATGTTTTTTCAATGTTTCAGTTCGGCAAAACCACCATTTGGTTACTAGTTGTTCGACTAAATGAATGTATACTGTCAAATTAGACACATCTAATAGCACCTTGTAATCCCAATTTCTACAGATCATTAAATAATGTTCAAAAACTTTTAGTTCAAACAATCTCCCTCTCTATAATCCTAAATATCTAACAAGGCCTGGAAGATTTATTTAACATTTGTTTACCTTGAAAGTCTGTCTGGGACAAAGCCTAATTTCAGCAGAGGCCCAGGGAGAAACTCTCAAGATGCATGTCTTTGGAATGTGGGATGAAACCCACACAGATGCAAGAAGGACATGCAGACTCTGCACAGAAGGCACCCCAGCCAAGAATTAAACAGGAGACTCTCTTGTTTTGAGGTGACAACTCTAACTGCTGCACCACTGTCACTGCCCACTGAATTTCTTTTCATTTTTTTCATTACTCTTAATCCCTTGCACTTACCCCAGCCCTCCCCATCTGCAACATGATCTCTTTGTTAGCTTTCACTTAAAAAATATTCCTCAGAGCATCTGTTTTCTTCTTTCTTTCTTTTTTTCCAGTTTTCCCATTATTATACCATTTACAAACCCATGTTTGCAACCATACTTTCTGTGGAAAACCTCTAACTATATTTTGTGGCATTAGTGCAAGTCCAAAGTGTATTACTATTTTCTGACTCAGTACTCAATAAATAGAAAATATCTATCATCTTTTTACTTTAAAGCATCCAGGATGACATCTTCCTTGAATGTTATAGGCTTATTTCAAACTTCTCAACATTTGCCTAACTCTTCAAAATATACCACGATTTTCAAATAATCTAACATTTATAAAAATACTATAAACTTAATGCTTGGAGTAGGTGGTCATTTTGGATGGATAAACCATATATGCTGACACACTATACATAGAGATGAAATTAATCCATGATGTTTGTTAAACAGGTTTGTTCAGAGTTTAACATAAATGAAGAAATGTTTGGATTAAGTTGCTTATTTATGTAAGTTATTGGACAGTGTATTGATATTTATGTTGGATGTTTTGTATGCTGGTTGTTTTGCTTTTTGAGTTTAAGTGGATTGCTCATTTTGCTTTTGTCTTCAGAAATGATATTTCAGTGTTGCTTTTATTGGCATTTGTGCTCTCTTACAGTTTTGATGCTGTTTTCAGTATGCATGTTTTCTGATTCTGATAATTGGAAGTTCTGAGTATGCAGGTATTTCAGTGTTTTTATGTATTGTGATTTGCTGGAACTTGATTCTACGTTTAGCCTCAGGGCCTTAAAGTATAACATACTCAACCCCTGCTGACATAGTTCAGGCCAAATTATAATACCTATAATACTTCTACTGCCCTCCTCCAAACACATACAAAAACTTATAAAATGGCTACTTGAGAACTACCATTTTATGGACCTTAAAGGCATTTGATTTGTGAATCCCACTCCTCTCCTAATTAAAAAATGGTTCTGTAGACTAGTAACTCAGTTCCTTGGTTTTCATTATATCTTCACAATTGTTGCATTCACATTCTTTTCTGTAATTATCCCATTATCCTACACAATAGGCTCTTCCAGATTTTAGTTTTAAGCTCCATTCTCTTTTTTTCCTCTTCAATAATTCTCTTTGTCCATTAATTTTTTATGTTTTAATATAATTTTTTATCCTGATAATCTACTTCTCTTCACAGGTTCCCCACACCCTAACTCACTTAAAACACTTATTCAGGATGAATTTAATCCAGTCAAACTCCCCATTTTCTAGAACTTAGAATATATATACTCGAGTGTATTTATAATTAGGTTAGAATATGCTGTTTCTGTTGTAACTAGCTCTAACATTAACAGTACATCTTTACAAAATGCTCTCAATAAAATTTGCATTTTATTATTCTGTCAGTTATTTTTCATCAATGTACCCTTTTCAACTCCACTGATACAATACCAGTAGTGAAAATAGCCAGTTTTCCCTTTTTCACCTTTACTTATAAGCTCCTTTTCTTGAATTTTGTCCACCTGTATGTCATCAGTGTACCATCTCACTACATCACAATCACATAAGGCTTCAAATGTTGCGTAAACTATGCATTATTTATTTATATTTTACTTATATTTTATTATCGGGTTGATCCTGCTGGGCAAAGTCCATTTTAGTGAGGAGCAAGAAACTAATTAGGAAATATGTCTAATAATTTGCTTTGTACAAGAAAAGTCAATTTTACATGTACAGTGAAAAAATTACAAATGTCAGTATACAGATACATTTAGCACAAACTAGTATAGGAATATGTATAATATTTATAAGTCTGATGAATTATGAAATCAGCATAACTGTGGCAGTAGTATTTAGCAATTGAGGGAAATAGTCTTAACTACCAATATGTAAGGCAAAGTATGAAAGTAAAAGGATAAGATGGAAATAAAGACTGGGACAACAGAGGGAAATAAGGAGAATAGAAGTGAGAATGATAAAATGGTGAGAAGGAAGTATAAAGATGAAGGAAGACTTGACAGTGGAAACATGGATAATAAAAGGAAAACTACAACGAGCAATACAAAGTGATAAAGGCAAACTGTGACATGGAAAGATAAGGAGAAAGAAAGACTGGATAAGAGGATAATAGTTTAGCAATAAGTGCTGCTATACTGTGAATGTAAATCTTTCACATTAATCACCAATGAAAGAATATTTTTGTAAACTTGCTTCTGCTGTTTAGAGTTTTCTGTCCCCTAACATTCAAAATCTCCCTTTTCTCTTTCTTTACTAAAGTAACACTTTCCTACCAGACATAGTCCTCTCAATGTAAATGTTTATAGCTATACCTTCATTTGAGCTAAGCCCCAATCACAAGTTCTATTTTTCACATTTCCATCACCTGTAACTTATGTGCTCTATTCATCCCTTATCAATTAAACCACTTGACGAAAAGATGTGGTTCCTGTGCCCTATGTCTTTTCTTCCTCCAGTCTATTACATCTTCAGCTTTATTCATTTCTGTTTTCTTTTCTCGTTCTTTGTTTTTCTTTCTTTCTTTCTCTTTGGCACTAGTTTTGGTCATCTAATGAAAACATGCCCTAAGTTCTATAAATACTGCCACCTACTATCCACATTTTCACTGTCTTATCTTTTTATTCTTTCATGTTTTACAACTGTTTAATTTTTTTCTCTGTTATGCACATACTTTAATTTCTCTAAACTTCTGTGTAAACTCTTGATTTGCCTATAGATGATGCAGTGAAATGTTTATTTCAAAGAAGTTGATATCACCTTTCTATGTAAAATGTAAACTCTACATTAATGTTAAGCTATTATGTGAAATAATATTTTATTGCAATTGCTACTACTTCTTTAGTTCTTTGCTCTCTCTCTCCATATATATATATATATATCTATATATATCTATATATATATATATATATCTATATATATATATATATATATATATATATATATATATATATATATATATGGGATCCTATCTGATCACAGAAAGCCCATTTCACCAAGACCAAATCACTGAAAACTCATTTTGCCGAAAACTCATTTCACTGAAAATAGTACAAGCCGTGTATGTGCCCTTTTCTCCACTCTAGTGCGAACCTGGAGTTAGAATATATAAGTAGGGGGGTGTGGGGGGTGCAGGCCCCCACATTGGGGAGGGTGTGGGGGCATAGCCCCCCCCCACCTAGCTTAGTTTTATACTGTCCAGTTCCTATTAACTAGGTAAGTTAGTAGTTTATAACAACATTAGGTGGGGGGCTATGCCCCCCACACCCCACCAATGTGGGGGGCTGTGCTCCACCACACACACACCCTACTTATATATTCTGACTCCAGGGTCGCACTACAGTGGGGAAAAGGGCATATACACTGCCTGTACTATTTTCGATGAAATTATTTTTTGTCGAAATGAGTTTTCAGTGATTTGGTCTTGGTGAAATGAGTTTCGGTGAAATGGTCTTTCTGCGACCTGATAGGAACCCATATATATATATATATATATATATATATATATATATATATATATATATATATATATATATATATATATATATATATATGGTGTCATTAACTCCATTGAATTGTATGCTAATTGATGAAGTGAATGACACTGAGATGTGATCGAGTTTACTTTCTTCGAAAGTTTAACATTTACATAAATTGCACATCAATTGTTTGTTGGTAAGGTAAATGTGGGTTTGGGAAACTAATGCTGAGAGCTTCTGATGTTATGAAAGTTATGACATTAAGGGATGGGAATGTTTGTGTGAGTGCAGGCAGGTCAGGATAGGGTTAAGTAAGGGCATAGTTGTAGTGTAGCATGCATGTATGTGTTTGCATGTTTGTGTGTCCAAGCTGTCTAGATTAGTGATAGTGTAACAGAAAGGGGTTTTAAAAGGTAAGGTACAAGTCTGGGTTATGGTTAAGGTTAGCAAAAACCCCATGGCTACCTTTCTAATATCTAATAACCCTAATTCTAACCCTAATCCTGCCAGTACCCCTAAACCTGACCCTGCCCCTAAGCCTAACTTTACATCTTACCTTTCAAAAACCCTTTCTGTAACACTACCATTATTCAGGCTAATTTGGTATGAATGTGTTGTTGTGCATTGGTGACCAAGTCGCAAAAGAAAAGTATAAGTTTCCTTTTGCAATTGTTTTAGTTTTAGATGTTTTGAGTTTCACAATATATTGAATTTTGAAAAGTTGACATTGATTGTTTCCATATATTTGCATTTCAATAATTACACACACACACACACACACACACACACACACACACACACACACACACACACATATAAATTTATAAGAACATTTAGAACATAGGAACACACGAGCCATAGAATGCCTAGCTATATACACCTTTAAGTAGAGAAACGTAAACGTTCTTGCTAATCTTTTCAAGAACTTAATAATTCTTAATTCGAGCATGGCCATATTGATACCCTTGATAGAAATTTGAGTCTACCCATGCAGTCATCAAAACTAGTCTTAAAGGTAGCCAAAGTAGTATTTTGTTTGACCAATAGTAGAAACTTATTCTTTAGGCTTGTGATGCATTAATTTACAAAGCTATCCATCCAGTACATCTTGTTTATTTATTCTTTTTTTAGTTTTTTTCTCCCCTTCTTACACTCTGACAGTCATACCAATGCCACATATCATTCACTGGGTCTACCAGCACTTCAATCAACCCCAGGTCTAATCTTCAAATTTGAGCCTGAGCCTGAAGGGATCTTATGGACATTTGGGGGTGGTGTTGCCATCCCTCTTCAGGCCAGGGGTTGGAGGGGTCTTATTTTATAACCTCTATTTCACCCTCGCCCCTTGCAGATCCTGTGGTTACTTCAGAGAGATGAGTGTGCAATGAAGATGTGCAGCATATCATCTCACCTCTGCAGCTGCTCAGCTATGTCTTCACCCATTCCCCCCCTTTGACCAAACCTCCTAGTGAGAGGTGCCCAGCCTCCACCAGGGATTGTCACTGGAGATTCTCACAGGACTGTCTCCCTTCCTCTCAGTGATGGCAATGTTCATCCCTCTGTGCCACTCAATCAGTCACCAGAGCCTCTAATCAAATCTAGGTCGGCTGGGAAGTATTCAGGGTTTATCTCTGTACACAGTGTGAGTGGTTTAAATCTTTCTTGTTTATTTGTTGGTGTTGATTTAGGTTCCTAGTATGAATGTTTGTAGAGCCCTTGCTTATCCTAGGAAATACTACATCAAACAAGAATGAGAAAGAATGAGTCTTTCATGACTCCAAAAGAGGGACACAGATCACCTTACAGTGGATAGTAGGCTACTGAGTAAAATGATAGTTGTGTTAATTCATCAGGGTAGTTGAAGGATTTAAGGACCCTAATCTTGGTTAAAAAACCCTTGGAGCCTTTCCAGTTGAGCGATATACCTGGATTTGTACATACTGCATGAGCACTGTATTCAATGAAAGGTCTTATAAGGAAGAATACTGTAGTAGGGTGACTTCTTTCAATTTTGGAAATATTTCTTTGGAAATTAACTAGGCTAGATAGAAGGATTTCCTGATGATGGTGGAAACATGATGATCAATGCAACAGAATTGTCCTGATAATTACACTAGTATCTTATGATAGTTATCTGTCTGAAAAGAAGTTTCAATTATAGTCCATTGATGTTGACTTTTGTATCAGAGAACTATATATCAAAGGGGAAGGGGCCCAGAACAAATCCCTGTGGGACACCATTGCTGTCATTATCTGTGTAGAACAAATCACCCCCCCCCCCACCTTATAGCATGGGCTCTGTCAGACAATTACTTATCCAGTAAACTATTTATAGGTTAATGGTGAGTAGGGAAGCGTTTGTCAAAAATCTCAGCAAGTGAGATAGTGTCAAAGGCCTTGGCTAAATGCAAATAATTAGCTATGCCATTGTTTACTAGTTCAACTATAATACATTCCATAGTCTTGTAAATAATACTAATGAGATTAACAGGCCTAACTACAACGGTCGAACAATGTCCAGAACCTTCAGTATTTTGGATTGGATCTCATCTTTGTCTGCAGCTTTGCCACAGTAGAAATTTTCAATCGTTGTAACCTCTTCTACTGCAAAAGATCCAGTCCCAGCAGTTATTCTGAGTCTATATTACGACGTTGAACGCACAGGTGTTCGAATGTTGTAATATCGAACCCATATGTCTGAAATGTGAAAATAGTGAAAAACATCTGTGTGCCGTTTTCACAGCTTTGCTATTTCCTCCACTGTGGTGCAATCTCAGAGTTGGTATATTTAAGTAGGGGGTGTGGGGGGGCACAGCCCCTCATGTTGTGGGGTGTGGTGGGTTGAATCCCCCCACATTAGTATACGTTTAAAATGTATGTGTTTTTTTTTTTGTTTTTGTACCGGAACAGCGATTTTTTTCCCTGAGTAAAAAAAATCGCTCTGCGTGTTCGTACTTCTAGCATTTTGAACTTCCCGGTTCGATATTACATCGTTCGAACACTTGTGCATTCGACGATGTGATATAGATCCATTATTTTGACATTGCTACTCAGAAGGAGGTCAAGTCCCCTGGATTTAGCTGTTCCTCAGTCTGTTCCTCCTATCTTTCAAAACTGTCCTCTGTTCAGACCTACATTTTACCATCTTTGCTGAGAACAATATGGACAGTATATCCCCTCCCCTACCTTTGATTGTAAGAAGGCATGTCATCAAAAATCTACACCTTCTTATTCCTGTGGATAATGTATTAAATAACCCATTGATAGTTAAGTGCACCTCTTTGTGCATAAGTGCCTCTAAAACACTGTGGTAGTGGTGTAGAACTGCAGTAAATAGTGCTATCTGCATAGCTCAGGCAGATGTTATAAATAGATGCTCCCATAACTTGTGGTAGAGGTACAGAATTTGTGCAGAGCTAACTACCTGGCTATGTTGGATTATATAACCATCTGATATACTAACTGATAAGTATACTTTTTTGCACTTGATTGTATTGTACTGCATTTACATATTTGTCCTGTGCATTCTCTCTGCAGTGTTTATTTTTCCACCTTCCCTCCCACGTGTTGTTGTATTCTTAAAGTTGGTGGCTTTGGAATTGCCTGCCACTGTTGCAAATTTGATTTTGGTCACTTCTCCCATTCCCATCTCATTTGCTCACACAACTGAGCACAGTGAGATCATCTAGGAAGGACTTCCCCCTTACTTCTTTGATTTTTCACACTCCTCCCTGTCCCATCTCATCAGCTCAGTCTACTGAGTACAATGAGAGCATTTGGGAAGGCCAAACTCCCTTAGTTTCTTAATCTTGAATTATCTTCTGTTTCCTCCCTCTCCACTCAAAAAAATTACACTTTATTCAGCTGCCTTTACTGTAATTGGATTCTTCATACTTTATCATGTTATTTTTACTATGTGCTCTTAAAAGAAAACTCCACCCTAGAACTAAAAAAAATGTTTTTTTTTTCACTCTGTCTTTTTCCTGACCTATTTTTAACACCTCAAAATCACTCTAAGTACTTTATTTGTAATTTTAGCCTGTTTTCCACAACATGGCTACCAATGGGGCTTGCTGTATTAACATGATCTTGTTCTTCCTCACACCTTTCTCTTTCCCATAATTCTTTGCATGACTTATGCCAGACATAGGGAAGTAACTTTGAATTCCCATGTCATTGACATATAATGGGATTTGGGAGGGTCACTGTGATTTTCTTTGCCTTCTGTAAAAGGACTGCTTCTTTTCTGTCTCTAATCACCCTCATTTATGTTTGGTTCAGACCTAGTTTTACACTATACTTAGAAGTTATCCATCTATAGCCAGAAAAGTAACTACATTGCTGGCCTTTGTTCAGGGTTTTCGTTTGTAGTTCAAGAGGACTTGAGAGTCCCCTCCCTCACACTACTGCAGAGGTGTTAAAACTGTCACTGCAATGAGAGATCCTTGTAGAATCATTTCCTCAGACTACAAAAGAAAACATGGAGAGGATGGTATTCCCTCGGTAGTTGTATGTGAGGAAATCCCAAGGATGGGATAGAGGTCACAGCCACCAGTCTGTGTCCTGAGGCCTTGATCACAAACCTCAGACACCCAAATCTAAGAGGCCTACTAGCTTGCCCCAGCCCATGCTGCCTCAGCTTTTGGCCTCCTCCACCCAGAGTGGAGCACAGGACCTGGTTTAGCTAACCTAGGAGCTCTTGGATTTCATGAATTTCAGGGGGCCCAGCCAGTCACAGGTGCCTGTTCCAGGTGCTTCTCCTTGTAAAAGGAAGAGAGAGGTCTCACCCTGAAGGATTTAGATTCATCAGAATCTGAAGATGAAGAAGGACTCTCTTATGCAGAACGTCTCCCTCTTCGATCATTTCTTGACTCAGATTCAGATGACTATTTTTCCTCTGCTTCCCCCCTGAAAACTTATCCTTTGTGGAAACTCTGCACAAGATGAAGGAGGCTTTCATGTGGGAGAGCAGAGAGTTTTCTCAGCTCCAGACTCATTATTGAGAGCTTCTGAGCCTGCCATTTCCCAAATCTTTAACCATTCCACAGGTGCATATAGTTTTGGATGTTGTCTTTGAAGATATTTTCCCTTCTTTCTGCTCCTAATAAGTTGGGCTGCTTTTTAGGGTGCTTGAGACCCACAGTTAGATCCCTTGGTTGTGTCTACTGAATCTACCAAGTTATCTCCCAAGGGTGCTGCTCGACATTCTCCTATCAAATGACAGAGAAGCAGAATGCTTGATAGATTTGGTAAAAAGACTTATGCATCAGCTACCCTGGCTATGAGGACTCTTAACTGCCAATTCCATATGGTAATGTATAGAGAATCTTTACTAGAAAAAAAATTATTGTTAAGGCAGAGGGAATCACAGACAGGAGCCTGCAGAGGGATATACATGAGACGGTGAGATCAACCCACCAGATGCCCAGGCAGTCAGTAAAATTGGTTATGATGCATTAGATGCAGCATGTAGGGCAGTTGCTATGGGGACTGTCACACGAAGACATGACACAACCCCTGTCAGACCAAGTGGAGACAGAACTCCTTGATGCCACACTGAATAAGTTCTTCTTTGGTACCCCTGCTAAGAATGTTTTTGAGAAACTAGATAAGAAAGAGAAACAAATTAAAGCAGTTAAATAATTTTGTCTCCCACACTGAGATTTAGCAGGAATTGCCTCTCTAAATCTTGGCCACTGCCCCTGAACCAAGAAAAAGGGAGGTCTCTCCAAGGAGACCAAGAGAGAGTAGAATGTGAAAATCTGATCAATGCACTAGACCTCTGTGAGCCAAAGATCCTATGCCCTCCAGAGAGTAGCTGTGACTATCAACAGAACCTCCCCCCACCAAAAATAAATAAAAATCCCAACCTGCATCTCTCTGACAGGAAGGCTTTTCTCCTTCTTTCAACAGTGGAAAATCATCACCAGGGACTCATGGGTCTTAAATATCATATAAAGAGGCTATTGCATCCAGTTCAGAGAAAAAAAAAAACTTTTTAGGAATACCAAAGCCACCAAAAGATCAAGAGGGACTTTTCCTCCAATTCTAGCAGAACTTCTACAACAAGAATTTATTCAACCAGTTCCTGTAGGAGAAGAGGTCACAGGGTTTTTACTTTAGAATATTGCTACTTCCAAGAAGGAAAGACATCTGGAGGCCAGTCTTAGACTTGTCAAAGGTAAACAAGTTCCTTCACTTACCAAAGTTCATAATGTTCACCTTGCAAAAACTACTGCTAGTCATCTTCTAGAGAGCCTATATGATGACCCCAGACCTGAAAGATGCCTACCTTCACATTCTCATTGTAAAGAAACACAAGAAATACCTTTGTTTTCTGGTAGGAGGATTACAGTACCAATTTGACCTTTACCATTTGGCTTATCTAGTGCTTCCAGAGTATTCACCAAATATCTAGTACCTGTTATAGCCTGTTGCAGAACTTTTGGACTTCACATTTACTCTTATCTGGATGACTGCTTGATCCAGGGGAAATCTACAATGACAGCTTTGCCATTTACTATGGACTGCTTCTAGAAGGTAGGCTTCACCCTCAACCTCTGCACGTTACAACTGCAGCCATGTACAAAAATTCTATTTCTAGATACGTTGATAGACGCAGTGCAACAAAAGACCTTACCCTACGACAAGGTCTCTTATTTGAGAACCTCTTAGAAAAGCAGGCAATCACAGAAGGAGAGTTAAACAGTCCACCAGAACCAACAAAGGTTCAACCAAGAAAATAAAATGAAATTCGAACCACAGTGTGCACTGAATGAATACTCAAGATCTGAAACACGAAGATTTATTCAACCAACAACAGACTGTCACAGAAGGAGAGTCCCTAATGGCATTGGGTACATAGCATCCTGCATCTTACTGGTACCTCTTGTAAAGTTGAACACGAGGAAACTGCAATGGTTTCTGAAAAACACATGCGAACAACATTCACAGGCCTTTAGAAATCATGGTGCCCCTTCTTCCATGCCTGAAAAAGGAAAAAAAAATTGTTGAAAAAAGAGCACTTTACTGAACCTAGGACAAGCTTCTGTTTAACAGAGACAGACAAAACTATCATCTCAGACAACTCTGATATGCTGGGGAAGCACACACAGGATGGTAAATATGTAGGGAACTTGGACATCAGAACAAAGGAAATGACACATAAACCAAAAGGAAATGCTGGCAGTGTTTCTGGCAAAAAATGTCTTCCAAGGCAACCTGACCCCAGGAACTCTGCTGATTTGGACAGACAATACCACATTGATGTGGTACATAAACAAACTAGGGGGGACCTTATCACCTTTGCAGTTTAGTGATAAAGGTAGTTTTAGCAAAGAAATTACAACTGACATTATTATCATCCTACATCCCGGTACAGAACAACACCATTGCAGACTCTCTGAGAAGGTACCTTCTGGTCCCCAAATGGATGGATACTGAAGAGAGGGATTTTCCTGAACCTCACCCACTAATGGGGGAATCCCAGCATAGAACTCTTTGCCTCTCCTTTGAACAGACAGTTACAAAGGTTCTGCCCCAGGTCCCATCAAACAGGGTCATGAAAAGTGGTTGCCTTCTCTTTTCAGTGGATAGATCTCTTCCTGTATGCCTTTCTTCCATTACTTCTCATTCTCAGGATACTGCTGAAAGTGAGGCCAAATGGCCAAGCATGATGATCATAGCTCCCTTCTGGCCAAGGCAATGTTGGCTCTCCTTCTGCTGACTCTCAGTGAGGGGAGATACTATACTCTTCATCAGGTGATAGATCTACTCACCCATCACAATGGTTCTGTCATTTATCCACACCTAAGCACACTCAAACTAACAGCTTGAAGAAGTGGATTCTAACACCAAACAATGCATCTTATTCTACTGAAGTATTATCTAGCTTGAGAGAGGCAAGAAAACCAACTACCAAAAATCCTAATTTTCAAAGTGCAAAAGGTTTTCTATTTGGTGCCAGGCCCAAGGTATGATACCACTTAGTGTTGGCATGAATCAAGTGCTCTAATACCTTCCATAATTGTTTAGGCAGGACCTTTCTTATTCAAGTATTAAGGTATTATGTTTTGAAAAAGGTTACCCTGCCACCAGAGCCAGCTACCTCAGTCCCTCTAAAGATGCTAACATGGATGACCACCCTGTTGACAGCAATTACCTCAGCCAGGTGAGTCTCAGAAATACAAGCCCTAATGTGAAAGAAACAATTCATGGTATTCCACAGAGCCAGTTTTACCCTAAAAACTAATCCTACTTTCATGCCCAAAGTAGTGCCAGAGTTTTTTTTTAAACCAGGCTATATACCTACTAGTGTTTATCCTTAATCTTCAGAATAAAGCAGAACAATTCCTGCATTTGCTGGATGTGCACCAACAGATCAGCTGCTACGTTAGCAGGACACCATCTCCAAATAGAGCAAATCAACTTTTGGTGGCCTTTGCAGAGTGAAAAGTAGGGAGGCCTGTCTCCAAACAGACAGTTTCAGAATGGATAGCTAATTGTTTTACATTTTCCTATACTTATTATGGAAAGCAGATACCAACATAAGTTAGGGCACACTCCATCCACTACTGCTATCCTAAAATGTGTCCCTTCGTAGGCCATCATGGAATCTGCTACCCTGTCTTCTGGCCACACCTTTATTAAGCACTATCATTTAGGCACTGCATCCAGGGCTATTGCAGGTTTTGCTACTTCTTTTCTACAGAACCTCCTTTTTCAGGGGCCCTCAGACAGCCATCCACTCAATCTGTAGATCTGGGAGTCATCTCAAGGTTCAGTCCTGCAACCTTGGCTATGAAGAACATAGTACTGTTGTCTTACACTTACCATAATTGTAGATGTTTGAGTAGCTCGGTGTTGCAGTACCAATTCCTACCCTCCTTCCCCTCTATCTTCCTGGCCTTCAATGGCTGAGGGTTGGAGTGGGTATCCTAAACCTATCATCATCCCTCTCCTGTACCCTTCTTCCTCTCCTTCTAATTCACAGTCACTCTATCTCAGGATTTAGATGACCAGGAGAGTTATTCTGTCCTCAGACACTGGACAGGTTTTCACAGCCTAGAAAGACTCAAAGATGCTGCTGATAGATGGTCATACTATACTGTGATGTCCAGATGTCAGTCTTTGGACATCATGATCCTGAGAATCAGGCTGAGCAGTACTGCATCACTCGGACACCTAAAATTATGATAAGTGTAACACAACTGTACTTTCTATGTTTATACCTAGGATCCACTTTTTGGGCTTTTGTCCATGGAACACAGTCATTGAGTTTCAGGACATTAAAAAATAATTGTCTATGAATTCCTAGGGTACACATTATGGGCAGTATTCCCAGAACACCATGGTAGTGGTTTAAGACTGTAGTAAACAGTACTCCATGAATACCTACAGCACCTGTTTTGAGCAAGTTTTCCTAGAACACAGTTGTAGCAGTTCAGGACTGAAGCAAACAGTGCTCTCTAAATGAGTAGAGAAAATGTTATGCACAGAACACAGTGGCAACTAGCACTCTGTAAACAGCTATGACACACAGTATGAACAGATATTCCCAGAACACAATGGTAGAGCTTCAGGACTGTACCAAACAGCTCTCTCTGGATATCTACAGTAAAATGTCTTCTATGGATACCTAGGGTATGCAGTCCTCTATGGATACCTAAGGCACAAAGTCCTTTATGGATACACAGGGTACAATGTTCTCTATGGCTACCTAGGGTACAAGTCTTCTATGGTTACCTAGGGTACAAAATCCTTTATGGATACCTATGGTACAAAGTCCTCTGTGGATACCTTGGGTATGAAGTTCTTGATGGCTACCTAGGGAACAATGTTTTTATGGATACTAGGGTATGACATTCTCTATGGATACCTAGGGTACCAAGTCCAGTATGGATGCCCAGAGATCAAAGTTCTCTATGGATACCTAGTGTGAAAAGTCCACTTTGGATACCTATAGTGAACTTTATGGACAGGTATTCCCAGAATTAAGTTATATCATTTCAGAAATTCATCAACGAGTGCTGTACAGATATATAAGATGTACTTAGTGAACTAGTGGCAACAGAACACAGTTGTAGTGTTTCAGGGCTGTAGCAAACATTGTTATATAGATACTTCATGTGAAGGTGTTCCCAGAGCAAGGTTGTAATGGTTCAGCAATTTGGTATAAATTACACTGAGAATATCTTGGGAGCATTTTACATATTGGGTATTCCAGTACCACTGTAGTAGTGGTGCAGGAATGTAATAAAGAGTCCACTGTTGATATGCACAGCATATTTAGACAATCAATGATGTCTGAGCAGAAGATGGTCAAGGGAGGCTGAGTTCTTAGTGAAGGCACAGGGAAGTGACATGAAAGGCAGAGCAAAAAGAAATGCTCATATAAGCCTCCAAGATGAGAAATGATGGGCTTGAATCTCAGCAGCAATACCACTCACTCACTCACTCTTGATGTGCAGTTCCTCCTCAGGCTTGTCCTTGATGTAGCCATTTATGGTACTATTAAATCCATAAACGTGGGGTCACTTCACTAATCAGGTTATTTTGTATTGTAGCTGGTTTTTGTTATCTTATAAGTTTAATGCTGAACACACACAGAGTCAGTTTACTGTTAAATGCTAGATACTCAGAAATATGGAGTTGAGCAATAAAAATCATAGGTCAAAAACTGAAATGCCAAATACCAACATTTGTGAAAAACAGCAAATATCAAAACACCCTACTGCTCTAGACCTAGAATCAAGTGCTAATTTGGGTCCTGAAGGTGGGCAAGTTTGGATATTCAGTAATGTAGGTATTCGACATTCCAAGTGTCAACATTCAGGGCTTTGTACTGCTCGACTCAACATTTCAAGTCTCAAGCATATAGTTATAAACCCAAAAGAGTCATAGATTGATAGATATTCCAAGGCTGTTGAGTCTTATGAGCATTTATGCCTTGCTAGTATCCTCATTCAGGCTCCACCTCCTTTTTCCAGGTGGGCCATACCAGTCAATTCTGAAGTATATTTATGAAAACCCATTCAGTCATACAGGCTACGGTTAAAGGAAGATAGTGAGTTGTACTGCTTAACATTCAGAGGAAGTTTATTTCAGAGGTTAGGAAGGCTTCATGTTATAAATCTGCCCCTCCACTGTGTTTTATTTGTCTGCTTATGAAGATTTAGGTTTCTGGTTCTACTTGTGGTGCAGTCATTGGACCTATGAAGATGCAGGAAGTCCAGGACAATTGTGTCTATACTGGCACAGTAAGTGAGACAGAGATCTCCTCTCAACAGTCCGTAAGGCACACAACAAAGGGGTAAAGTTCCCAGCCTCTCTTGATAGTTCAGGAACTTTAGTGATTAAATTTCTTTGGTTAGGAACCTTTGGGGTCTTTCTAATTGTTGTATTAATGAGCTACATTTCAAATGGAGTATTGTACTCTTTAATTGGTCTTAGTGTTGGTGTAAGGAAGTGATTACCTTTCTAAACTTTGTTGACATTCCTTGGCAATTAACTGTTCCAAATAAAAAGATTTCCTGACAAGCATTGCCACATAGGATCATAGGATCATAGGAAGTTACTAGGCTATTGGCCCTGAGGCTCTTATAAGCCTAGCTAAGAGTTTAGCCCATGTTTAGACAAGTCAGAACCCAATGCTCCTGTCCAGCAGGGACATAGGTGAGATCTCAGGGGTGTATTTTCTGTTTCCCATCCAGTTATCCAGGTTGCACTTAAAAAGGGGTAATGAGGTACTTTGTCTGATGTGAAGAGGGAGTCTATTCCACAGATGTGGAGTCTCTGGGACACAAATCTGTCCCGCCAACAAGTCCTATTGATATCACAGACCAGGTTGAGGTCATGTGTGTGGGTTACTCGAGTGGAGCTTGACTTGCGGAAATGCCGCAGTCCCATCAAGGTGGGGTCTGAGATTGCGTTGTATGGCAGACTGAGGTCACCTCTGAGGAGTCTGTATGAAACTGACTAGAGAGACAGGACTTTTAGCCTATCTGTCTATGGCAGATGTTTGAGGCCTTGGATTCTCCTGATGAGGAACCTCTGTGGTCTCACCAGCTGCTGCATGTGCTTTGCGAGGTACATGCCAAAAGGAGCATTGTACTTAATAATGGGCCTTATAAGGGAAGAATACAGGGATGTTATGATCTCCTTTTTCCTGGATGAGATACATTTACTTATGAGGTGGGCCATGTAGAAAGCTTTCCATACAACAGAATCAACATGGTGGTCGATATAACAAAATGAAAAAATTGCTGTCCAGGACCGAGAAGGAGCAAGTGCCCAATTGGAAACAATCTCTCCTTAGCCTGAACAAGCAAATAAGAGCACTAGTGAAATCCTCCAAAGCAAACTTCGAGTCCAAATTGGCCACATATACTAGAGACAATCATAAGGCCTTCTTCACATATGTCCACAGTTTCAAAGGAAGCACCCAGATGTGCACAGAATTAGTGGTCAAGGGCACCACATATATAAATGCCGTAGATATAGCCAACTTTGCTGGCTGACAGATTCATCAAAAACTTCACCCTTCTTTCCCCCCATGATGGTCAAAAGCAAGGGAGTTAATAACCCAAGATACCATGTCCCTGACTATATTTTTATTTTGTAGTGGTGTGTTATCTTTTCATTATGATGATATTACGCTTTTTACATTTAATTTGATTCCATTTTTATTACACCAAAAGTTTAATAGAGCAAGCTCATTCTGGAGGATTTGATTGTCAAGAGGGTAATTTTGCAACAACCTCACAATTTACACTCATCTACTACTTTGCTAGCCATATGATATAGCTCTCTGATTAGAGATATGAGAAGTAAAGGTCAAAAAGGAGAGCCCTGAGAGACACGGCTGGACATGTTCTGCAACTTTCACTGTATGTGTTGTGTCTTTCAGCCAGTATGCTATCTAATTTACCACATAAAGACCGATTTCTTAAGTAGTTAGCTTCTGTAGGATGCCAGCATGAAGAATGATATTGAAACCCTTGATCAGGTCAAGATATGGTGTATGTGCCACATTGGCACTGTCTAAAATCTCTGTAATCCTTTCAAAGAAGTTTACCAGACTAAGTAGATAGGATCTACTTTTCACAAAGCCAAACTGTTGGAGGTTAAGTCTAGAAATATTCTTGATATCACAGTTTATGAGGTCAGTTATAATGTGTTCTATGATTTGTAGATGAAGCTTGTTAGATTTATAGGCCTGTAATTACATGGGCCATTTGTAAGGCCTCTCTTTTGTAGGGGCCTCTCCACTGCAGTGAGCTACACATCAGGATTGAAACCAGTAGCTAAACTTAGATTAAACACCTTAGGGAGTGGGTCTGCAAGGGCATGGTTAACACTTAGTAAAGCAGCCAGGTATATTGTTAGCCCTGTCTTATTCACACCACCTGCTGCTGGACAGCATGGCTTGGCCACATCTGACACATCACGACTGAGTCAGGTGTGGTGAGGCTAAGGCTACACAGTCTGAACCAGTACTTGGCCTATCTTTAACCAACAGTATTGCAGACAAAATGTAAAGGATTAGGAGAAGGCATCTAGTGCAAGTGTGACAAAATCTGGACTGGGCCAATAAACAGTGCCCAATGTAGGTACATATTCACAAACAGTAGCTACTTGCAAACACAAGGTGCGGGGTTTGAGTCTCACAAGGGATAATTGGCTAGGCTTAAAATAGCTCGCAAGGGCAGTTAGCCTAGTACTAATCTATGAACCTATGAACCTATGATCTGTTTTTACAGGGGGACCAGGACACATAGTTAGCAGGTTTGGGCAAAAACCCAAGTCCAGCCAATGTTGTAACATTTCAGACTGTGATAAGTCTATTGCTGGTACGTGTGTGCAAGGCGCCATCACTGTTGTGATAACTGTAGCTGTTGCTGCCAATCTTGCTGATGGTGGTATTACATCATTGCATGCTCACATGTTCAGACAGACTGTTAGGGAGCAGGTCCAAACTGCTTTGATAGTGCAAGTTATAGACTGCAATGTAGGTTAGCTACTGTATGAGTTCCACATGAAGCCTCTGTTGCATGAGAGGTATGGGACAATAACAGCCTACCCTCTACAGACTCAGAAAGCTACCCATAAGCTGGTACCAATGCAGGTTGCAACAGTACAAAACCAGCAGATGCTGATCTGCACCCACCCATGGGTTGCCTATGCAGTGGCACAGGTATCAACAGCAGGCAGCATCAACACACTATCACCACAATTTCACAGATGACCACCTGCTGTTGAGACATCATCTTCCCAGGTCATGAGCACCGCTGTTGGGAATAACACTACTTTTTTTCATATTCATTTGGGGTGATGTCTGAATTCATCTCAGGCCCATATTAAATACCTCAAGGATGCAGATGTGGGTGTTTTGGTTTTGTGAGGCAGTAGACAGTAAATATTTGTGTCATACAAAACATTGTTACTGCTACACATCATGGCAGGGGCTCAGTACAGTGATATAATTGTCTTATTGTATGTTTGCCGTGCTGTAGTTTTCATGCTTTGAGTGACTGTTCCTTAGCTTGTGACATGATGGTAGTAGGTCTTATCTCATCCCTTGCTCCTTACAGTTTAAGTGAAACTGAGCTGTGAGTAACACTTTCTCAAATTTATATACATTTTTAAATCTTTACATTTTTTTTTTCTTACAACTTTACCAAAGTCCTGCTGTATTAATTTGTTTATTATCTGATGAGTTCTTGTTTGTGATAGTCATAGGTTCATAGGTGTTTACTAGGCTAATGACCACAAGGGCCTTTTTAAGCCTAGCCATGCATCCCAAATCTCTTACAAGTTCTGATACCCTTGATAAGATAAGTGTAAGCAGGGACTTGGTAGATGAAACATTTACGGGCTAGGGTCTGGGAGGTGAACCATTTACAGATTGCCTTTGTCCATTAGAGACATAGGTACCAAACCAGAGATGAATTTCCTGTTACCCATCCAATTGTCCAAGTTGCACTTGAATTGGGTTTGGGAGGAATTCTGCTTCACATGGGTGGGGAGCCTGTTCCAGAGATGGGGTAATCTCTAGGACACATACCTGTCTCTCCAGCAGGTCCTATTTATATCACAGGCAAGGTTTAATTCCTTAAAATGGGTAAGTCTGGTGTTGTTTGTTTTGCGGATATGCTGGAGGTCCACCAGAGTGGGGTCTGACAATGCCCTGTATGTCAGGCATAGATCTCCCCCTCAAAAGCCTATAGGAGACAGAATACAGGGATAGAGCCTTGAGGTGGTCTGCACAGAACATTTTCCTTAAGCCCTGTATTCTGTTAGTGAGGAACCTCTGTGGACGTTCCAATTGTTGGATATGCCTGTTTAGGTATACACCAAAGGGGGCATTGTACTCAATGATAGGTCTGATGAATGCCAAATACAATGGAACAATGACTTCCTTGGACTTAGATGCTATACCTTTGTTTATAAGTTGCGCAACATACAATGAGTTCCTCACTACTGTAGACACATGATGGTCAAAGGCTAGATTATTATCTATGTGTGTCTGTAAGTCCCTTACTACTGGGTCACCTCTAAGGGGCGTGTTGTCAATATGGTTGTTACCAGGGGTGGATGACTTCCTGAAGGATGCTATTATGCATTTCTTGACATTTAGTTTTAGTTCATGGCTCTGACACCAGTTATTTGTCTGTGTCAGCCCCTCCTGGAGAACATTTATGTCAGTGTGGGATTCAATGACAGCTCCTAATTTGCAATCATCTGCAAATTTAGTCAGCCAGAGACCACTGACATTGGCCTTGACTTCAGAGAAGTAAATACCAAAAAGGAGTGGCCAAGGACTGATCCCCGAGGAACTCCACTTGTTACTGGCATCTTTGTAGAGGTGGATTCCAAAGTTCTAACTTCCTGGGTTCTGTTTGTGAGCCAGTTGGCTATCCACTAGGTGACATATGAGTTTGTACCTAAACTCTTGAGTTTCTCAACAATGCCCTAGTGAAGTATTGAGTCAAATACCTTGGTCAGGTCAAGGTAGGCAGTGTGAACCATTTTGCCCTCATACATTGCTTTGGTGACCTTCTTAAAGAAGTCCACCAGGTTGAGCAGGCATAATCTGTCCTTGATGAAACCAAACTGAGTTGCTTCCAGTATCTGGAGGTTTATTATATCACTATTGATCATTTCCATGATAATTATAATCCATGGTTTTACATATAACACTAGTGATCCTTATGGGTCTGTAGTTTCCAGGCTCTGTAGATGGCCCACCTTTGTGCAGAGGGATGACTGTTGCTATTCTCCATTCATGAGGCACGAAGCCTGTTTGGAGGCTATAGTTAAATAGCAATTCCAGAGGCCCTGACAGGTCATGTTTCGTGCTATTTAGAAGGCATCCTGAGATATTGTCTGGGCCCATTGATACAGTGTTCTTGGCCTCAGAGAGAGCATTAAGGACCTGTTCCCTAGTGATAGCAGAGGAGTTATATTTGATGGTATTTCCTGAGGGAAGGTTGTGGGGGAAAGGGGGAAAGTTGGAGCTGAATTTGTTGACCAGTTGGTTTGCTATATCTTTTGGCTCAGTATAGGTGTCTCCATTTACAATGAGCTCTGCACACAATTGTGCATTGCCTTTGAGGTTGCAGACACAGCTAAAGAATGCCTTGTGATTGTCCTTGGCCTGGGAGGCCAAATTCACCTCAAATTTGGCTTTAGTAATTTGGTATTGCTCTGGTTTTCTCTGGGGTGGCAATTCACACCCATATTCTGGATTACTAGCATATTGTTCTGGTGGAGTTGCAGTTATTTTTAGTGTAGGAGGTTAAGAGTTATGTTATGCAGTGTGTTGCTTGGTGCATACATTCTACATGCCTTGTCTGGTTTGTATTGCAGTAAACCTCCTGAATATTGCAAGCACTGGGTGTTCAGCTTTACATGTGGAAACACCCATTAAATACTGTTTTTTTTTCAGCTGTAACTGGCATGGTAGGGATTGTTAGCAAGTGTTTTGGAGTGCTCTGATAGGTGTAAGCAGCCACGTTTTAATGTTATATCCAGTATAAAACCCAAGACGGCTGTATGGATTTTTGCCGCTCTGAAAACTTTGGCACAGGACACTACAGTTCCAAACATGTATCATGACTGCCTCCAGGATGTTTGTTAAAGATATCTTTATGCAACAGGTTCATAGGTTAGTACTAGGCTAACTGCCCTTGAGAGTCATTTTAAGCCTAGTTAATTATTCCGTTTGGTAGTTAAAATTAACACATCTTGTTGGAGTTTAGAATCACCCAACTCTTTCCAAGATCTATATTTATATATTACGCTAGTGATAATTGCTAGATCAAAACACAGATATTTGGAGTGGTCCCATACATGCCTCTCAAACTCTTAACTCAAGAAATCTGAACACAGCCAAAAATAATGGGGAACAAAGGTTTAAAAAAGGGGACAGATTTTAAAGATTTTAAATCTTGCTCTTATAAACTTAGAAAGTTGCTAGAATAACAGGTATTGCATTAACATGCATTTTCCAAAGGATATAAAGCATGGAACTCAAATGTCTGTCATTTTTAGTGACTTGCCAGAGAACCACATATTTTATGAGGAATGGATCAGAAATATGACCCAAAAATCTAGACATTCTGCGAAATTTTGGCAGTGTGAAGTATGGACCCATGTGTTGGGATACAGCATTTAGGTGCTGCCTGTACCTTTTAGTAGTAAGGGGGATTCCTGTGGTAAATTTCTTATTTCCCAACCATTGATTGAAGTTACACTTGAATGTGGTTGGGGTAAGCTTTGTTTTATGTGGATGGGGAGTCTGCTTCAGAGCAAGATATACTTGCCCTTCCAAATCATTCTGTTAATGTTGCAAAAGAGGTTTAGGTCCTTGGATTGAATATATCTGATACCATCTGACTTGAAGATGTCAAGTACATCCATTAGTAATCTGTCAAAGGATGCCTCTTAGCAGTCTGTAAGATACCGAATATAAAGACAGGGCTTTGTGATGGACCATGTAAAACATATTGTTTAGGCCTTGCATCTTTTATGTATGGTATCTGTATGGGCTTTCCAACTGTTCCATTTGTCTGAACAGATACATGCCAAAAGGAACATTACACTCAATGACAGGTATAACAAGTGCTGAGTAAAGGGGGGCAATGACATCCCTAGATCTAGAAGCAATCCCTTTGTTTATGAGCTGTGCAATATAGAAGGACTACTTTAACATGGTGTGCATATGCTGATCAGGTCACTGTCCACATAAGTTCCCAATGTGTTTACATACCTCCTAAATGCTGATGGTGTGATATATCATTTGATATAAGCATGGGCATTTTATGTATGGCATCCATGGTGCTAATGATACCTGGTAGTCAAGCTATCATAATGCTATCAAATACAATAGGGTTATTCTGCATGTGAATGATGCACCCTTACAGATGTACCTGCTTGGTGTATCACACACACACACACACACACACACACACACAAAGAAACATTAAGCTGAGGCCTGATATATTCTGGTCGTATCGCTAGACGACTGTGATCATAAATCTCTCCCTTTTAGATCAGCTTAATCACAGAGGAACACATCACTATTCAGTAAAGGAAATTCTTCATTTATGATTACTTCTAGAGGTCAAAGATAACCAAGACCCCCTCTGAGGGGCTGGGTGGGGTCGACAATGGTGACAATGAATATCTGGATTTATATCTAAACTAAAGAGTATTTGCGAGCTTCTTTTCAACCATTATTTGTATCATTGACTACAACAGTTTTTAGAATCTGCAGCCATTTGTTGTATGCCCCATAATACTAATTTGGAGTTTCTCTATTTTCTTTTTAAAAATGGTTGGTGGCCATGATTGCTTAGGGCCATTCTCCTCTGTCTCTAGTCGGAAGGTCTGAATGAAATCTACCAACACTTTGTTTGCATTTATACTTCACTGCAGAAATGAAAGAAAGGGTAGTGGTGGTACTGGTGTGGATTGGCTGAAATGAAAAAAGAAATGTGTTCAATTCCTCAAGAGAAACGATTCATTGTGTACTTATAATTACAGGAAGACTATTACTGGGTAGATGGATCAGGAGCATTTGTTAGGCTCTCTAATGCTATGAAAAACACAGTTTTTACACTTCATACAATGCCAGAAGAGATAACAAATGCTCAGTGTAAGGAAACCTGCAGCTTCAATTATTTGGTTAGAGACATAGGTAAATAGTAGGCTAACTGCCATTACAGGCATAGCCAACTTCCCTCAAAGATGAGATTCAAACCATGCACTGTGTGTCTGTGAGACAAACATGTTAACCATTATGTCAGACCCAACACAAAGCAGTATTACTTTACTGGGCTTATTTATTTTAACCTTTTGAGGAAGACAAAGAAGCAATGCAGATTCAGTGTGGCTGTAAACCAGATGCAATCACCCACTTGCAAATGTACTCAGATGATGTTACGGCTGAGCCATTTGATAAGGGCAGCCCTTCGGAATAATAATGCATTTGTGATGGGATGCTCCCAGCGGCCTTTATCCACCAGGAATAAAGGCTCTTGGGGTGCTTCCAACAACATTAATACCAGTTGTTCCAGTGCATTTGTGATGGGTCAGCTTTACCTCAGCTAACCCAGATTAAAGTCATATATACAACAAATCAATATTTTACTGTTCTGAAAATCAGATGTATAAATGAACTTCTGAAGCTGGACCCCTGTCAGCCAGTTTTAACAAACCTTGACTGAATTTATGTATCTCCCACCACTGTACAATAGTGTAACTTTTTTGAACCATATGGAATATATAACCATAGCGCTTTTTAAGATCTTAGTTTTAGGACGATATTAAATATAACTGTAAACTATTTTAATATTACAAATAAAAACAGTGAGTCTTGTTAGGGAACAGACAGAACAACATCCCAGTCTCATTAATTGCAGTATCTAGGGTTCCACAGTTTTAATCCAAGATGTAAGACTTGCAGGAAAAAGTCAGATGTGAAGTCTTCAGGTAATGTATTTCTTGTTGGGGTGATGGAAACATAAAGTTTATCTTCTTGTAGTTACTACCAGCTTTTGCCCACATGTTGGGAAGATGATTCTAATTCTAAATCAGCTTCCGCCTATCTGTTCTGCAAAAAAACAATCAGTTCGTGGAGCTATTTAACAGCTTCCTCTTCATCTTTAAGTTACTTACTGGAGTTATTCCACATGTTCTTTGGTTTGTCTGAGTAATGAAATTATACTTTTTTTGCTTGTTTTCAGTTTGTCATGCTAGGCTGCCTGCCTCGCTTCAACATCTGAGAAGAATCAAAATAAAAACATATGAGGTAGCTTTAAACTGCATTGGACTTCCTGTCCACACTGCTTCTGTTACACCTGCTGTCTCAGACATCTTAAATGGTGGACAATGGCTTAACAAGCTGGTTGTCCACTCTTGCGATGAATGGATCAGTTGACTCATTCTATTTGCATTTGAAACAACTCGGGACACTTTAAAAGGCATGACAGCTGCAAATTAAAAAACTCTGGAAGATCCTTACCATTTGATACATTTGTGAGACTGTAGCTGTGAAGCTGCATATATAGTCTCAATCTTGTGCATCATCTCTGTCTGAAACTGATGTCTTTTGTGCCATAAAAATAAATAAATAAAATAAATGCATAAATAAAAAAAAAAAACGTACTTAATCCTTCACTTCCCCAAACCTGCCATTAGATCACAAGTGATAGCTTGCAGATTGGCAGTCTTGTCAAACGACATCAATTTAAGAGCCTTGTAATGGGTAGCAGATTCTGATAATTGCCGTCTTAAGTTCTTAGATCATTTTTACTAACATAAGGATCTCAGTGGTATCCTGAATGCTTAGATAAACTAGATGCCCTTTTTCCTATGTCTGTGCCTCATGTCTTAAAACACATAGACACCAGCCACCACAAGGTCAGTTTTGGCAATTAAACTACATAGTAAGAATAATTGAATATTTTTAGACTTCAGCCTGTCATGTTTTGTTTTGAGGGAATTCACACCTCATGTACTCCTTGCAGAGACTTTGATAAAGTTATTAAAAATATTGACTTTTTAGTGATAGATAGGCTTCACATGGTTGTTGTCTTTTAGGTCATCTCAAATAAGCTCACATTCAAGCTCGCAAAGTTGTGCTTCTTCCTGTGGCCAGTGTACCATGGTTAGAAATTGCTAAAACCTCTGGGAACATTACATATCAACCGAGCACATGCAACAAGGTGAGCTGGAGATGGAGAAAAGGAATGCTAATGCACACTAGATTCCTATACTGATTGTGAAAATGAAGAACCTTAAGGCTTTGGAGGTACACAAAAGTCATCTTAGTGGGAATTATGAGACTCATTATCCTTGATTCATTCATTAATGACTTGGTCTGCCTATTACTTAAGGATGGTGAACCCATTGTGCCTTTTGGTTAATAATTTTCCTCTGTAGGGTTTGTAGGCAGGCCAAGTCATTAATGACGGTGGACAACAAGCACTGTTAATGTTGGATTTGGAGTTGTTTCCCAGATGCTGGTGTTTTGTTCTCTTGGAGGGTTGGCTGTGCAGAATGGATGTACTTCCTTTTCAGATGCCAAGGGAGATAACTTAGCAAAATATCTGATTGGATGGAAGACTGTTTGCAAGACAGGCTGGTGTTTTTTGTTAGACTGATTTTAAATTCTCCTGATTTGGTTCAACATCTCTTCTTTCAGCACAGTCTGTGATGAATAAATTGAGAAATGGAACCCATGAAAACAGCTCTATTAATTTAATCCACAGTCAAATGTTCGCAACAACTGTTATGGAAAACTGAAGACAGGGCGAAATATGCAGCAATGTGGTCCCCTTGGTTGTGCAACAAATCATGAAACATATGTCTTGTCATTCTTTAGCTTATGTGACTGTCCTTTATATAGAACAAAAGACATTAATAATGCAATATACAAACACACTATGACATGTGTAGGAGCGAAATGGGGTTTCTTTGTAATAGAAATGGTGCATCAAGATACTAGGGGCGGACCTTGGGAGAACAGGATAGAAGTTAGGGAATTATATTGGCAGTTATTACTTGAAGCCAATAAATTCCCAGGTCTTAATGAACACATTTCCATAGCCCCCATCTTAAGGATGAGGGCAGCTAAGTTGTAGCACCTTTTGGTGCTATCTAGATTTAAGCATTTGTTACACTTCTATATATTACATTAAGCTGAGCACAAATATTTTGTTTAGTTAACTTTAAGGATAAGAATGTGAACAAATAGACTTTTTTCTGTAAGTTTCCTTGTACGATAAATTTATATACCTTTTTAATAATTAAAAAAAATAATATATATAGCATACAATTGCTTTTTTAACTGTGTTTTTTATTATAAACCCTTGAGCATGTATGAATTTTCTAAATACGTGAATTTTATTCCTGTATTAATTTAGTAATATTACTGAATGTACAAGTGTACAAATAGGTTTCAGTAAAAAGCTTTTATGTATTTGTTTGTATTCACAGTAACTCTTTTAGGTAGAGGGTGTATTTACTAATGAATATAAAAGGGCTTATGTGTGTTACCATTTTAAATGCATTAATTAAACATTAATTGATTAACTATAGGGGGAAGGGGTATAAAAAGATTTGGTACAGCATAGATAAAATTTGTTACATCTGATGAAGTCCGGTGGATGAAAATGCCGTGTGATGTGTGCGTTTATTTACTGAATAAACCTAGCTGTCTTTTCCATTATCAGCATTTAGACTTATTTATTTCTCCTCCATTGGTGCCTGTTTTCATTTTCAAAATTGTCCTTTTCATTGCTGTGACTATTAATTACATTTGTAAATCATTTGAGATCTACATAAGGATATAGGTCATATCACATCTGCCACGGCTGGTTCTTGCTATGTTTATATGTATCAGTTGCAGTTAGAAATGTGAACTAAAATAACAGCAAGAGAGTCAATAATCATGTTACAGTATTGTAAATAAATGTACTGAAGAAATAATTTCTTGCTGCAACTTAAATGTTTTTAATAGTTTAGCAGTAGTAGACTGCTGAGCATGCTGTACAGTGTTTCCAGTGCATTTACTTTTCTTAAATTTATGTAGCCAGTGAATATTTGTCATACATATTCACAGGTACCTTTGGATTTACATTATGTTGATCAGCAGATTGGGTGCACCACCTTTTAGCATCTGTAGATTGACAGCATATATAGAATGCCAGAATTATGTGATAAACTGTCCTAGGGGAATGACACATAGCTATCATTCTTTCATAGTATTATCTGCTTACAATGTGTATAGCATTATACTTTGTAGTCCATAAGGATACACATATGATGTAAACAATTGATTGTACAAATTAATATTTTTCATCTTTCAATACCAGATGGACACTAAACCCACGAGTACTCAGAGATGTGTCTGTGCTAGACACATCAACAACAGTCTTGGGACAGCGAATTAGCATGCCGATCTGTGTTGCTCCTACAGCTATGCAACGCATGGCTCATCCTGCTGGAGAAACTGCGACTGTAAGAGGTAAGGAGCATGAACAGAAGTTTATTATTTATTATTTAATTTGTTCACTGTGAAAATCTGACTGTGTCAAAAAGTGCCCATTTTTCAGCAGAGAACTGGGGAGAAAAGCTTTCACTAACAGTGAATATTTTAGTAACACATTGAGTAAAATATCCTACCAGGATACATTTTAATTATTTACAATGTTATAAACAGAGAAAAAAATTACAAAAATGTTACTGAGAAAAAGAAGAAAAAAATATATACAATTGCAACTTCAGTACACATTTTGTACTTACAGTAATATTACTAAAAGTTGTACTTTTCTGTTTTGAGTTCTTTAACATGGAGAGGTAAACCAAAACAATGACTGTAAAGGTCACGCAGAAAAAAAAATCAGTAAAAACTAAATGAAAACTCTAGCCAAGCTACAATTTCCACTGAGTGACCTCTCAAACCTCCTGTATTAGAGGCACATGGGATATATGCAAATGACCCTTATGTACATCAGGTGTTTCAGCTATATGGCGATTCTGAATGCCCACGACTTTTTAAGTCATTTGTCATGGGCATGGCTAGAGCTTTCATTTAGTTTAAACATGGAGAGGTAGGAAAGAGTAGGACAGGTTAGTGAGGACAGGGAAAAGTAGAGATGATAAAGTACTGGTGAAAAGGAAGAATTCAGTTTAGCCAGTGATTTATCAGGGTCAGCCTTCTATTTTCCTACTGAACATTCAGTATCAGAAAGTGTCAACACATCTTGTCTGTTCAGATTACTACATTTTCTTGTATTCTTGGATTTCAGACCAGCACTGGTGAAGTCAATGCGCATCTCATTTGGCATGTCTTTGGGCATTGATAGCATTTTTTTTTTTGCATAGGGAAAATAAAAAATAATCAGGTGATGGTACATCAGAAAGCCCGTTTCTCATAGTAGAAAGTGATGGTAGAATGTTTGGCATGATGATTTGCTGAGTATCTGTATAGTGGAGAAGTCTGGAACCCTAGACAGAATAGTTTCATTCAAATTAGGTATTGTAATACAGATCTGATTACTGCATGGGCTGATATGTTACAAAACTCATTACAACATAAACTGGTAGATGAGAAAAAATAACTACTATGGCGTAGTGAACGTGGTTTGTTAGGATACATGTAAGTTCTTCAGTTCCATCACAAATGCAATGGCCATTGGTGCCCTATTAGAACTACCAACAAAGCTTTGTCTCCATATTTCAGGAAGCTTTGAATTCAACAAGAGTGACACTGGAAGGAATAACAATGATTCCCAGAAGATTTCAGAAGCGTCTTGTGGATCTCCTGCTCTAGTAGCATATTCATGTGCTGAGCAGAGAAGAAAGTCTGGCTGAAGTGAAGCAATTCCTTTAAAAGTATAATATCCAGATCATTTAGGGCTTGATATTATAATGACAATGCCTTGTATTGTACAACAGCCTTCAGGCCAGTGAGGGCAAAGGCAAACACTGAAACACAGGGATGATAATCTCCAGGATAGGTAGGGATGCTGCTGAGGAGCCTGTCTGCAGAGTTCTCTCCATGCTGTAGACACTGAAAGTTAAGTTATACCAGTCTAAGTTAAAGGGCATTGCAGTAGATAAGTTGGGGAAACTAAAGCATGAGTGAATATTATTAGGTCCTTTTGCAGATCAAATCGTTTAATCCAATATGTGTTTCCTAGATGAGTTCTCATCTGCTGCCACTTGGTCATTCAGTGGCAGTAAGGAGACCAGTGTTGCACACCCTGCTGAGGCTCAATAAGGTTTCCCTCCAAATTAATTTTAGGGTAAAGATTTAGAACAAAGTAGATCCAGTGATCAAATGCACGGTAGTCTGTTTTTCAGGCCTAAGCCTTGCCCTGCTGATAGCCAGCCATTTCAGTATAATTTTCTTTCAAATTTTAATGGATTAAGAGCAGTTATCACAGATATATTTGTCTGTGATTTTCTTGAAAATAAGAGGTAAACCACTCAACAGCTGTGGTAGATATGATACAGTAGGTCCGGAGATGCTTCAGAAAGATACCATGGTGCACTGTGTCAAATGCTGCTGTGAAAGCTCAAGGACAACCAAGCTTATGTACTCCTGCTCATCCCACAGAACATTAAATACCCCATTGAGGACTGTCTCAGCACTATGATAGCTTCTGAAACCAGATAGACATGGATTGTAAAGGTTATGGATAGAAGAAAAGTGGCCAAGTTTTATATATATATATATATATAAATATATATATATATATATATGTATATATATATATATATATATATATATATATATATATGTGTGTGTGTATATATAAACCAGTTTTGCTATTACTTTTCTACTATATAGAAGGTTTGGAGATGGGATAAAGAGTTTTCAAGATATGCAGACCCAAAAGTGGTTTCTTAGGATGAGTGTAAAAAATGCCTGTTTTATCACTGCCAAAAAAACACTGCATAGTCTGCAAAAAAGTGTGAAGACAGTTATGCAAGACTGAACACAGCAAGATGGTCCAGGATTCAATACACAATGAGTAGAACATGAGTGAAAGCAAAAATAGAAGAGCTACAGACAGGGTAATAACCATTAGAGGTAGAACAAAGTTTCCAGCCTTATAAAGGCATTCTTATTAGTAATGTACTGAGTGACTCACAGTCTGTGTAAAAATGGTTTTATGATATGTGAAAGAGGCTGGACTACACAGTCTGCAGTCAGGAAGAGTATGTTTGGTTGATTAAATGCTAAAAAGATCTGATGGGATAAGAATATTGCCTTCTTATAAGTGACCTCTCAGCACAATAATGTTCTTTTGGTCAGTGTCTGCCTTTTAACAAACCAGTATGTCACTGCCTGTGTACATCTTCCACCTTAACTCTCAGATACCATGCAGTTTTTGATTGTACCATCACTCATGAAACAGTCAATATGTGTTGGGTATGGAGTGAGGCTGCTGTTGAGAACTTTAGTGGCAGTATGATTTTAAGATTTCACCAGTTCACTGGAATCTTGAGGACTCTAGTCCAGAAGGCAGTGGTCTCAGAATAATAAGAACTCCATAAATTCTTGAAGATAGACCTTGATGCTGATAGGTGGATGGAGACAACAGTATGCTTACAGATTGTTCTTGTTTCAGAGACATATTCAGGTTAACCGATTTGTCTAGCTGGGACTTGAGTAAATGCCTAGTAAGATCTAAAACAGAGGGCTACATCTTGACAGTGGTGGTCAATTTAGGAAATAAAAAACAAAAAGGTACACAAGGATGGCAGTGTTCATATGGGGCCTAACATCTCAGGTAGCCTGGTTTCGCTATAAACATCCTGCACCAATTCAAAAACAATGCCTAGCTTGTTCTGGATGAAGCTCGCATTAACCACCAACATCCTAGAGAGAGCCAGTAGATCTCAGACCTCATATTTTAGTTGGAAATAATAACCTGACCCCTTGTGTATTGAACAGAGAATGGCAAATCTGCCTTTGTTCAGTTTCACTCCAGAGTTTCTAAAAACGCAAAGCTGTAAGTATTTTCCAGGGGATATTCAACTTGTCTAAGCAACTATCATTTCACTTAATTACATACTCATTCATGTAATCTTGCCTTGGCTACCACTCTGAAGTCAGCTGTGCAGAAAAAAAAATATTGGATTTACAAGGAAAAGTAAGATATCACAGGTAGCATCTATATTTTTTAAAATATTTGTAAACATTATATAGGTACGTATACCTTTTAATTGGTTCCTGAATTTGTAGAAAGTCCCCAACATTGTCTGGTAGCTTTGCCCTGACACTTGTAAAAGTTTTGATTTTCTGGAAAATCACATAGGATTGCAGTATGTCAATAATATAGACCCTAGTGTTCCATATTCCTTATTGTTAAAATTCAAGTTGATGTAAAACTTATTGCTCTATTAACTTTGTAATTCAGCTTGAGTAATATTTCAGAATTGTCACTTATTTTCGACCTTTGTCTTTAGCAAAGAAGTTCAAAATCATAAAAAGTATGAAGAACTTGATTTTAACTGACTTTGTTATTAAGTTAAAGCTATCTTTTCTTATTATGATGAGGCTGCGGTGGTGCAGCGATTATCTCTGTCGCCTCACAGCAAGAGGCTCTCCGGTTTGATTCTTGGCTGGAGTACCTTCTGTGCAGAGTCTGCATGTCCTCTGTGTGGTTGAGTGGCATTTAAAGACATGCAGGTAGATGCGTGTGTGAATGGGTGTGCCTTTTTTCAAGGTTGGGCACCGGGCTTACAACTTGGCACTGTAAAAATCCACTGCCAATCATAAGCGGACCTGTGATCCACTGTGGCGACCCCTAATCGGGAAAAGCCGAAAGACATTGCTATTATTATCTGGTGACTTGTGTTTTGTTTAAGTTATAATCTTGAAGTAGTTGAAAGTGTTTTGTTATTTATCTTTTCCTCTCTTATTATGGTAAATATCTCTAACAATGTCAGAACAGAGCTTTCCCTTTCCTGTCTTTTGAAACACTCACTGATTTTTTCAGAATACCCCCGATTTTGCTTAATATTTTTGTGTTTGATTTTTCAGGTAAATCATTTCGGATTACAGTCAGTCAGTATTGCCAGAAATTAGAGTTTCATGTTTCTTATTGTTCAGAAAATACTTGCTAATACAAATCCTTTTACTAACTTTTTAGTGAATTTTAATAATATTTAAAAATTATCCTGGATTGGGGCCTTTGCCCCTCCATCAGTTTTGGCTTTGTCATTGATTTTTGATAAAAAAGGTTTAGAGCTATGCTGGGACTGTATTTACACAGCCCTCATCTTCTGGGCCTGCAGTGAAGGTGAGATCTTGCTGGTGGAAAGGCTGTCATCCTGGCAGCATAGTTGTCTTTCCCTAATGCTTCCTTTCCCTGAGTGACTATGGGTAGTGAAGCAGAGAAAATAATGATGGGGTCAAGGGAATATGTGTTTCCACACAGACTAAATCCATAGGCATAGAGCTATGCTGTTCTTAGTAGACCTATGTGGGAGACTGACAGCTCTTTACTCCTGCAGAAAAAATGACTTTCGGATTTGCTATAAGTGCTTTTCATTTATTCTAATTTGCATGAACAGCACTCATTGGAATTACCTTTGGTGAGTAGACATGAATCAGTCATGTACAACCATTAACTATTCCTCTGTTGTTTCAGTAGCTGTTCTGTCATCTAGGTGCACTACCATTTGTAACTGCACTCCTGCCCTCCCCTTAGGAGGCGTAAGCTGATATTACCTGCTCAGCCACATCTTTGTTTGGGTCACCTGGTTCCAGTCAGGATTTAATGCCTCTGTGCCTTAAATTGTTCTAGAAGTTTTCCCTTTCAAAGCTGCAATCACAGTTCTTGCTGGCCCTCGGACTATTTCTGACTAAAACTGTGTGTCTGTAATGGGTCTGTTACTATGTCATATTGAATCCCGGCATGCTGGACCATGCCACATGGGAACTAACACACTGAATGCACACTTTGCAATTCACTGGGATACATATCTCTCAACTTCTTAGTGCAAGAAATCTGATCAAAGCCTGATAAAATGCAGGGACAAAAGCCCAAAAATAGGGACATATCTTAAATATTGCTGTTATAAACTTAGAAAGTTGCTAGAGTAATAGGGTTTATTTTAACCTACATTTTCTGAAGGATTTGAAGTATGTAACTCAAATGTAGGTCAATATTTAGTATCCTCAGTCCTCAGATCATCCCAGTGATTTGCCAGAAAACCACAAATTTTATGAAGTCTGGACAGTCTGTGAAAATCTGGACAGCTGAGAGGTATGCTGGGATAGCAAGAAATATAGCATGCATTAAGTGACTCTGAGTTACTTGTGTAACTACTTGTAATAGAAGAAATATAATCACACATGCTCTATAATTGCATTGCTAGCATTTGATTCTGAGTTCATATATTGTTTTTTTTACAATAATATTCACATGCTTTTTGTTACTGATATAGAAAACTAAGCACCTTTGTCAAACATTCCGGTTTAAGTACTACAGGGTGATCACTGCATGACCTTTTTAGGAAAAGCAAGAGTGATATATAAATTCCACAACAAACTAAAATAGAAAATGCGTAACACTTATTTAACAGAGTTTCTGATCTAGGTGGTAACGTTTAAAATTTAACATATACATCCATATTTCACTATTCAACCAGAAAATAATTAGGTCCATGAATAAACCAAACTGTAACTTAAATCTGGTTAACATTTCAAACTGTAAGTTCATTTAATGAGCTACATAAAACAAACCAGTAATATAATCCTCCCAAGCCTTCCATTTACTCAAATATCTCTCTTTCAGTTTAAGGCCATCTGTGGCTACATCCAACTCAGCTGACATTTTTATCCAATCAAGGGACTTTTTCATAACAGGAGAAAAATTTTCTTCCATTTGCAGGCGATGCATTTTTCTTGAGTGTTATGAACTGCTTTAAATCCCTACCAGGCCCTTACAAGATCTTGCCATCTTGTATTCCCAGCAAGGAAAGATACAGGGCAGAATCTATTAAGTGTAGCCAGACTTCCTCACAGATTCCTCACAAATCATTTTTAAAAATTTCTAGTGTCTTACACTGCCAAAAATGTCTATGCATTCTCCTAAAGCCTCTTCAGAACATCTGCAACAGGATGCAGTGACTGACCGTTATAGCCATCCGGGAATGAATGTAAAATATTTGAACTGGCACTGCTATCCAAGACAACGAACTTTCCTACAGCAAGTAGCATAGCCAGGGACCTGAAGTAAGCTGGACCATAATTGCCATGCAGCTGAGGTTTGTAGATCTTTTGACCATATTAATTTATATTTTCAATCAGTTTAGATATTGTTGCAACCAATGTTTTATACATGCTACTTGCAGTCTCTACAGTACCCTTCCTCTTTCCTCTCTCTTATCAAGCACCCATCTAATCCATTTTGGCCAGTTAATTTCCTTAACTGTAAATAACTTAGTCTTCTTTAAAATACTTATCAACATTTCATTGAACGGCGTTCCTTCTGCCCCTAATTAAAGATGCTGGCTGAAAGTGATCAAATCTGCTGCCCCATCTCTGACCAGCAGTCAGTCCAGCTGTATAAAATTACAGCCAGTGAGCTGCTGCCCAAATGGTCATTGCTGTACTTCCCAGTACTTAGACATACTAATGGGAAAATGCCATGCAACTATCTCATTGTATACATCTCCGTGAAAGCCCAGTGAGTAGTGCTGAGAAGGTCCATAATAATCCCTCAATCCTGTTTACATTGTTTACTTCTTTTCATATTTAGCCTTCAGAGAAACTCTCTAATCCTCCCAGGGAAGACAGAGCAATATCAGTCCAAGTACATTCTAGAGCAATAAACCCATGCAGTGATTTTCATGTAGCGGAACAGTTGTAGAGAGATGAGGAAGATTGTAAGTGTTGTCACACCGTTGGCTTTGCTCCAGTCCAAAATAAAGTCAGGTTGCTACTTATTAAGTTTTGAAAGTAAGTGTGTCAGAAGATGGACTGGGAGACCATGAAAAGTATAAAGCAGCAGAATGCCTGGACTCTTTGTATAAAGTACAATTAGAGGAAGTTCTATCTCAAGCAATAATTCTTAGTCTTCAATTAATTGCCTCCATAGGTCAGTTCTGCAGGTGATGTAAAGTGTTCCCCCAAGATAAGTGAAATGATCTTCACCCTGTAATAAAGGTTAGACATGAAAAAGCCCTGAGGGGAAAGTGTAATTAAGTTTAATTGTTTTGGACCTTTGCCCATTAATTTTATATCCCAAAATAGCACCAGATTACTCACGTTTGTCAAAAGATAGGTGTAGTTCCCCACCAAGGCTTGTCAACTAGACCAACAGGACATTTGCATATAAAGAGATTTTGCAAGTATGTCCATGGAGAGAGTATATGACAAAGGGAAGACCTGATGTTTTGTGGCCAATGATTCCAGATACAAAGGAAACATTAATGGGAACAGAGGACACTCTTGCCTGACTCTCCTACATACAGAGTGTACTGGTGCTATCCTTAATCTCACTTTAACAATCCCAGAGTCATATTCACTAACTTATGTGTTATTCATTGTCTGTTTCAGTACCATAGAGAGATAAATCCAGTCAACATATTCAACTGACTTTCTAATGTCCAAACAATCCAACAATAGGGACTTACCTGCCATATTAGCATCTTCCATTACAGTAGCTGTTTTATTAAATGATCAAAGGTAGACCTGCCTGGAACAAATTCTATCTGATCCAGATGAATCTGTCGTAGCAGATAACCAGCAAGTGTCTTAGCTGATGTTGCTGTAAACAGCTTATAATAATGGTTTAGAACAGAGATAGCCCTATATGAGGCTACCCGTGAGTGCTGCTTCCCTTGCTTCTGAATAAACAAGAGAATCAACTGTTTCCAGGGGGAAGAAGTACCAGTAGAAAGGACATATCTCACAAGATGTTTTTTACTCTATAAGTAAATTTCAAGAGGGAACCATTCCAGGCACAAGATTTTACCCATACCCTATCTTTTCAGTACTTGTTTCACTTCTAACAGAGACTAGAACTACTATGGTGGTAGCATGGGTCTAATCCACTCTGGGTGAGGCCATAGTGGATAAATGCTTGACTTGTCTAGCCCTTTATTGCCACATACTAGTGTCTGCAGTATAATGGATAGAGTAACATTAGAGAAAATAATTTAACATCCCAGAGGGGGTTGCTGTAAGCATTTCCATAACTGAATCCTTAATTCTAGGAATAATTTTTTCTGGTATTTGTTGACTGCCTTCTTGCCAGATATTTTGGCTCGATACAATAACCACAAATTATTTTATTTTAAGAAATGTCTTTGTCTGTTCTACTTTATAGCTCATATTTTTTCTGTGCTGTCATGAATTTCCTGCAGCTGCTGTAAACAACCCCAATTCTGTTCAGTAACCCTTTCCTTGTAGTGCAAAGGTTCTATATACATTCTTTTAGTTTAGAACCAGTGTTAGTGTATAGTCTGACATTTGGCACAGATATTTAAGGGTGAGAGTTGTAGTTCCTGTACAAGAGGGCTTCATTCCCTTAGAACTTGTTTTCCTACTGTGCTGTCTTGAACAATTCACTCAACCAAACATTGCTCTTGGGTGGCCCTTGAAAAGGGATTGTGTGTCCAGTGGGCCTACCTAGTTAACAAATGGATATTATTATTGTTATTCTTTTAAAGACCCAGCTAAACATGCTTTGAAATGATCTCATTCTACAGGATGATACCTATGGATTCATAGGTGTTTATAGGTGGTTACTAGGCTAATAGCCATAGGAGGTTATAGGTTCTTACTAGGCTAATGGGCCTAGGAGGTCGCAATGTTGAAAATTACAGACATATGAACCAGAGATTATTTTAATACCTTAGAGCCTTAGCTTTGTGCCTTTAAAAGACTCCCACTAAACAGCTCTTGGTGGCTTTTTTAAGCCTATCTATGCCTTCCTGTTTGTACATAACAATATAAATTACCCAGGGGCATATAGGTAGATTTAGGTGGCAGAGCATTTATAAGCTACCTCTGTCCAATAGGAGTTTATGTGCTAATCCAGGATAAATTTGTGATCCCCATCCTGTCGTCCAGGTTGCATTTGAATAGGATCAGGGAGTAACTCTCCTACACATGGTGGGAAGCCTGTTCTAGAGCAGGGTTAGTATCTGAGACAGATGCCTGTCCCTCCAACATGTACTATGTATGCTGCAAATGAGGTTTAGGCCCTTTTAGTGGGTATTTGTAATGATGTTAGACTTGCAGATGCGCAGCAAGCCCAAGGGTACTGGATCAGATGATGCCTTGTAAGAAAGGCATAGATCACCTTTCAGTAGTTTGTAGGAGAATGAGCATGAAGCTATGGCTGTGGGGTGGTCTGCATTTTCCATGTGGTTTAAGACTTGTATTCTTTTTGAGACAAACCTCTGTGGGCATTCTGTTTGTTGCATATGTCTGGTCAAGTGCATACTGAAAGGAGCATTGTACTCAATGATTGGCCTAATAATGGCTGAGTACAGCAGGGCATCATAAGTTGCTCAGTATAGAATGATTTCCTTACAACAGTTGACTCGTCATTGTCAAAGGCCAAATCACTGTCCACATATGTTCCAAGTCCCTAACCACTGGGTTTGCTCTTCGTGATGTCATGTCTATGTGGTAATTCTGGGGGTGGATGAATTTCAAAAGGATACTATTATACATTTTTTGATATTCAGGTTTAGACCATGGCTATGGCATGAATTATTAGCTTGTGACAAACTCTTTTGGATGATATTAGTGTCTCTGAGGGATACTATGACTGCTCTGAACTTGTAGCTGTCTGTAAACTTTGTCAGCCTTTTACAGCAGCTTTGATTTCCAAAATCTAGGAGCAGCACCAGCACTGAACACAAAGTGACTCTGCTAGTGACTGACCTCACCTGGGATAGCCCATACCAGGAGTGTAAAATGTCCCCATTTTGCCAAAAAAAAAAAAAAAAAACAATCAAACATTCATTTCCAAAGTGTGAATATAAGAATTAGTGGAACTGTTTAATCTAAGTAGCAAAGGTGCAGGATCTAACAGAACTACTAGGAGGATTTCCAAACTATTTATCAGGTGGCCATGCTCTTCAATAATTTGCAAGTTATTTATTTTCAAGTAAATACAGAAATGGGATAAGAAACATATATATATATATATATATATATATATATATATATATATATATATATATATATATATATATCCATATATATATATATATATATATATATATATATATATATATATATATATATATATATATATTCAAGAGGCAAAGTAAGAGTCTATGGGTATCCACCATGTCAAAAATAGCAATGTATTTGTTGATTTGCTACCTGGAGGGTGGAGGTGGGGTGGGGTGCAGGCCAGAAAGAAACTTTTTTACTGTGAACATTATGTTACAGTCACTTCTCCAAACTCCTACCCTGTCATCATCATCACCATCAACCCCATTTTTTTTTTACCTTTTTCTACATGGAGTTGGGGTGTCTTGTCAGTTGTCACCATCTTGGTCTAATCTCTGCCACTCTTCTACCTTCTTTGACATTCATGCCTGACTGTTGTAGTTATGTCACACAATCCATCCATCTTTTTGCTGGATGCCCTAATTTCCTTTTGCCTTCTTCCTGTCTGTCCTAACTGTTATTTACCAGATTATCATTTGTTTTTCTACACATGGGACCAAACCATCATAATCTGTTCTCTTTGACTTTTTCTGCAATTGGAACTACATTGGCTTCTGCTCTTATGTCCTCATTTCTTTACCTGTCCGACAGTGTGCATTCTATCACCCATCTCAGTCACTTCATCTCCATCATGTCTAGCTTTGTCAATTGTTCTGCCTTTACTGTCCAGTTTACCATACCATACAGTAGTACTGGTTACACCACTGTTTTGTACACCTAACTTTTCAGCTTCTTTGGCATTCTTCTGTCTTACACTACCCCCTGCCACTCTGTGGCATTGGCTGCAGCCCCTCTGATTCTAGCTTTGACCTCCTCATTCAGACTTCCTTTCTCTTTAACTACACAGCCAAAATACTTGAAGCTGTTAACCTGTTCCACTATTTTCCCTCCTGTCTGAATTCTCAGCTTATTCTGATTTCTATCATTTGCTGTAATTACAATTGTCTTATGTGTACTTAGTTTCATCTTATGTACCTTCAGTTTTGCATTCTTTTCCCCTATCCTTTGCTAGAGTTCTTGCCTGTAATGCCATATCATTTGCATACAGCAACTTTGTTGATCTGTTGTCTCTGACCTGTTTGCTAATATAGTCTATTACCAGTATGAACAGCAGTGGCCTCTGAGCTGAACCCTGATGCACATCCACACCCACTAGAAACCCCTTTGTGAGCCTGAACACTGTTCATACTTGAGTCACTGGGTCCTGGTACATAGTTTGCACTATTTGTACCAGTGTTTTAGGGACTTTGAACCACTGCAGGATTGACCAAATCAGCTTTCTTGAGACCTTGTTATATGCTTTCTCTAAGTCTAAGAATGCCCAGTTAGACTCTTTCTTTATCTGTAGGTTTTTGTCAGCTATCTGTCTCACTGAAAAAATTTGGGTTGGTAGTCCTGCCTCCTGATCTGAATCCAAACTGCTGATCTTCCATCTTACTTTCTACTACTCTACATACCTGTTTATCAATCAGCCTCTCCATAACTGTCATGCAGTGTAGCAGGAGTTTGATGCCCCTGTACTACCCACAGTTGTGGGATGCCCCCTTTGCTCTTGTACACTGGCACTAGTGTGTCTATTCTTCAGTCATGTTGGTTAGTTCTTTCTTTCCATACTTCTTTCAGTACCATCAGCAGCTATTTCTCCCTTATCTCACCTAACATCTTTATCATATCTTCTGTGATCTCATCTGAGCCTGCTGCTTTCCCTGATTTCATTTTCTTAAGTGCTGTTCTTACTTCTTCTATGGTGAGCTCCTCCTCTACTTTCATTTTAGGCTGTGTCTGGGACAGTACAACTTCCACTGTGTTTTTTCATTCAGAAGTTGCTGGAAGTACTCTTTACATCTGCCTTTGATGTTCTGTGGACTGGTGAGCAGGTTCCTGCTGGCATCCCTTATGAAGAGTGACTGGCTTTCATCTTTATCTTTCTATCTTTGTCTTGCAATCTGATATAGTTTCTTTGTGTCATCTACTGAATTATTTTACAGAAGCTGGTAGAGTGCTTCTGATGTCTTATTCTTTACTATTGCAAATCCTCTCAGGCTCATTGTTAGCCAAAAAGTGTTTCTTCCTAGCCTGGTCTATCTTTTCTATCTCTCAGTCTTTCTTGCACGCCTTCTTTGATTTATGTCTTCCATCATCGGCTTTCCTTATGTACCCTATTTCCATACCTGGCTTGATTGTGCATCTGCATTCAGTATTCCTTACACATGCTATTTTTGAGGTGCTGCCATATTATATTCAAATCCACCTATTTCCTCTTCTTCATTTTGAGGTGCTAGACCCCTTGTTAATTCCTTGAACTCTTGTGCTTCCTCTCCAGCCAACTTCCAGATCTTTAGCCTAGTCTCTGTTTACCTTAGAGCCTTCTCTGACCACTGCTTGCAGCTGTATGTGGCAACCAGTGGTTTATGCTGTGGACTGACTGTTTGACTGGGGATGACTTTGCAATAAGTGATTCTACCAAAGTGTCCTTTGCTTACTAGGAGAAAGTCTACCTGAGTTACATGCGAGACACTCTTGTCTGTGATCTAGTGACTGTCTGTCTTACTGATCCATGTGTTTCCCACCTGCCATTTGTAAGGCAGATGTCTAGAATGGCCTTGCCTTCTTTATTTCTGTTGCTAAACCCATATAGACCCAGGCAGGCAGTCCTCATATCCTGTTTTGCCTGTCTGTCCTGATATGTGCATTCAGGTCACCCATTATCAATTCCAATTCATATTGTTCCTCTTTGTCTACTAGGTCTGGCAAATACTGTCAGAAAGTATTATTTTCCATGCTATCACAACCCTGGTGTGGGGCATAGGCTGAGATTATGAACAGTGTCCTATCATTCTACTGGAGTCTGATTGCCATGAGGCTGTGAGTAGCTTATTGACCCAGGGCTGTTGAGCTTTATGGCAGGTGTACACTGGCCATTTGGGGCATATACACCCCATCCCACCATTAGCACGTGTCCCTTGCATAGGTCAGATCTTCAACCCACTTATCTCCTGCAAATACCCATGCCCAATTGTTGACATTAGTCAAGAAAACAAAATCACTTAGAGCCATATTTTACACTACTGAGTTGCTAGCTCTGCCATGGAGCACAGACTGTGATCAGCATACTGCTGTTTTGAGGATACTGCACACAACAGTATGTGCCCAAAGCAGATAACCTATACAATTCTCCCTCTATTGACCACCATCTAGAGTCTGTGCTACTTCCCACAACTCCATTTTAGGCGAATTTGAGATAGAAGCACTCATCATGTTTTTGGGAGGTGGGAAGAGCCTCACAGAGTCACAAGGAGAACATGCAAACATCATACAGGCATTAGCTGAAAGATCAGAATCGAACCTTGTAACCTGTGCATGAGAGGCAAACATTTTAAACATTATGCCAAATGGTAGATCCTACCCTCTCTTGAAAAATAATTCACTATTTCAACATTTTAGCCAGCAAGGCCACCTAGATCCCCTGAAGAATACATGTATATATAGATGTAGATATAGATATAGCTGTAGCTATAGATGTGTTGTTAACAGTAACCAATCAAACCTCTAGTAAACCCTTAATAATTATGAATCTACCCTCCTCATCATTTTCCAGTTCTAATAGTTCAGAACATACAACCATTGTAACTGGTAGCAAAGCATGATATCTGCATGAAAGTTAACAGGAAATGGCTGTAAAAATAACTATATCCAATCAGCTTTCTATGCTTCATTGTGTGCTTCCTGTAAAACATTAAAGGTATACGTGTTTTGCTTGATATATAAAAACATCTTGTTTTTTTTTAACAAAATCTGTAAGTCCATTAACATTCCAAACATGCTTCTCAGCTGTACAGATTTTCACAGAATGTCCAGATTTTTGACTCATTTTTTTTGGTCCGTTCCTCATAAAATTTGTGATTTTCTGGATTTTTGTGGCAAATCAGTGAGGACTGAATTCACTAAATAATGACAGGCATTTAAGTTTGATACTTCATATGCTTTAGAAAATGCATGATAACACAACACGTTTTATGCTGTTAACATTCTAAGTTTATAAAGCAATAGTTAAAATTTGTCAATATTTTTGGGGCTTTGTCTAGATTTTTGGAGCTAAGAGGTTGACAGCTATGATTTCAAATCAGCAAAGAAAATATACGTTTCCCTTATAATTACTCACAGGAATGCAAAAATGGAATAAATCTTCCATTAAAGTAACATTATAGACAGCAAACCCAGAAAATAAGTAAGAAAAAAAAAACAATGCCCTTAATTTCCACATTACAGATTTCAATGTAATGCAGTGGTGTAAACCTTGTAAATACAGACAACCCGCTTTGCATAAATTACCTACAAAATATATGCTTCACTGCATGCGGCGAACACTAACATTTATAGCAGCACCCAGAAATGAAACTTTATAACTCCAAAAGACACATCGGAACTATATATATTGGAAGTACAGAAAATTCCAAGGAGAAGGCATATGCCTTTAGTTGTGCACAGAACTGCATTGATATACAGCTACACCATATATCATGGATTGGAGAGAGAGAAGAAATAAAAGCGAAGAAAAATTTTCCCCTGAAATAATAGCTGGTATTAGATTTCCCTGTCTCACCCATCACTCTATTTTGGTGAGTAATCATATTACTTTAAAAACATCAAATACCACTGTAAAACCTCTGGGTGTGGTTTTCAGTGTCAATAAAATCCAAGGAATGAAAAATGTTAGAAAAAAGTCAATTAATAAATAATGCAGACACTGCTCCTTAAAGAAGCACCACAGGGCTTTAAAACCATAGCATGCCTACCTGGAGGTGGGCCAGGCACTGACATTAGGCTCTTAACTATTGGATTCTTTTCCCATTTGAGCCTTAGGGTTATATCTAGGGCTTTGTAGTGGCAATAGCCAGCTCAACACTTAAAAGTGAAAAGTTTGGAAGTGAAATCAGATGTCACATGAAAAAAAGCTTAGTTAAAAACATTCAGCAAAAGTATTTTCCCTGTGTCCTTTTTCTATACTCCACTTCCCTCTTAGCTCCCAAATATTACCAACAGGGAACTACACAAACTTCAAGAAGCATACAAAAGCAAGCAGTGTCAACTTCATGTGTAAGAAGTTATAGTTGAGGTTCTACCATCCACCACAAATACTGCTTTCTGCCATTCAGTCAAACTCCTTTCAAAAACAAAAGGCCTTAAAGGTTTTCTGCACCTTGTGACTTGAGACTATCTACCATTCTTCTCTATAGCTAGTCAGGCAGAAGATATCTTTTGGTCACGTGCAGATGAACATCACTGCATACTAGAGTCAGCCTCATCTGGGAAATAGGATGTTACTTCATATTCTGGCAGCTGCAATCTTAGTTGTGCAGGATAAAGCATTCTGAATCCCCGATTATTTTTTCTGTACAAATAAATTTCAGGTTAATAAATAGCCCTTTGCTAATTCCAGTGGCGCAGTCAAAATCCACCAGTACCCCACTTTGTCTAACATTATTTTTTCCAGAATCCGCATGGCAGGCAGGATTTTACCTTTCACTGCATATGTTTCTAGATTAGTTTGGGCATTTGGGGCTTCCAATGTTGGGGCAGGAAGACATTCTCAGTCATTCAGTTTTCATCTCTTCATCAGAGATCTCAGCCTATTTTGCATTTTGCAGTGCATATAAGCACCACAGTCTCCAGCTTTTTTTTCTGTTGCACCCATGAAGTAAATATTCTTCCTCCTACCTTGGTCTTTCTTGTCAATTATTTTAGCTTGCAGGACTTCTGCATGTACCATGTTTGATTCTATGCCTTGTTTCAAGTCATCAAAGACTACAGAGTGTGTGTAAGTTGATCAGAGTAGGTAATCATTACTGTTTCCAAGCCCATGATTTTTGTATCTGATTTGTCAACATGTTCAAGCAGAGCTAAGTTAATTTTCTACAGCTCCAACATGTGGGAATTACATTTCTGATGCAATGTCTCCATGAAATTGACTATGTCTGTATTTGACATAGCTGCAGTAGAATTCAAAATCTTCTCTCTAGAGGCCATAACTCATGCAAAGCTCCTACTGACTGCAAGTTCTTTACAGAGGGTCTTCTATCTTTTGTTAGGTCACCAGACAGGGAATTAACTAGATTATATATAGAGGTATGTAGAGAGGTATTATCTACAAATGTTTTCACTAAAAACTGATTTAAATTCACTAATAGAAATCACATTTTAAACTGGGTTGGGGGAGAGTTCCTTAGAGACATGTCTCACTCCATCCTACCCTGAACAGATGTCAATATAATTTTGTTTTGTGAAAGTTTGAAGCGTCTCAGATATGGATTCTCATTGATACTCTGTTCATAGGTTCATAGATTCATAGGTGTGCACTAGGCTAATGTCCCTGGAGCCTTTACAAGCCTAGCCGATAGGTTACCCTGACATCATGCCACCCGACCTTAGTTCCCAGTGCCTCTGTTGAGTAGAGCCACTGGAGTGATTCCCGGGGTGAACTTTCTATTTCCCATCCACTCATCAAGATTTCTGTTGAAGAGGGCCAGTGAGGTGCTGTGTTTGGTATGGGAAGTCTATTCCATAGCATGGTCAGTCTCTGGGTTATGAACCTGCCCCTCCAATACATTCTGTTGATTGTGGTAATGAGGTTGAGGTTTCTGCAGCATGTGGTGCGGAGGGGTTAGGATTTCTTTAGATGCAGCATTTCTAACAGAGCTGGGTCAGACATGGCTTTGTAAATCTAGCAGAGATTGCCTCTAAGTAGGCGATATGAGACAGAGAATAGTTGGAGTTTTTGACACACACTCTCTCACTCCTACAGGCAGTTTAGAGTTCTCAATCTACCATATGGCATGTCTGAAATGTGGGAGGAAAATGGAGCATGCAGAGAAAATCCACATAAACACAGGAAGGGCATGCTAATTCTGCAAAGAAGGCATCTGTGTCTTGCTACACATGCTGAAAGCATATTTTAAACTCTCTAAAAGTAGAAGGATTTATAAACATCTGTGGATATTCTATCTTGTCTAAGAGCATTGTTTTCTAAATATTAAGAGCATTTGTGAGAAAATTCATGATGAGTGAATTAGTTTGATAGTTTGGAAAGGTGGAATGGACCTAATTAAAACATAAATTTGATATTTCAGCTATAATTTTATATATGCCTATAACAGCACTTTGAGTACATAGATTCAGAAATGTCATAATTTTACCCACATAAGGAATAAAATGATATTGGGCAAGTTGTTGAAAATTATCTACCTGTATGCCTATAACTGCCTATAACCTCACTTTGAATACATAGATTGTGCAGTTCAGAAATGTAATATTCTTCTTTCTGAAACTTTTATCTGCTTGAAATATTCCAATATACCTCTAGGGGTACAAAAACCCCCCAACAAAACTAAACAAAAAAAACTGCAGGGCACATATATGGTAATAGTTTGCTTTTGGTATTTCACCTGTTTGACAGAGTCTTTGTAAATTGACTCCCTTTTTGTATTTTCTAAGTTATATCGTTTGATGAAGTCATTTAAATGTTGTGATTCATGGTTCCATCAATAATCAAGTGCCAAGGACTAGGCCTATACCTCTCAACTTCTTAGACCAAGAACTATGGATGAAGCCATAAGAAATGGGGGACAAAGGCCTAAAAATAGGGACAGTTTTTAAATATTGCTCTTACAAACTCAGAAAGCTGATAGAATAAAAGATTTTGCATTAGCATCATTTTTTTAATAGGTATGAAGTCTGAAACCCAAATGTGTGAAATTATTTTCTGGATTAAATCCTCAATAATTAGCCAGTGATTTGCCAGAAAATCAAAATTTTATGAGGAATAGACAAAAATTATAAGGCAAAAATCTGGACATTCTGTGAAAATCTGGACAGTTGAGAGGTCTGACTAGGCCCTGAATCTTGCATGAATAAACCATTTAAATATATCTTGTGAGGGGATCTGGTTGTAGCACTACATGTATATTTTAATCCTTATATTCTCAAATGATAGTTGGGAAGCATTATTTTAATTCAGAGAGCTTTGAAAATGTTGGTGCCAGTCTCCAATGGGATATACGGGGAGTACAATCTTAGAAAAAAATTAAATCCAGACGTCAATGTAATGAAAGGTCAAGTCTGCCAATATGAGCACTGCTGTAAGGCAATCATAAAAAGTGAAGGAACACCTGAGACACAGGAAAGCCTATTTATTATAATTGAAATTATAAGGTGTATTTATTTAAGTACTTAATGCTTACAGTTAATGCAGTTTTATTGTTGATGGAAGTTTAGCAGATGACAGTTGAAATCACCCACAGTGGTTGTTTCATATTTCATGAACTCCATACCTTTCCTTGGTAGAAGGTATAGACTGGCTACTGTGTATAAAACGATAGCATGTTCTTGTACAACTGCTATACTACCAGTCTCATTCATTTATATGCTTATTATAAAGAGCATAGTGGGAGTCAGTTTTAGCGCTATGACCCTATCACTTCCTTTTGCCCAAACATATTATGATGGAAATCTTTGGGCACTTTTCATAAACGTGCCAGAGAATAGAGCTGGTTTGAAGCATAATTGTGTACAAATGCCTTTGCAATTCATAAAGAATTGCAAACAATGGGGGAAAACTCTTTATGTAGTCTTACTCTATTGTGTACACACAGTATACTATCCACATTACCACATATGCGTTTAACCATTTCCTAGGATTGCACACAATTCACAAACAATATATCACCTGCATATGGGCTTGTCCCAGTGCAGTAACTTATACGACTTCAGCTGTATATCAATAGATGTTGTACTGCTTATTAGTACAGTGATCACCCTTGCCTGCTCATTTGTTGTTTGGCAGACAGAGGTGAGCAGTATATTGGCAAGAAAATCAAAAATAAATAAGCAAACAAATACATGAATAAAATACAGCCCTGTTGCTTGGTTAGAAAATCTTTGCAAACTAAATCTCTTGTGGTGCAGGCAACCCTACTACCCAACAACTGCACCTTACCCCACCCCCACACATTAAATCTGACAAGGCCTTGTCAACATGAGCTTGTACAGCACTTGATTCCCTCATTAACCATATTATGATAATGATGCTACGTCACCGTCATGCATAGTGGATGGTGATTCTTTGCAGTGCAGTTATTGGTAAAGATTTCTTACCATACCATTTTTTTCCCTCTGGTGAAAACATTTCTTTTTTAACATTTCCACCAGTTTTTCATGTCTTTCCATTTTTGTTTATTTGACAGCAATGCCATGTCAAGATTACATGAAACACAGATAGGCCTACCTCACCTCTGCCAAGATACTCATAGACAACTGAACAAAGGTCAGGTACGGCTTTAACTTTTAAATCTCCTAAGGCACTCTATCTGCCAATTTCTCACCTGTCCTGTGTGGACTGTGCACCAAAAATCATCCCATGATGGTGTCTCCTCATTGGATATCTTATATTCAGGCAGCAGGCAAAAGAGTCAATGGCTAGCAGGCAAGCATCTGTGGTTGATTCAGATTTTCCAGTTATGCACCTCACTTTCTCTCTTGCCAACAGGCGGGCTTAGTGAATGCCTATATACCAAGCCTACTGCAGCTGAATGTTTATGTAGATCTACTCTGTTCAGACACAGTTCAATACTTTTCTTGTGCATATCTGCTCTGTTCAGACACAGTATAATGCTTTCCTTGGCAATATCTGCTCTGTTCAGAAACAGTGCAATGCTTTCCTTGAGCCTATCTGCTCTATTCTGATACAGTGCGATGATTCCCTTGTGCATATCTGCTCTATTCTGACACAGTGTGATGCTTTCCTTGTGCCTTTCTGCTCTGTTCTGACACAGTGTAATGATTTCATTGTGTATATCTGCTCTGTTCTGACAGTGCAATGCTTTCCTTGTGCCTGTCTGTTCTGTTCTGACACAGTGCAATACTTTCCTTTTGCATATCTGCTCTGGTCAGAAACAAGTGCAATGCTTTCCTTGTGTATATCTGCTCTGATCAGAAACAGTGGAACGCTTTCCTTGTGCATATCTGCTCTAGTCAGAAACAGTGTGATGCTTTTCTTGTGCATATCTGCTCTATTCTGACACAGTGCAATGCTTTCCTTGTGCATATCTGCTATGTTCTGACACAGTGAGATGATTTCCTTGTGCCTATCTGCTCTGTTCTGACACAGTGCAATGCTTTCCTTGTGCATATCTGCTCTTTTCAGACACAGTGTGATGCTCTCCTTGTGCGTATCTACTCTGGTCAGACATGGTGTGATTCTCTCCTTGTGCATATAGCTCACACCTGAGTTTTATTTTCACAGATGGCAGTCTTGCAGTGAGAATGTCACTGACTCATCCCCTGGGATGGACCACCAGCATTATTTTTCAGTTCTAACTATCTTCAGCTAACTCTTCCAATTTTATCCATGGAAGCAGTCTGATTTTAACCCCTTTTCCTTTTTTGATTCAATATAATGCTTTACCATGCTACATTAGGTTAGCTAGATTTATTACTATAACATGTTTCCAGACTGATTGTTATTGCAGTATTTTAGTAAAGTAAAAATTGAGAAAGTCACAGTTCATCAAAGGTGCTTGGTGTGACATCTGGAAAGAGGAAGGAGGACAAGGAGACCTGGTGGTGGAATGAAGAAGTACAGGAGAGTATACAGAGAAAGAGGTTGGTGAAGAAGAAGTGGGATTGTCAAAGAGATGAAGAAAGTAGACAAGAGTATAAGGAGATGAAGTGCATGGCAAAGAGAGAGGTGGTGAAGGCTAAGGATAAGGCATATGAAGAGTTGTATAAAAGGTTGGACACTGAGGAGGGAGAAAAGGACCTGTACAGATTGGCTAGACAGAGGGACCAAGCTACTAAAGATGTGCAGCAGGTAAGGGTGATAAAGGATAATGAGGGAAACGTACTCACAAGCAAGGAGAGTGTGTTGAGCAGATGGAAAGAGTACTTTGAGGGGTTGATGAATGAAGAGAATGAGAGGGAGAGAAGGTTAGATGATGTGTGGATAGTGAATCATGAAGTGCAGTGGATTAGTAAGGAGGAAGTAAGGATAGCTATGAAGAGGATGAAGAACAGAAAGGCTGTTGGTCCAGATGACATACCTGTGGAAGCATGGAGGTGTTTAGGTGAAATGGCAGTGGAGTTTTTAACTAGATTGTTTAATGAAATCTTGGAAAGTGAGAGGATTCCTGAGGAATGGAGAAAATGTGTTTTGGTATCGATTTTTAAGAATAAGGGTGATGTGCAGAGCTGTATTAACTACAGAGGGATTAAACTGATCAGTCACAGCATGAAGGTATGGGAAAGAGTAGTGGAAGCTAGGTTAAGAAGGGAGGTGATAATTAGTGATCAGCAGTATGGTTTCATGCCAGGAAAGAGCACTACAGATGTGATGTTTGCTCTGAGAGTGTTGATGGAGAAGTACAGAGAAGGTCAGAAGGAGTTGCATTGTGTCTTTGTGGATTTAGAGAAAGCATATGACAGGGTGCTTAGAGAGGAGTTGTGGCATTGTATGAGGAAGTCGGGAGTGTCAGAGAAGTATGTAAGTGTGATGCAGGATATGTTCGAGGGTAGTGTGACAGCAGTGAGGTCTGCGGTGGGAGTGACGGATGCGTTTAAGGTGGAGGTGGGATTACATCAAGGATCAGCTCTGAGCCCTTTCTTATTGCAATGGTGATGGACAGGTTGACAGAGGAGATCAGACAGGAGTCGGCGTGGACTATGATGTTTGCAGGTGACATTGTGATCTGTAGTGAGAATAGGGAACAGGTGGAGGAGACCCTGGAGAGGTTGAGATATGCTCTAGAGAGAAGAGGAATGAAGGTCACCAGGACTAAGACAGAATATATGTGTGTGAATGAGAGGGAGGATAGAGGAATGGTGAGGATGCAGGGAGTAGAGGTGGTGAAGGTGGATGAGTTTAAGTACTTGGGATCAACAGTTCAGAGTAATGGTGAGTGTTACTAGTGTGATATTAATGTGCTTACATCTGCCCTTAGTGTCCCACAACCCCTGCACTTTTATCTCTCCCAAAACTGCTCCTCAAGTAAAGTGCTTCAAAAGGAAATTCTGAAGCATCTGTGGTGTCTGGCTGGTCTGGAGCAGGGATGGAGAAGGGGAGACCTTGATTTAAGGATATCTGTTGTCTCCACTAAGTGATTTCTCTTCTGACAACCCCCAGTACTGGGATCTGAAAAGATACAGGGTGTTGACACTAAGACTAAAGTGACTTCAGATACCACTGTATCATTTTCATGTGGGGTCTTGCCAGGGGTATCATTAGAATCACAGAATTCATGAGACCCAAAATCCTGAGGTATTCCCTCACAGTGACATGAAGTCTGAGTGGAAAAGCTTATAAATAGATGTAGATAAAGATCTATTTTTCCTTTGCAAGAAAAACTGTTTGAACTTAGGTGTCAGGAATACAATGCTGTGTGAGAGAGTCAAGAAAGACCTTATTGGCTAGGCTTACATAGGCCCTTGGGCCGATAGCCTAGTACCTACCTATGAACCTATGAATGTTCACTTGGAACCCCAGCTTGTGCATGAGATCTCTGATCCAAGAGAGAGATTCCTGACATTTTGAAAAAGACACTGCAAAGATAAGCAAGTCATAACATAACATAATTAATTGCACAGATACAATATTTAAAAGGAAAACTCAAATACTATCCAAATAGCCTGGCTGACTCTAACCAAAATAAGACTGAAGCCTACAAGTGAAGCAAAGTTTCTAGCAAACTGTACAGATCGATTTTAGAACACCAACTTACACAGATTTTGATACATCAATATTTACAGCAGGACAGATTTAATACACTTGTTTCAACTCAAAATATTTTATCTTATTAATTTTGTTGTAGTATCCAGAGGTAATTACCTCAGTTTTCTCACAACTATGAGAATGAGCAACTTGAAATAAACACAAATTTCACATGTTAGTGTTAATGTTTTATATCTGGCCCTTAGATTAGGGTTTCCTCTTTTATAGCTTTCCTGCACTTAAATGAAAACTAACTCTTAATCGTCAGAATAAACCACTGTGCTTTCCAGCAGAAAATGGTAATAAGTGTTATACATATTTTCTCTATAATTAAACATACCAGAAAATATTCACACTGAACAAGCTTAAAATTCTTGCATTTGCACAGGGAAAAGATGGTCTACTTCCCTGTTTTATTGTATGATTTGTCAACTACAAACATATAACATATGTGCTCATCAAAAGGGCCAGCTGAGTTTTAATAATGATATCAGTACTTATTGTTTGGGGAAAATGTTTCTAGGCATACTTGCAGTCATATTCTGTCAGCAATCCTCCAATATTTGTGGCAACCAGAGGCAATATTAACAGAATTGTCAAAATATTTGCTGATCAAAATTAAATGTCAAGAGCCATTTCATGGTGAACAGCTTTCATTCTCCTCTTCAGAAGAATACATATCTGAGGGTCAGTATGGTCTAACCAACCAAAGATGAATGTTTATTTTCCAGCAGGAATGCAAAAATTGGAAGATTAGGATTCCACTTGCATAGCTTTAACAACAAAAGGCAGTTAGCTCTTACCACCACAGACTATTTAATCCAGTTACATAATATGGAATAACTTTTGAAACATCTTATAAAGTTTTTCAAAGGATGAAATAAATACAATAATTTCCTCTTTTATTTAGGAAGGGCTGATTTCAGAAAGATTACCTCAAGTGGTAAGCCCGTTTTACAATTTGTAGTAACCATTTCCAATTCAGAGACAGCTCTACTGCAATACCACAAAGAGGTGCCACACCATGGTGGGCTGTTTCTGTGGTCTTCCACAAATGCTAATGAGGCATTTTGGAGGAGCAGCCTATGCTAATTAACCATGCTCTCACCTGGAAATGCCTGTGGTAAGAAATTTAAATAGCTAAGCAATTCACGAATGATTCTGCTGCATAAGTTAGCTCGGTCAGCCATTCTAAAGAATACAAACTAAAGTTTGGTTCACATTCATGCACTACTTTCAATGGGTGAGATCACATTAGACATAAGTACTGGGGAGTTTAGTGAACAGGTGGTGGTGCTGGTGTGTGTGTGTGTGTGTGTGTGTGTGTGTGTGTGTGTGTGTGTGTGTGTGTGTGTGTGTGTGTGTGTGTGTGTGTGTGTGTGTGTGTGTGTGTGTGTGTGTGTGTGTGTGTGTGTGTGTGTGTGTGTGTGTGTGTGTGTGTGTGTGTGTGTGTCTGTGTGTGTCTGTGTGTCTGTGTGTGACTGGAAACTGTGTGTGTCCACCAGACTGGTTGCAGTAGGGGGAAGTTAGTTATGGGATAGGTAGGGTAGGTAGGCCTGTGTGTGTGTGTGTATATATATATATATATATATATTTGTGTGTGTGGTAGTAGCTTTCAGGAGCTGGCATAATAGTCTGAATTCAGAGAAATGTGCAAAAAAAACATTGTTTAGTGTACCATATTTTGACAAATTGCTCAGAAATCTTATAAACATGCAAAACTCGCATGTGATATTTTCTGTCTTCTTCTTCTTTCGGCTGCTCCTGTTAGGGGTCACCACAGCAGATCAACTGTCTCCATTTCTTCCTGTCCTCTGCATCTTGCAACCACCTGCATGTCCTTTCTCACCACATCCATAAACCTTATCTTAGGCCTTCCTCTTTTCCTGTTACCTGGCAGCTTCAGCCTTAGCATCTTTTTCCCAATATATTCTGCATCCCTCCTCAGCACATGTCCAAACCAACGTAATCTTGCCTCTCTGGCTTTGTCGCCAAACCTTCCAACCTGAGCTAACCCTCCAGTATACTGATTCCTAATCCTGTCCATCCTTGTCACACCCAGTGCAAATCTTAACATCTTTAATTCTGCCACTTCCAGCTCTGACTCCTGCCTTTTTGTCAATGCCACTGTCTCCAACCCATACAACATAGCTGGTCTCACTGCCCTCCTGTAGACCTTCCCTTTCACTCTTACTGGTACCCATCTGTCACAAATCATTCCTGACACTCTTCTCCACCCATTCCACCCTGCCTGTACTCTCTTCTTCACCTCTCTTCCACACTCACCATTACTTTGAACTGTTGATCCCAAGTACTTGAACTCATCCACCTTCGCCAACTCTACTCCCTGCATCCTCACCATTCCTCTATCCTCCCTCTCATTCACACACACATATTCTGTCTTAGTCCTGCTGACCTTCATTCCTCTCCTCTCTAGAGCATATCTCCACCGTCTCCTCAACCTGGTCCCTACTCTCACTACAAATCACAATGTCATCTGCAAACATCATAGTCCATGGGGCCTCCTGTCTGATCTCGTCTGTCAACCTGTCCATCACCATTGCAAATAAGAAAGGGCTCAGAGATGATCCTTGATGTAATCCCACCTCCACCTTAAATGGATCTGTCACTCCCACTGCAGACTTCACCTCTGTCACACTACCCTCGTACATATCCTGCACCACTCTTAAATACTTCTCTGCCACTCCTGACTTCCTCATACAATACCACAACTCCTCTCTAGGCACCCTATCATATGCTTTCTCCAAGTCCACAAAGACACAATGCAACTCCTTCTGACCTTCTGTAAATTTCTCCATCAACACTCTCAGAGCAAACATCACATCTGTAGTGCTCTTTCCCGGCATGAAACTATACTGCTGATCGCTAATCATCACCTCCCTTCTTAACCTAGCTTCCACTACTCTTTCCCATAACTTCAAGCTGTGACTGATCAGTTTTATCCGTCTGTAGTTACCACAACTCTGCACATCACCCTTATTCTTAAAATAGGTACCAAAACACTTTTTCTCCACTGCTCAGGCATCCTCTGACTTTCCAAGATTTCATTAAACAATCTAGTTAAAAACTCCACTGCCATTTCTCCTAAGTACCTCCATGCTTCCACTGGTATGTCATCTGGACCAACAGCCTTTCCATTCTTCATCCTCTTCATAGGTGTCCGTACTTCCTCCTTGCTAATCTGTTTCACTTCCTGATTCACTATCCCCACTTCATCCAACCTTCTCTCTCTCTCATTCTCTTCATTCATCAGCCCCTCAAAGTACTCTTTCCATCTGCTCAACACACTCTCCTCGCTTGTGAGTATGTTTACCTCACTATCCTTTATCACCCTTACCTGCTACACATCTTTCCCAGCTTGGTCCCTCTGTCTAGTCAATTGCACAGGTCCTTTTCTCCCTCTTTAGTGTCCAACCTTTCATGCAACTCTCCATATGCCTTACCCTTAGCCTTCGCCACCTCTCTCTTTGCCATGCTCCTCATCTCCTTATACTCCTGTCTACTTTCTTCATCTTTCTGACAATCCCACTTCTTCGCCAGCCTCTTCCTCTGTATACTGTCCTGTACTTCCTCATTCCATCACCAGGTCTCCTTGTCCTCCCTCCTTCCTCTGTCTAGATGTCACACCAAGCACCTTTCTAGCTGTCTCCCTTACCATCTTTGCTGTAGTTACCCAGCTGTTCGGTAACTCTTCACTGCCCCCCAGTGCCTGTTTTAACTCTTCCCTGAACTGTACTGTATAGTACAGTATAGTATAGTATAGCAAAGCAGAGAGGAAGTTGAAGATTTAGTACTGATTGTATGTTGTATTTACATGAAATAGTAAAAGATAGTATTATATTTCTGTTATGTCCAGCTAGTGCTAGAGAATGAAATGTGGAGAAGCTGAGTACAGAATAGATGGCATTAAGGGTGGAAAATGTGAGGGATGAGTGATAGGGTAAGGAAAAGGTTTTTAGGTTAAGGAATAGTGTTGATAGAGTAGTGAATGGGGAGGGACAAAAATAGCCTTTTACAGAAATATTGCAGCTGGGGTAGGTGAGGGATATTTACAATATTTACAGGTAGTTTTAAATAATCAGAAGAGATGAAAGTATTTATGCTAGTTTATTTACCAGGTGTTAGTTAGAAATAAAATTTAAGTTGTGAAATGTTATCCAGGGGTTATGCATAAGCAAAGCCAAGAGTCTGTTAGATATTTCATGTTATTAACAATTCCCTGATGCTCTGAATAGTGGCAGTTTGGATTCTGGATACAAACTCTGTCTCCTTCTCTCAGTATTGATGATGATTTGGCTGACCTGAAAGGCTAGAATTTTTGTTTCTGCTAGACAGTGTACTAAGATGATTGGACATTTGGCATTTGCTCTGGTTGAGGTAGAACAGAGAGTGCTGACAACTTTTTTCTCATTCTTCATCCTATCAATGTGAGAAAATTGAATGTACTTTATGTTGATGTGACAATCCTCCCTTGAGCTCACATTGTATCTTATCATGACACAGTTTACAGTTTAATAATTTTCTCAACTTGACCATTTGATTGAGGGCATCTAAATGAGATGTGATATGCTGGAATTCTCACTGCTGTAAAACACTTTGAATTTTATACAAACTGTGGACCGTTACCTTCAGGCATATCATGACAGTTTGAGAACAGTTAACTTTGTGCCTGATAACTTCAGGCCACTTTGAATAGTAGTTAACACAAATAAAATACTGATTGTCTTTGATGTTGAACAGATCAAAAGCACTCTTATTCTATGGATGCTCTGGAATGTCTTCAGGAATCATTACATCTTTGGAGCTACTTTTGTGATGCATGTTACAGATACAACCGTTCTTTTCTTTCAGTTCACTCTTTGGATATTCCAAGCCAAAACAAGATAAACATTGGCCCTTTCTTTACACTTGACAATTCCTGAATGTACAGCATGTGTATTTTGTACCATGAGGTTGTATAGCTGCAGGGCCGATGTTAGCATTTTGGGGGACCCCAGCAAATGTCATGTTGGGGGCCCCCAGGCACTTTTAGTCTAAGTATCACTCTGTCATTGACACCCCTCTCAAGCAACCTTTTAGCTTATTCTACAGACATTTAGGAGTGGTAAACAGAGACTGACATGTAGTACAATGCTCTTACATTGCAACAGGCCTATGTACCACACTATGTTGGCCCATCGCCATCATACAGAGGGACATTTACAGTTGCTAGCATTTAGTTGCAGCAGTGATGCATTACAACAACTCTATATACAGGTCTGGATTTAGGTGAAATGGTGTCCTAGGTCCACTGTTTCAGCCTCCAGAAAACACACACACACCCACACCCTCCAGTCCTTTTCCCGATCTTGGACCTCCCATTCCATACACAAACACACATACACAACACACACACGCACACACACACACACACACACACACACACACACACACACACACACACACACACACACACACACACACACACACACACACACACACACACACACACACACACACTCCAGTCCTTTTCCTATCTTGGGCTTCCCATTCCATACACACACACACACACACACACACACACTCTCTCCAGTCCTTTTCCTTATCTTGGACCTCCCATTCTACACACACGCACACACACACACACACACACACACACACACACACACACACACACACACACACACACACACACACACACACACACACACACACACACACACCAGTCCTTTTCCCTATCTTGGGCTTCCCATTCCATACACTTTACTTTTTTTTCTTCCTTTCCTCACATTTTACCTCACTCTTCAGCTTTTTCAAAAATACACAACTTTCTATGAATTCTGAAGTGCATTTAAAAGTTTGTTTTTCTTTTTACACAGTCTTTTCATCCAATGATGTCTTGAACAAAAATTATGATTATGGAAAGAAATTCACTGCTGCTGTTCAGCTTTAGTTTTTCTTGCATCCTTTCAACATACCTTTCCTGACAAAGACAGCAATAAGCATTTAGGAAATAACTGAAATAAACCAGGGCCTGAGAAGCCATAGGGTTATTATAGATGCTCTGGGGTGAATTTTAGAGCATTTCCCAACCTTTTAATCCAATGGTGGCCTAAACAAAAATCATTAGTATGAAAAGAATGTCTTATGTCTTCTTTGAAAGAAAAAAACAAAAAAGTTGTGACGAAGACTTAATGTTCAAAGCTGACAAAATAGTAGCTCACAATAAACTAACAAACCAATTGTTGTGAGGATACACAGGGCTTAATCTTTAATTCCTCATCTGGGAATACTGCCTGCTTCCCTACCCCAGAACAACAACAACAAAACAGACAGTCACTGCCTATACATTCTTCTGGTGTTAAATTAGGATAAAAGCAGAGGTTAAAATTGTTACAGTCATGACTGCTGTCATACATACACATTGCATGCCTTCTCAGCCTTAACCCCCGAAGGTAGCCTCCTGTATATGTGCCTGATGTATGATTGTGAGGAAAGTGGAAAACAAAACTAATGATTACAATAATGTATTCTACTTTGTTGCTCCTAGACAGTACACTGCCCCTACACAAGCTATAGTAATCATGTTTGTACACCACTGAGGTCTGTGAGAAAAGTTAAAGTAACAATGACCACGCTGTCCCCAGCTCAAACACAAGCTATAATGTCCTCCTGTGCAAAGCTCTAATGTTTGACTGTGATGAAAATTAAAGTAATAACCACACAATCCCCCTTCCACATACCCTACAGCAACTTTCTGTACACACACACACATCTAAGCAGGGTTAGTTTTAGAATAGGTGCAGTTGAGAGCAGAGGCCATTATCAGCTTTTTCCTATTAGGGTCATATCATAGCTCTGTTCAGGTTAAAGAGTGTAAACAAAAATGAATATGTTTTTTTTTTATTCCTCATTATTCCCCAACCAGCTTGTGGGGTCCCCATATAGTCATTGATAATTTAGGAATACCCCTGTATCCATTTACATAGTCTGAGGAGTGGGGGCCACCAGACTTGTAAAGTTCTAAGTGTTTGAATGTTCTGTGATATATTTTATGCCTAACTTCTGAAATACAATTACTTGTTAGCAGCATATTTTTTTACTGATACCTAGAAGAATAATGTATGTGTCCTGGCATTACTGGGTGTGTGCACAGATAAAAATCAGTGATAACACATACATATACACACACACAAACACACACACACACACACACACACACACACACACACACACACACACACACACACACACACACACACACACACACACACACACACACACACACACACACACACACACACACACACACACACACACACACACACACACACACACACACACACACGCTAGCCATATCAATACTAGTTTTGTACTTGCTACACCAGATCAGTGACTGCTGTTTAGAAGTCGTCAAACAGCAGCAGGGATAAGTCACTTATTAACCTCATTGAGGAGTAATGGATAGCTGTTACTGTCCCTGATTTCACAGACCTTTCCTGATTTTGCTTATAATCTTGCTCTGCCTTTAAAAAACTTTAATTTGCTGGTAAATCATTAAGGATTACAGACAGTCAGTAAATCCAGACATCAGAGTTTATATTTATTATTGTCCAAAAATGCATGTTGATGTAAAAGGTGTTATTGTATTAAACATTTGAGTGAATTAGAATAATATTTAAAATGTGTTCCTGATTTTGAACCTCTATTCTGCTATTATGTTTGGCACTGCACTGAAGTTGAAAGTTATAGTATCTGGTGTTCTGTCAGTATGTATAAAAACCCTGAAAAAGAAATCATTGCTATATATTGGAAGCATCAGCTCTTCTTAAAATTCAAGGTTTGCAGTGACATCTGTCACTCTGGGTCGCTGATGTCTGTACTGCTTGCCTTGCTCATGTTCATTATCAGCTTTATCCTAACAGGGTCATATCAAAGCTGGGTTTAGGTTAAAGCAGATAACCAGGAAATTAATAATTTTTTTCTCCTCATTTTCCCCAACCAGAAGAAGCTTTTCTGGGGCCCCCATGCTGTCATGAATGATGAAGGGGCCCCTCCTTGCAGCTATGGGTATTTCTTGTACCTAGAGCTAGATGTTGTTAGTTTTAGTAGAGAGAATGTCCACCAGCAGGGTTTAACAAAGCCAGGGGCACTATGTTATTGCTAAAATATTTAATGGAATTGTGAAGGCTGTTACTTCATAAAACACTGTTACTATAACCACAGACATCTTTGAATTTTAAAGGAGATACAAATAAGGGTTATTACCCTCTTGGTTTATTAAGTCCATGAGACTGCTGTACTAGCTTTTATTGGTTAGACAGATGTTACAAAATATCAAACTAACACAACTTTCTGTGGTTGGGAGCTCCCCAGGAACAGGGGGCCCCCAGCAACCGCAGGGTTCGCTGGTGCCTAAAGCCGGCTGTGTATAGCTGAGATGGATCAATCTCTTGGTTAGGTTTGGTTTGAAATTAAAGTTCTTCTGACTCAGGAATTTCATTATTATAGGTACAGTAAACCTGAAATGACATTAGTTCTAGGCTTTACTTGTTTAACTGTACATATGTGTAAATGCAGTGACACTGCAAATATACAAATCTGCAGCTGTCTGAATCATTATCTCTACAACTGTGCATATCACTATCTCAGACTGTACTTTGTTCTCTAATGTATTGCTCCTGTGTCTGCAGATTGAATTTTCTGCATCATGTCCATCAGTTTTCATGCTTAAGTGACATCTAATGATAAGGTGGGCTCTTTATTTTTGTAAACACAATACTAGTTGATTTTACACTTAATGGTTTCAGTTTGTACCCAGAATATACGAATAATGAAGTATTACTAGAGTCAGGGAATTTCTCAGGCCCACATATTTAAATGAGCTCTCAGAAATTATGTTGGCACTAGTATCTAACATTAATGTGGTAAACACATGTGTATGTGCAATTATTCAGTCTGAAACTTGTTGAGAGCTAAATTAAGAAATTGTGTTTAAAGTCCCAAAAAACAGATTAGTAGGAGTTGTAAGCTGATTATTAAGCATTGCACACTGGTAAAGTTTGGATATTGGACAAATCATTGTTTGCACTGCCATTTAAGTTATTAGCTTCAAATACTTACAAAACATGTTGTGGTCTTTTCTTTCTTTCTTTTAAGACATGCATGTGACGACTGGGGAGAGATGGGCGAAGGCTATCAGCCTAGTCAAATAGAATTTGATATATAATTCTGGCATTTGTAAATAAATGTAAAATACAGGCATGTTTTCTTGAGTGTAAAAGAATACTGTGAAATGTGGAACTGCAAAATATGTGCCATCATTGCACTTTACTGGCCCAGTGAAGCATGTTGTGACCCTTTCATGTTAGAATTTGGCTCCAGTGAGTCTGGGTGAAGGTTTCATGCCCATTGTTTTAAGACTAATGTTTATGACCATAATTTAGATGTGGAATGTGGTTTATTATTCTGGTTTCTGTTAGAGTATACATGTGAAATGACTTATATTGTTGTAAGTTTCTAAGCAGGTGTTAGATTGCTAAATAATGCAGTTTGTGGCCTGAGAACTCCAGACTAAGTGTCAAAAATGATGTAATTTGGGAGGGCCTTAGAGACATGTTTGTTAGTAATGTTTAAATACTGTTTCTCACAAGAGACTGAGAGCATTGTGATCTTGATATCCAACTTATCAGCACTCTGCCTTATGCTCACATATAAGTTTTAGCACTGTGATTTCTTGTAGGAATAGTTAAAGCTAGTAAAGATTAATTAGGTATTTTTCTTTTAAATCAGACCTGTCCTACTGTATTATTTAAGTTTCTGTGTGATCTCTGAACTCTTAGAAATCTCTGTGGTGTAGTAGTTTTGTCTTGTGTTTTAATTATTTATTATTAAATATATATTAAAACCTTCTGCCTGTGGCTGGTTTATGTAGATATAAATTATGCTTTAGAGTACATTATATATTTATAGAGTTTACTGTCTAAGCCCTTCCAGTAAGCCTAGACTGAATAGTCACTTTACCATTGGATAATAATATTGCACAGTAATAATTGGACACCCTTTTAAGGGCCTTTTAGTAGCTGATATTATTAGCTGGGTGGTGGCATGGATTACTACCGTATGGTCAGGGTAAAAGGGCACAGCTGGAGAATCTGTGTCAGCCTTTCACAGGAGTGTCTGTGAAGTTGTATAAATACTTATCTGTAAGTGTGTGTGTGTTGTATCAGCTACTTGGGCAGGGACACAAAGCACTGGTTGGACAGAGAGGGTACTGGAGGTTTTAGCTAGCCCAGCTAGGCTGAGACCTGGACCCTATAGCTGTGCCAGTGGGGAGTCTTATTGGGGACCTGGTGAGCAAAGGAGAAACCAGCCCCAGACTGACTGTGATCTCTGTGTGCACTTAAGGGGAAATTGTACTTTACTGTGTGTATTAGTTGTCCTTTCCTCTTCTTGGAGATGACCTCCCTTTTGTTAGTGGTGAGGATTGAGGCTCCTTGCTTGCTGGGCCAGGGCACGGTCATCTCAAGTGTTTGGCAGTGGTGGGATCTACTTCACATACTAATTGGCTTGTAGTGGTGTGGGTAGAGCGAATTCCTGTAGCTTATGTACAGTGATCTCTAAAGTGTTTTGTACTCTAAAACAGCCATGCAGTGTATACTCAGAGTTCTGATCACAATTGTTTTATTTCTTTTGTTAGCTTAGTGTTAGTCAGGGTGAGCAGGCAGCATGTCATCAGAAGAGTATGGAAAGCTGACAAGGAGCCAGATGGCAGAGATGTGCCAGGCTAGGGGACTGGTGCATGGAAACCTGACTAAAGCAGACCTGATTGCAACCTTGGTTACAGCTGCATCAAAGAACAGCAGCCTGGAGGACAATCAGACTGACAGTGGAGATACAATATCCTAGGAGAATGGGCAGCTCAGCCTTTCTGCAGTGGACTTAAAAATCCAGCTGGAGCTAAAGAGACTTGAGTTGGAGGCCAGGCGTATGGAACTAGAAGCAGCCGAGAAAATGAGGAGTCTACAAGCTGAGGAAAATGAACGGCAGAGGAGGCATGAGAGGGAAATGCTGACTCTTCGCCAGAGTCATGGAGATAATGAGGAAGGGAGTAACTGGACCCCAGAAGCACAAAAGGTCAGTAAATTTCTTCCACAGTTTAAAGAGGGGGATAATTTTGATAGCTTCATTCATATGTTTGAGCGGGTATGTAAACAGTATGAAGTTGACCAAGGGCTCTGGGTACGGTTCCTGACCTCCTTACTCCATGGTAAGGCTGTAACTTCTTTAGCAAAAATGCATGACACTGACTGTTTTGATTATACTGCTGTAAAAAGACACTTGTTGGAATGTTTTAAACTAACACCTGAAATGCATAGAAGCAAGGCAGATGAAAATGTATGTGAATATGTTGCTGAACTGAGCACTTATTTTCATAGTTGGGTGAGTGGATATCAGCTCACCATCTTTGAAGGGCTGGCAGACCTTTTGGTAAAGGGAACAAGCCCTTAGCACGGTTCCTGACCCCCTTACTCCATGGTAAGGCTGTAACTTCTTTAGCAAAAATGCATGGCACTGACTGTTTTGATTATACTGCTGTAAAAAGACACTTGTTGGAATGTTTTAAACTTACACCTGAAATGCATAGAAGCAAGGCAGATGAAAATGTATGTGAATATGTTGCTGAACTGAGCACTTATTTTCATAGTTGGGTGAGTGGATATCAGGTCACCATCTTTGAAGGGCTGGCAGACCTTTTGGTAAGGGAACAAGCCCTTAGCACTTTGTCTGAGGACATGGGGATCTGGTTAGCTGATAGTGTGCTACTTCACAGGAGTTGGAGAAGAAGGGAGACCTATACCTAGCAAGCAGGGCAGCCCTACACAGGAAAGGGATCCCCCATACTGCTCATGGGACTAAAGGAACCCATGGTGGGCAGCACAGACTGCCCCAACAGAATCCACCAGTAGCAGGGGAAGCCACTAGGCCAGGTACACATCCAGGAGCTAGGGTTAAATGTTTTGAATGCAACCAGTGGGGCCATGTGGCATACAGATGTCCACAGAGGCAAAGTGGGGAACCAAAGGTGAGGGAGCCAGTAAGTGGGAAAGACAAAATACCAACAGTGGGTTGTCTTGAGACAACAGGGGTATGGAACTACCATCCTGCAGATGTCCTGAGAGGGAAGGATTTGGATGAGGCAGTACTATGTACTTATGCTGTTACCTGCAGTGAGGCTCAGAGACAAGCATATGGGTTTGGTAGCCTGGGGGAGACCCAGATATACTGCACATTTGCAGCCAGAACTGCTGAGGTGGTTACTTCAGGGAGGGAGCTGCTCTGTAGCAGTTAGACTGAATGTGAGCCACAGCTGATTGTGGGTACTGATGTTCCCTTGGACAGGGTAACTGCAAAGGTAGAGGTGAGTAGTAGTACCCAGGCTGACAGTGAGGCACCACTGTCAGAGGATGCCAGACTTCCTGTGGAAGGGGAGCTGGGAAGGGTTACACGGAGAGACTTGAAACAGGCTCAGCTCTCAGACCCTACATTGCAAGACCTGAGGCAGGTAGCTAGGGAGGCACCTGATTCTCAAGGGAAGGGGGAATCTGTGTACTGGAACAAAGGGTTACTGTACAGAGAGTGGACCCCTGAGGGAGGGCTAGAAGGTGAGAGAGTACAGCAGGTAGTAGTGCCTAGAGCTTACTGTCTGACACTTCTAGCCATAGCCCATAATATTCCCTTTGCAAGTCATATGGGCATAAAAACGTACAAAAAGGCATATTATGCAAAACTTCTATTGGCCTGGAATTTCCAGAGATGTAACAAGGTACTGCAGGACCTGTGAGCAGTGCCAAAAGGTGGGCAAGGCAGGAGACAAGGTGAGAGCTCCTTTGATGCCTTTACCTGTAATTGAGGAGCCATTTCAGAGGGTAGCTATGGATATTGTGGCTCCTCTGAGTACCCCAAGTTTCACAGAGAAAGAGTATATCCTAGTGATTGTAGATTATGCTACATGATACCCTGAGGCAGTGGCTTTGTCCTCCATTGAGGCCGAGAAGGTGGCAAATGCTTTGCTAGAGATTTTCAGCAGGGTAAGTTTCCCAAAGGAAATACTGTCTGGCAGAGGTGCCAATTTTATGTCTGACCTGCTGGCTTGTCTGTGGAAGTCCTGTGGGGTGAAACACATGAAGACCACCCCCTACCATCCCCAGACTGATGGTCTTGTTGAGAGGTTAAACTCTACAATCAAGTCCATGCTATGGGCATTTGCAGATCAGTTTAAGTGGGAGTGGGACAAATATTTGCCCCATCTGTTGTTTGCTTACAGAGAGGTTCCCCAGGAATCCACAGGTTTTTCACCCTTTGAGTTGCTGTATGGGCATAGGGTGAGGGGACCTCTAGATTTAATTTGAGATGAGTGGGAAGGTGAGTGTGAGTCTCACAAGGAGTCTGTTGTGGCATATGTCCTGAACCTCAGGACAAGGCTCAGGGAACTCATGGGCCTGGCCCAGGGGAACCTGGCAGAAGCCCAACAGCAGAAGAAGGTGTGGTATGACAGGAATGCTCGAGCTAGAGAGCATGCTGTAGGGCAACAGGTGGTGATTTTCATTCCTGTCAGACACAAGTTGCAGGCAGCTTGGGAGGCACCCTACAAGGTTTGGGAGCATGTTCACCGGAAAACCAGGGAGCACCCACCTGGTGCAGCACCAGGTGGTTACAGAACCCCAAAAGCCTATCAGGCAGGCCTCTTATAGGGTGCCTGAGAGAGTCAAACAGACTCTGAGAGAGGAGGTACAGGAGATGTTGGAACTTAGGGTGATTCAAGAGTACAACAGTCCCTGGGCCTCACCAGTGTTGTTGGTGCCAAAGAAGGATGGCAGCAACATGTTCTGTGTGGATTACAGGAAAGTAAATAGTCAAACAGAATCAGATGCTTACCCCATGCCTAGGTCAGATGAGGCCCTAGAGCAGCTGGGTGGGGCTAAGTATCTTACAACCATTGATCTTACCAAGGGTTACTGGCAGGTGCACTTGACTCCCAGTGCTAGAGAGAAGTCAGCCTTTGTGACTCCTTTTAGCTTGTATGAGTTCACAAAGATGCCCTTTGGGATGAAGAATGCCCCAGTGACTTTCCAGAGGCTGGTAGATCATATCTTAGCAGGAGCAGGAGGGTTTGCCATTGCTTACATGGATGATATTGCTATCTACAGCTATTCCTGGCAAGAGCACCTTCAGCATGTTAGGGAGGTGTTGGGCAGACTACAGAGGCCAGGGCTGACCATTAAGCCAAGAAAATGTCAAGTGGGAATGGCAACGTTATCCTACCTAGGACATAGATTGGGGAGTGGTATGATAAGGCCAGAACCTGCCAAAGTGGATGCTATTCAGGCATGGCCTGCACCTGTTACCAAAAAGCAGGTGAGGACATTCTTGTGGACAGCAGGGTACTACAGAAAGTTTGTTCCCAATTATAGTACCATAGCTGCTCCCCTCACAGACCTGACAAGGAACAACAGACCAGATAAGGTAGTGTGGACCTCAGCATGTGAGCAGGCATTTCAGAAGTTTAAGGAAGCTTTGGGAGGACCTCCTGTGTTAGCCAGTCCAGACTACAGCAAAGACTTTGTTGTGCAGATGCTTCAAACTATGGGGTGGGGGCTGTACTTAGCCAGATTTCTTCAGAGGGAGAAGAGCACCCAGCGGTTTATCTCAGTCGTAGGCTCCAACCCAGGGAGGAATGCTATGTAGCGGTAGAAAAGGAATGTCTAGCCATAGTGTGGGCACTACAAAAACGTCAGCCTTATCTGTATGGAAGAAAATTCACTGTGATGACAGATCACAAACCTCTAACATGGTTAAACAGAGCCAGTCAGCAAAATGCCAAGTTGCTAAGATGGAGTCTGGGGTTGCAAGCATATGATATGTCAGTGCGGCACTGCAGTGGGAGTAGTAATGCCAATGCAAATGGGCTCTCAAGACAGGGAATGGGGTGAGGTACACCCAGATAGACCTGACAATCTCAAACAATGTTTCTCAAGGGGCACTTAAAAAACTTGCTTGAGTTCCCGGGGGGGGGGGGGATGTGACGATTGATGGGTGAAGGCTGCCAGCCTAGTCAAATAGAATTTGATATATAATTCTGGCATTTGTAAATAAATGTAAAATACAGGCATGTTTTCTTCAGTGTAAAAGATTAGTGTGAAATGTGGAACTGCAAAATATGTGACAGCATTACACTCTACTGGCCCAGTGAAGCATGTTGTGACCCTTTCATGTTAGAATTCAGCTCCAGTGAGTCGGAATGAAGGTTTCATGCCCATTGTTTTAAGGCTAAAGTTTATGACCAGAAGTTAGATGTGGAATGTGCTTTATTGCTCTGGTTTCTGAGTATTCATGTGAAATGACTTATATTGTTGTAAGTTTCTAAGCAGGTGTTAGATTGCTAAATAATGCAGTTTGTGGCCTGAGAACTCCAGACTTAGTATCAAAAATGATGTAATTTGGGAGGGCATTAGAGACATATTTGTTAGTAATGTTTAAATATTATTTTGCACAAGAGACTGAGATAATTTTGATCTTGATTTCCAACTTGTTAGCACTCTGCCTTATGCTCACATGTAAGTTTTAGCACTGTGATTTCTTGTAGGAATAGTTAAAGCTAGTAAAGATTAAGTAGGTGTTTTTCTTTGAAATCAGACCTGTCCCACTGTATTATTTTAAGTTTCTGTGTGATCTATGAACTCTTAGATATCTCTGTGGTGTAGTAGTTTTGTCTTGTGGTTTAATTATTTATTACTAAACATTTTTAAAACATTCTACCTGTGGCTGGTTTATGTAGAGATAAATTATGCTTTAGAGTACATTATATATTTATAGAGTTTATTGTCTAAGCCCTTCCAATAAGCCTAGACTGAATAGTCACATTACCATTGGATAATAATATTGCACAGTAATAACTGGACACCCTTTTAAGGGCCTTTTAGTAGCTGATATAATTATCTGGATGGTGGCAGGGATTACTACTGTATGGTCTGGGTAAAGGGGCACAGCTGGAGAATCTGTGTCAGCCTTTCCCAGGAGTGTCTGTGAAGTTGTATAAATACTTATCTCAAAGTGTGTGTGTGTGTTATGCCAGCTACTTGGGCAGGGACACGAAGCACTGGTTGGAAAGAGAGGGTACTGTAGGTTTTAGCTTGCCCAGCTAGGCTAAGACCTCGACCCTATAGCTGTGCCAGTGGGGAGTCTTATTGGGGACCTGGTGAGCAAAGGAGCAACCAGCCCCAGACTGACTGTGATCTGTGTGTGCACTTAAGGGAAATTGTACTTTACTGTGTGTATTAGTTATCCTTTCCTCTTCTCGGAGACAACCTCCCTGGTGTTAGTGGTGAGGATTGAGGCTCCTTGATTGCTGGGCCAGGGCATAGTTGTCACAATGCATACTTATAAAAATGATTATCTTGACCCTGTTTGAGGCAAGGCCTTTTTCAGTGCTGATAACCACACCTTAAGTAATATGACGTTAAGGTAAACACTTTTCATTATGAACACTGCATCACCAATCTCATGAATTACTGAAGCTGTCTTTCTTAGCATGCTGTCAGCAGCATTTCTTCCATTATTTGACTTCATATTAGCATTTTGTCAATTACAAAAGGCTCTAACTTCATTTTTATTGTGCACACATCTAAATCTTCTTGCAGGTTTTGATGTCTAAACACTGGTTAAACCTGCAAATCTATACACATTTAGACATTTTTCCAATATTGCGTCAGTTTCAGACAAAAATTAGCATCTCTCTTTCTCTGTCATTCTTGGACCTCATATACTTCTCTCTCTCTCTCTCTCTGTCTCAAGAAGGATTCTTGCAAATTACTAAGCTCATTGCCTTTATCAATGTCTTTTGTATCAGTCACCTATGCATTGACTCTTATGGACCCAGATTTCTAATGGAAAACAGATGGAGATATATGGTAAATTATTTTCTGGCACATAATAATAATGGTATGTGATAATGGTGGTATTTATATCAGACGGTTGCTGTTAAATGATATTAAATATGTTAAATACCTTAGTCATGTCATCACATGTCAAGTAAGGAAAAGTGGCAACTTGTACCTCTTTATTGTTTTTAGACAAATCTGAAGTGATTCTATAAAAATTTAACTTCTGCACCCTTTGTTTCAAAGTTTATGGCAAATTATCTTGGAGAATTAACAGTTCTAGTGACTGTAGTTTGAGTTAAACTTTGGAGCCCAAAACAGACAATAACTTTATTTCTGAAAGCCCTGAGGTTTATGAGTATCAAAATGATGGAAGTGTCATATAAAATTTGGCTTTTGCTGAAATGAGAATGATTTATGTTGTTTGAACTTAGATAAAGTAGGTAGATAAATTAATGACTTGGTTGATTTATCTAATTTTGGTTCATATCTGTTTCTCTACTATTTTATGGCAATTTCTATAAACTGCTGTTTCTACTGCTCATATTCATCTGACACCAGTAGCAATCATACCTCTTAACTTCTTAGCACAAGAAATCTGGACAAAGCCTGACATAATGGTGGGTCAAAGGCCCAAAATAGGGACACATTTTAACTATTCCTCATAAACTTAGAAAGTTACTAGAATAACAGGATTTGTGTTTAAATACGTTTTTCTAAAGGATATGAAGTCCGAAACTCAAATGTATGTCATAATTTAGTGAATTTAATCCTTAGATCATTCCAGTGATTTGTCAAAAAAAATTATTTTTACAAGGAACAGACCAAAAATATGAGACAAAAATCTGGATATTTTGCGAAAATCTGTACACTTGAGAAATACGGTAGCAATTTGAAAATTTGGCAGAATTGTTGTGAGTCATTTTTTGTCAGATTTGTATGTTCAAGGTCAAATTCTTGCTTGAGAAGTCAAAGATGCTCCTGGAAAATGACATTTTTGATGTTTTGTCCTGGCAACAAAGACTGTGCTGATGATGTTTCATTGCCTGAATACAGGAAGTGCAAAATCTGCCCAAAAGTTACTCATATAGTGATTTGTACAATCCTACTGTGACATCATCACACCTTTCAAACTCTTAGTGCAAGATATCTGGACAAAGCCTAAAATAATATGGGGGCTGGTAAAGATCCCAAAATAGGGACAGATTTTAAATATTGCTTTATTAAACTTAAAAGCAAGTTGCTAGAATAACAGGATTTTTGTTAGAATACATTTTCTGAAGAATGTGAAATCTTAGATACAAATGTATGTCATTATTTACAGGTTCATAGATTCATAGGTAGGTACAAGGCTATCTGCCCAAAGGCATTTATAAGCCTAGCCAGAATGTGTTGGCTTTCGCCGCCCCCTTAGATTAGTTCCCTGTGCCTGTTTCCAGCAGAGCCATTGAAGTGATCCCTGGGGTAAACTTTCTGTTTCCCATCCATTCATCAAAGTTTCTCTTGAAGAGGGTTAGCGAGGAGCTCTGCCTAATGTAGATTGGATTCTTGTTCCAGACCATGGGAAGTCTCTGGGACAGGAGTCTATCCCTCCAGCATGTCCTATTTATTGTTGTGGTGAGGTTTAGATCCCTGGAGCATGTGGCTCGAGGGGATATGGTTTTCTTTAGGTGGAGCATGTCCATCAATTCTGGGTTGCACATGGCCTTGTATGTCAGGCAGAGATCACCTCTGAGTAGGTGGTATGCAACCGAGTACAGCTCCAGTTTCTTCATTCAAGCTGCATAGGGCATCTGCTTGAGGCCAGTGATCCTATTGGTGAGGTACTTTTGTGGTCTTTCCAGTTGTTGCAGGTGTCTTGTAAGGTACATCCCAAATGGGGCATTGTACTCTATGATGGGTCTGATGAGTAATGCGTATAGGGGCCCAATGACCTCTTTTGATCTGGATGCAAACCCTTTTGTGATTAGGCGGGCCACATAGAAGGATTTTCTAACCACTTTGGCAATGTGATTATCAAAGGAGAGGTTACTATCTACTTGGGTCCCCAGATTCCTTATTACGTCTTCCATATTTAGGGGGCTGCCACCTATGTGGTAGTTTGTGGGTACTTTGTTTTTTCCAAAGGGGATGACTATGCACTTTTTGGCATTTAGCTTGAGGCCATGGTTTTGACACCAGGTGTCTGTCTCAGTGAGACCCTTTTGGAGGATGTCTGTGTCAGCCAGAGAGTCAGTTATAGCCCCTAGTTTGCAGTCATCTGTGAACTTGGTCAGCCATAGTCCTCCTGTGCTTGCCTGTACTTCTGAGAAGTATATGCCGAACAGGAGGGTTCCTAGGACTGAGCCCTGGGGAACGTGACTTGTAACTGGTTTAGAGTCAGACCTAGCTCCAGCAACTCTTACCATGTGGGTTCTGTCCGTGAGCCTGTTGGCAACCCATCTCATGATGTAGGGGTTTATGTTCAGGTTGGTGAGCTTGTGTATAATACCTGAGTGGGGAATGGTGTCGAAGGCCTTTCTGAGATCTAGGTAGGCTGTGTGGACCACCTTTCCCTCATCTATAGCCTTGGTAACTGACTCAAACAAGTCCACCAGGTTTAGGAGGCATGATCTGCCCTTTACAAAGCTGAACTGGGTAAGGTCCAGTGTTTGGAGGTTCCCAATGTCTCTGTTAATGAGATCCATGATAATGCGCTCCATAGCTTTGCAGACCAAGCTAGTCAGGCTTATAGGGTGATAGTTCCTGGGGTCCGTTGTGACTCCACCTTTGTGGAGCAGAATAACCGTTGCCGTGCGCCACTCTGTGGGCATGTAGCCTGTGGAGAGGCTGAGTTTAAACAGTGTGTTTAGGTGAGAGGTTAGTTCATCTTTGAGCTCATGTAGGATGCAGCATGGGACACCATGTGGTCCCATTGATGCTGTGTTTTTGGCTTTGGAGAGGGCTGTTTTAACCTGAGTGTCTGTGGTTTCAGGGGCACTACATTCTTCTGGTATAGTTATGGGCCCTTTTAGGGTGAGAGGAGGGGTGAAGTTTGCACTGAACCTGTCTGCCAGAATATTGGCTATATCAGTCGGTTCAGTGTATTTTGTGCCATTCTGCACTAACTCCAAGCAGATCTGAGAATTGCCACTTAGTTTCTTGGCATAGCTAAAGAATGCCTTGTTTTTATCTTTGGAGTCCATGGCAATTTTTCTTTCGAAGCTAGCCTTGGATGATTTTATGAGGGAATGTAGTTTCTTGCTGATACTGATTAGGGATATCTTCCCTTCTTGGGATTTTACTCTTTTCTGTACTAGTTTCCTCCTTCTATTGTATAGCTTGTTTATGGCAGGGGTTCACCAGACTGGTTTCCTTTTCTTGGAGGAGTGAGTCTTGGTTTTGTTTGGGATAGCATGGTCCATGCATTCTTGTAGGTGCCCGTAGAGTGCATTAGTAAAGGATTTTGTAGCTTGGACAGCGTTATCCTTTAGCATGGGGGCTTTGAAACTTCACACCTCGGTCTTAAGTAACGTGAAGTTTGCTTTTGAAAAGTTTTTCACGGTGGTTTCTTTGACCAGGGGTGGTGGCGGAATGTGGACATCCAGAGTGATTAGTTTATCGTCAGATCTAATCAGTGAGGGGTTGACCTCAGGTGTGGAACACTGGTCAACCATGTTGGTCCAATCACCTCTGGTGGGGGTGTTGACCAGTTAATCCAGGGCATTTGAGTTTATAAATTCTAGGAAATGTTGGGCAAGGGAGTTTGTACTAGAGTAGTTCTCCCAGTTAATGTTTGGGTAATTGAAATCACCCAATATCAGGGTGTTTGGTAGGACCTTTATGTTTCCCAGTGATTCCAGGAATGCGGAGTGGGGGTCCTGGGACATGGTGGGTGATCTGTAGCAAGCTATAATTTGAATAGCAGTTTTGCCCGTTGTTAGTTGCACGTGGATGATCTCTGAAGCATCGTGCTGTGCCACTAACCTGGAGGTGTGGGTATCCTTGATGAATATGGATACGCCCCCGACTTTTATATTTCGGTCCGAGTTTTGTGGCCGAAATATATGGTATGAGTTGTAGCCTGGTAGTGCTGGGGTGCTCTCTGGAGCCTTAAACCAGGTTTCTGTTACTGCACATATATCGATTTTCTCCATACTGTGGAGTGCCTCGAGTGTGTGCATTTTGAGGTTTAGACTTCTGGCATTGAGTAGTATTACCCTCAGTTTTTGTTACTTGTGCTATTTATGGTGTTGGGTTTGTCTTTTGAGCCTTGCCTAAAAAAGACACTATGGGGGTGGCAAGAGCCATGGCCAGTATTCGAAAGCCTAAGGGTGACAGGTGCAAGCTAGTGACTTCAATCTTCAATGATTTGTCAGAAAATTGTAAACTTTATGAGGAATTGACTAAAAATTACGAGGCAAAAAAATTGGTCATATTAGGGAAAGTCTGGACAGTTGAGAAGTATGGCCACCATGTCTTGTTTCAAGGCTGGTCAGGTACAGCATGAGTAATTACATGGACTCTAAGGAGTTTGAGTAGCTAGCTTGATCATTTATTTAAGTTGGCAGCAAGTACCTTAACTATGGTCACTTGTTATTCCACCTGCATTTAGACTTATGAAATATTAAAGACACACTGCACTATTCAGTACAATCATAAATTCAGATCATGTTATAATAGCACCAACCACCATGCAGTCATAGTTAGACTAGCAACAAATTCCTACTTTAATGAAATGTTAACAGTTTACTTCTTTAGGCAATCATAAACACAGAGCATTTTTCTCAGTATAGTCTGATACAGACAATATAGCCACTTACATAGGCTGTTACTTCTGTTCACACAAAGAAATATCAGACATAATTTAAACAGACCAGTGTAACATGAATATTAAAATGCTTTAAGTACAATAAAAAGTTAGGGCAAATAACAGTAAATATGATGATACAAACTAGTCAAGTACATGTACCCCTACATATAGAGTACAGAAAGAATATGGACAGTGGCTAGAGGACCATAAACAGCCCATCTACAAAGTAAATACATATTCAAATTAGAATTACACATGTCAACATCACAATAATGCTTGGCATGGTAGGCATTATTGGTGAATATACAGAACCACAAGCCACAGTTCTCAAAGAAAAAAAACATTTAATCACCTCTAGTGCTTCGGCATACAGCCTTCAAGGAGTAATAACATTTTCACAATTTAATTAGTGTATATACAAAATCTAAAACAAATAATTATACAATTATTCAATTAAAACACTCAGTTAATCAAATATTTCCAGTTGCTTTCAGTATTTAACCCCCAAGGTACCCATGTATTATATTTTAAAATATATATAACTTCTTTGTACAACTCTTTATCCTGAGGTTGTACTGTTACTTGTTCCAAAATACAACCTTGCAACAAGTTAAAGTCCTCATAATGAACTCTCCAAGCATTCCTTCTTTATACCCTAATATGCTCCTGGACTATTAACTTAAAAGCCCCCTGACTTTCACCCACATAAAATAAATTACATAGACATCTCAATATATAAATTACTCCTTCAGTAATACATGTATATTTATCAACCCTGTCATATTTAATATTGTCGATTTCATTAAAGCAATTCACAATATTTTACAAATACAACATTTCCGATATTGAAAGGTACCCATTTTGAGAGAAATATTTAAAGAAATATCAGAAACAGAAAATACATATTTCTGTACATTAGCATATCTGCCAAACTGTGACATATTTTGTATGAAACTGATGGAACTGGATATAAAACTTTAGCCAAATCTCAGTTGTTCATTAAAAATGGCCAATAATACTTTAAACGTTCAACTATTTTTTCACTAAGAACATTATAGGTGGCAACAGAATAAATCTTTCTTTAATTAGTCCCATATTTATCAGAATTATTTAATATTCTAGCTTGAGGGGAAATATATTTGTTAAAAGAAGAACAATAACTCTCCTTCCCCTATCTTTTACCTTAATTTTAACATTCATATCAATCCCCGGGATTCATGAAGCTTGCTCCAGGCGCAGGCGAAGCGTAGGTGGAATAACGCCAAATATGGCCGTCGAGCGATTCAGGTACGATCCAATACCACATGCACTACCGGCGTACGCCAGAACTGTGCAGCCCTCGGCATAGGTATGCTAATCACCCCATGCGCAGTGTCACACCATGCAAATGAAGGCAGATAGTGATTCACAAAGTGGTGCAGGTGTAGCTTAAGCCCATGGAAATGTAAACCAAAAAACACGGTTTACATTTTCCCAAACAGAACATCGGAGCTATGGAAGCGGACCAGACTCATGTATTACAAAGTTAACATATGCCAATGGCTAAATACACAGCCAATGGCATAAGAAAAGATGCACAACACCTAAAAACAACATTTAATGTCATGTCCACAGTAGCATAGTACAACTGCAGGGCATGTGTGTAAACTGGAACATAAAGAAAATATATAAAAATGTCATAAAATTGCAATGTAATACAAATCAGGTTACACCATAATACACAATGGTAGGCATGGAACACCAAAACCAAGGTGCAAGGGTTGCTAAGGGCCTGTGACAGTGTTCGGCACGGTAACTATGAATTAGTAGTCAATGTCATGCAAATGAGGCAGATAATGCTGAATCGCAAATGTCCCGCTGGATGAAGGTTGTACCATACGGCGCAGCGCTATAACACCAAGGAGTGGCTCAGAGGAGATACATGACATCAGCAGAGGGGTGTGCCACCGTAGCAGTAAGCACATTGGAGCAATGCAAATCTGGCCTGGCCATTGCTAAGCAAAGCTGCAGGACACGGGTGGGAAGGAAGGTATAGAATCGTTTAGCTGAGAGCACACATGGTGCCCAAAAGCGCATGTGTATGGGGATGAAAACGTGCGAAACCCAGTAGCGGATGCACACGCCATGAACAATAGCACAAACAGGAAGGTCAGGGGAAGAAAAGAAGGAAATGCCAAGTAGGGTAACGGAGTACTAATGAGCAATTAACACCAATCAACTCACGGTAGCCAGTCGGCAGCTGACAAGTCTGCTGCAGAAACCTGCAAAGCAGGATAGGGAGGCATTGGAATGCAAAGAAAGGAGGGAGGCATTGGATTGCAAAGATAGGAGATCTGTCATAGCAGAGCAAAGCAAACTGACAGTAGACTGGCAATAGCACACATTACGCAAGATACGCCAGGTCTAGGAAAGTACAAATGAAAACAGGCGGCTGGATGCATGCCAGAAAATGGTAGGTGGAACGTGCAGAAATGTAAAGGGAAGGTCAAGAGGTAATCCATGGCAGCCATATGTAATTCAACACCAAAGGCACCACAGTAGTAGTTCGGTAGTAAAACACACAAGATACCCTGTAGCTACGATCGTACATACACACCCTATGACATCATCGGTGTTCACAGCACAATAGTATAAAGTGTGAAAGCACCCTACACACACCTGTGTATTCCCAAACACTGCACCATAGGTGTAAACACACAGGAACTTTTAAAATGTACATGTTGGGAGCTGCCATAGCTGTGATTCATCAGCATGTGTTAGAGACTGACGGTGTTGTGGAGGATGATGCCGACAACCACCGCAGGCCGCGGAGGAGGAGAAGAGTGTTCAGACCAAGGGTAACCTACCAGGGGCTACATGATCTGGAGATAGTAGAGCGTTACAGGGTGGACAGGGACATCTTACAGCAAATAGTGGAGCTGTGCTGGCCACGCCTGAGAACCAGAAACAACAGAGGGAATCCATCCCAGTGGACACGAAGGTATGTGTAAGCTTGCGAATACTAGCCACAGGTACCTTTCAAAGGCCAACTGGAGATATAATGGGGATCTCACAGGCATCAGCATCCAGGGTACTAAACCAGTTCCTGGATGCCATGTTACCACATGCCAATGAGCATATATACTTCCCCCGAACTCAGGAGGAGTTGGCCAGCAATATGCGTCACTTCCACCGTGTGGCACAGTACCCAGAGGTACTGGGTGCGATAGACTGCACGCACATACAAATCAAGTCACCACCCGGTGAGCATGGTAGGCGCTACATAAACCACAAGGGATTCCACTCCATCAACTGCCAGGTCGTGTGCAATGCCCAGGGCATTGTCATGGATGTGTGTGCTGGCAGCCCTGGAAGCTACCATGACTCCCATATCTGGCATGCCTCACAGCTGTATCAGGTATTTGCCAGGGGACATCCCACATGGCCACCTTATGGGGGATGCTGGCTATGCACTGGAGCCTTGGATGATGACTCCCATCAGAAATGCACACACACCCATGCAAGAACGCTATAATGAGGCACACGCACAAACAGAATCATCATAGAGCATGTGTTCAGGATGCTGTAATCACGGTTTCGGTGCTTGGACACATCTGGTGGAGCCTTGCAGTACTCTCCAGGCATGTGTGCCCACATCGTCATAGTATGTGCCATGCTACATAATATGATCCTGCGGAAACAGCTGCAGCAGGGACAAAATGGTGAAGGCCCTCATAGCCCACCGCAATTGCCAAGGTCATCACAGGCACAGAGGGATTCAGACCATGAACACACTGTGCCAGCCCCAGTAGGCAGACGGAGGCATGCCCAATATGCCTATGTCTTGGCAAAGAGGGAACGTATAGCACATACTCTGACAGTGTAGGACCCTATGGACTGACACACCACTCCACCTGCACACACAGTAAAATGGATGGCACACAAACACGATCACCTGTAAATTGTAATGTATAGGTGGCCTACTGTGTGAATCCTACATAGACAGCCCTAAACATTGTACACACAACAGCTATTGGAACACGGAATGTCAACACCGGAACAATACGTGCGCCTATCAGCATATGGCGGTGCTGTGTGTATACATTCCCAGGTACATCGGTAGATACACAGCCGATTGTCAGAGGCCATACACCAAACGGGGCAAACAGTGTCTGCTGTCGCCACAACATCAAGTAACCAACTGTCGCTTAGTGGAGCAGAGACAATTGTGGGAGCACATGTGTGTAAGCACTGTTCTGCACACACTCAGCACAGAGTCCCTGCTGCGTTAATGAGGGCTCTACATAATATAATCATGGATGTTGTGTCAAGGCATGGGGTGTACCCATGACAGATATTCGTCACCCCAGCATGCTCCACCTACGGTCGTTTGAGCGTGTAGCACAGTATCGTGTGTGGCTCACTGTGATATACATACCCAATGCCGGAGCACATCCAGTAAACATCACATGGACATGCCATTAACTGGACTCATCAATATGTAAACTAACTGAGTTACCCATGTGAGTGCAGTATGGAGTAACAGCCGTAGTATACTCCACGTACAAAATGACATAACACGTGTACAAATCCCAGATGGCCATGTGTTAAACGCAGTGACCGTCATGCATGTTCCCAGTCCCACATCCTGCAAGGGATGTAGCGTAATCGAAGGCACGAGTAATGCATGTCGGATGCAGGTCATCAGATCATATTTGTAGCACACGTTAGCGGGAATATGCATTGCCCACTGCTGGTAGCGGCGTTTAAATATGACTATATGGATATGCGCGAAACAGGGATAAGCTTCCCGAATATTGCGCAGATCATGGTCAATGATGTCCAGAACAGGTGAAACCAGCATTATTCACCCTTGTACTAATAGCGCCTGCTCTGAAGGGTAAAACGACCACTGCCAGGAGTAGAACACGCAATCATATGTAGAATCACCTAACACTATTGCTAGCCAAGATGTACCTATGGTAGGTTTGCCACCTCTTCAAATGACCAGTGTGGGACATACGTCAGATGTCTGCAGGCCGACACATACACCCGGCCAGTACGAAATTCAGAACTTCACTCTTTTGCCTAGATAAAAGCTCATTCTTGTAATGTTTACTTACTTATTCTGTTTCTAGAACATATAGGTGGTTCAGATACAGAATAACTGTTTTATGCAACTATTACATAAACTATAGGAAATAAGTATGTTCTAAAATCCCAGGACATTTGCCATGTTTACAAATATTTTGCAGGACACAACTGCCCAAAGAGGGACTGTCCCTCAGAGTGGGACAGCTGGTAACCCTAACCTACGGCAGGTGTGTAATGTGACAGGTACAGACACAAACGTGCGGAGTACAGGAAACAGTATACACCAACAAGTACACAATGAAAGGTGTAGCTTGCCTGTCACTTTCCCCATCAGATATATATATATATATATATATATATATATATATATATGTATGTATGTATGTATGTGCACATATATACATATATATAATACAGATAGAAAGGGCGATAGAGTGATATATGTTGATATATACGGATTCAGCGATATCTGCAAATATATATAGATAGGTCAACGACATTCATAACACCTTAGAGGTACAAATAAATAGGATGCCGCCAACTATGGAATCTGTAACATACCGACATGCATAACCACAAGGCTGAAAGACCGAAAGAACACAGTACCGGAACAGTACAACCGCGAGTAATAGTATGATGATATGAAGGGACATTTAGTTACCGCTGCCGGTGTTGCGGTCCACATAGGTACTGTGTTCAACTGTGTTTGTGAGTGCCGTAGTCTGTGTATGTGTGTGTTGAGGGTGCCATGTGCGTCTCCGTGTTTCTGTAATGTGTGTGTGTGTGTGTGTGTGTGTCCGCATCATGTGTCTGTTAGTGCCAACTCGGAGGTAGATCATTATGGTAGGTGTGGATATAGCTAGCCGTAGGCATACGGTTACCACCTGTCCCACATTAGGCAGAACAGCCCCTCCCTGGGCAGGTGTGTCCTGACATAAAACATTACAAAGGGCAAATGTCCGGGGATTGTAGGACATTAATATGTCCCATATATAATGTAATAGTTGCATTAAATAGTTATGCCTGTATGTAAGAAACATAAATGTTACATGCAATATGATAAGTAGCCAAAGTCCCACAATAGGTATGTATTGAGGATAAAAGTATGTGCGAACCTGTGTACTGACCGTGGCTATGTGTTGGCCTGTAAACACCGCTGTGCGTCCCGCAAGTGTCCAACATTGGCCATATGAAAAGGTGGTAACTCATGGCAAAGAGGTTCTGTTACCAACACAACCGCAATGACTGCAAATATCTGGGACAGAAATACACGGGATAGCTGTCAGTTAGACATATCCCTTTACATATCGCTGCAATTCCGGAGGTATGGAAGTATCAACCTCACCTGCATACTATATAGAAACCAATTAACAACGGCCCAATGTACAATCCCGTAACATAGGTCTACTAACTGATAGCTCTTTAATTAGGGACGGAGCCCACACACACATATATGGAATATGTAGAAATGCAAGCCCCACAAACCTGTATATGCTACGTACACAGACCGACATCCCCCACACTAGAAACTATAGCAATACAGACTGCAATAACAGCACAGACATCCAGTTAGTCAATTACATCTGCAGAACCGTCAACATACCTTGTGAGAGATACAATTAAAGGCACCATGCAAAATTGCAGCCATTATATAATGGAACAAATGGCGATGTTACAGGTTTTGTTTGCAATAGTCCGTTATCAGACGTTGGGATGACAGGAACACCCACATGTTGAACCACATACTCTAGCTGTTGCACACAATCCACGGGGGACATGAATCCAAAGTATAATTGTCTCTATGCATAGCAGTTGCAATTACACATAAGAAAACACAATACAGGCCGTCTCCCTGAAGGTAGGGCAAATGGGCAACGCCCAAGTGGAGAATTAAATTATACCCCACTGTTGCCACGTAATTGGCGAATGGAGTAGCTGCACAGCTGATATGCAAGTAATTAGTCACTCAGGAACACCAACTGGCGGGAGGAAACCACATGTTACAGGTATCCACGTATATAAGGATGACTTACCAGACATTCAAACCATATGCTCATACAAAATACCTGTTTAAGCAGTGTGAGAGAGATAGAGACGAAAGTCCATAACGATAACAAGGTATGTAGAACACTCGGTATGTAAGTTTATGTATAGCATGTTTTTTATTAATTATTTACTGTATGTATAGCCTGGTTTGCATTAATTAAAAGTGTCCGCAATGCATAAAGTGGGAAAAGGTATTTATGTAGTGATGTCTTGCTGAGCATAGTAATACATGTAGAAACTGTGCGTCCAGCAGTGGGCCACAAGGTACACATTACGGACACCACAAGGGATGCTACATGAGGGCTTTAAACAGAACAATTCCATACAACCCACCGTCAATGGTAGGGTATGTCCAACAAGTACTTGCCATAGCAGGAGATAGTATATGTTGATATACTGTCACAGTAGGCATGTGTATGGGCATATAATGACAATGACATGTCTAAGGTGGTCCCGCTGTGAAAGTATGCTTTGCATTATGGGATACTATGTGAAATATGTGTAATGCATAGTATTGTAGGTAGATATGTCAGATATTCTACGCAGCATAACAGGCATATCATGCATACCAAAGGTATCGTCTATTGGCATGTGCAATAACAGGATACATATGGCTTGTAGGCACGGGACATTGCAATAGCATGATAGCTAATCTAAATGGAAGGGCTACCAAGTAACCATGCACAAAGGACATGTAATAGCTTCACAGGTTCATAGTGGGGTACTATGCAGTCTGGCAAGTCTATGTGTAAGCACAACTACAGTGTTCACACCAGTGGCACCTCTCTAGGGTAGTGTCCGGTGAACAGCAGAGCCATGTGCTACCTGCACCTCTGCACAGTACAGCCACTGCAGTGATCCCTGGCGTACATGTGTCTCCCAACCACCAAGGGAGGTATCACATGAACAGTGCTACTGAGTGTCCCTGCGTGATGTACATAGGACTCAAGTTCCAAAGCATGGTGTGTGACCGGTTTGGGAATGTAACCCTCAAGCACATCCCACTCATTGTTGCATGTGTGCACATATCCATGAGCATGTTGCTCACAGTGGCTTTTGCTTATGTCGCGTATGTGGAGTATATCCATTAATATTGTTGTGGACATGGGCCTTGTCTGTTCAGCAGAGGTCACCCCTGAGTATGTAGTATGCAAATGTGTACAGACGTGGTGTCCGTAGTTCAGCCGCATACTTTAACTGTCGGAGCTCAATAAACGTCATGGCATGTTAATGGTGTGGTATGTAAAGCTGTAGCTGTTGTGTAAGGTACACCTTAAATGGGGTGATGTACCCTTGAATGTGTGTAGAAGTCTTGAGTTCAGAGGTACAGTGGGTGCCTATGTACCAGCTACACACCCAGTACAGATAAGTGTGGCCACGTAGAAGGATATCCACGCCACAGTGGCAATACGGTAACCACAGGAGTGGGTGCGACATACGTGTGTACTACAAACATGTACAATGTGACATGTATGTAGGGGACTACCACCTATGTGATAGTCAGTGGGTGAATGGTGTAATGCAAAGGTGATGTTCATGCACCTTGTGTCATGCAGCTTGAGGCCATGATATTCATATCAGGTATCTGTCACAGTGACACCCGTATGGATGGAGTCAGTATCAGCTGGTGGATCAATCATGGTGCTTTGTATGCAGGGGTTTGTAATGCTAGGCAGGGAAAGTCCCTCTGTGCTAGCCTGTACCTCAGGGAAGCATATACTGAACATGAGGGGCCCAATGACTGAGGACTGTGGTATGCCAAATGTAACTGAAATGCAGTAGGTACTATGGTATGATACCCTCATTGTGTGTGTCCTGCCCATGAGCCATGTTGCATAACATCCTGAGACATAGGGTACGATGTGCGGGTGGATGTGTATGTTGTCAATACCAGAATGGAGAACGGTGCTGATAGGCAATGAGAGGACAATGTAGGATGTGTGGACTCCCGTACCATCATCAACTACCCTGGTAACTGTATGAAAGGAGTCCACTAGGTGTAGGGGCCATGCTCTGGCCCTAACAAGTCCAACCTGGGTGGCATCAAAGGACCAGAGCCCAACAATGTCTCTGTGAATGACGTCCTTGATAATGTGCCCCATAGCCGTGCAGAACAGTCCAGTTAGGTGTGTAGGACTATAGCCCCACTCGTGCATTGTGGTGCCACCTGTGTGGAGTGTGATAAATGTTGCTGTGTGCCATTCAGGGGCCGCAATGTCTGATACAAGGCTATTACTGAATATGGTGGCCTAGTGGGGAGACATGTCGTTCAGAGGTTTGTGGACATCACAGCCTGGGACTTTGGAAGGTGACATGGGGCCAGTGTCCCAGGACATATAGAGTGCAGGTTAGTACTGTGTAGGTGTGACCGCAGGGACACTGCAATGTTCCTGCATGGATTGTGGCCCTGTAGTGAGTGAGAGGGTGTAATGTTAGCATTGAATCCACCCGCCAGCATGTTGCCAACATCACCTGGGTTTGTAATGTTCCTGAGTAACTGTTGTATGTGAGAGCAGATGTGGGTGTTGCCAACGACTACTGACATACCACCATAATGCCTTGTGGTACACCCCGGAATGTGTCGCAGTAATGTTTACGTAGCTAGTCTTGGAGTATGTGATGAGGGATCCCGTGGCCCTACCGAGGCTGACCAGTGAGCTACCCCACCCATGGGATTGTACACCACTGTGCAACAGCCTCCACCTGTTGTTGTACATTATGTCCATGGAACTTGACCACCAGAGTGGCATCTGTTATCTGGTGTGTACCATCATGGCTCTGTGTGGAATAGCATGATCCATGCAGTCGTGTACATGCTAATGAAGTGCACTGGGGTATGTTTCAGCATTTGTATGTGCATTGTCCATCTGCACGGGTGTCATGATGTTAACAACCGCTGTCATAAGACGTCTGTAGTAGGGTGTGGTGCCGGGATGTGGCTAACAAGGTTGATTAGCATATGTTTGGAATCCACCAATGAGGGGATAACCCCAGGTGTGGAGCACCAGTCACATGTTGGTAGTGTTCATGTCAAGGTTAATGTTGGTCTTGGAGGTGGTGTGTATGGGTTGATCCAGCCGAGTAGAGGTTATGACTCATTGATGTGTCGGTACTTGAGTGGCTATCCCAGTTAAGTGTGGGGTAGTGTCAGTCATACATCAGTAGTAGCTGTCTGAGCCCTACTGTCTAGTACACCAACAAATGAGATCTGGTAACCGTGGGGTATGTTGTTGAATCTGTAGCTTGTTACAATGTATATAGTGGTTCCGGACACAGTTAGATGCACGTGGAGCACTTCTGATGCATTGTGCTAAGTAACTAGCCAGGATGTGTGTACAACATAGTGGGATATGGGAACACCTCAGCTGTGGGTGTGCCAGTCCAGGTATGTGCCTGAAAGGTATGGTCTGTCTATAATCTGTCATTGCAGGTGTGCTCTGCAGAGCCTAGAGGCAGGTCCCAGTCACTGCAGAGATATTGGAGTGGTGCATTATAAGGTGTGCCTTGCCTGCGTGCGTCACAGAGGAAGATGCAAGCAATGTGTCACATGACCCCATGTCTTGCTTGCCAGTTCCCATTCTGCCGGTGACTGTTATTGGAAACTGTGCAGGACAGGCAGTATAGAAGCAGCAAGAGCCTTACATGTGATCTGTACTCCCAGGGCTGACAGGTGCAGGTCATCTGTGCCAAAGCATTGTGTTTGACCAGGTCAGTCAAAGCGGACAGAAACCAGATGCCTGTGGAATGACAGCAGAAGCATAGGCAGCTGTTGAAGTGACACAGTCAGTCGTTGTACAGTGATATTGGATCCGGATGAATGCTTAATGCTCCCCAGGGTTAGGCCCACACCTTCAGGGCTACAACACTGGTGAGCTATTGCATGTCCCTGCACACGTAGTCTGTGAAGTGGCATCTCAGGGCAGTCACACTAACATGGAGAATGACAGTCACATCGTACCTGGTGAGGTGTGGCATGGGTGCATAGGTTATGTTGTAGAACCAGTTACCCGACAGCAAGATGTAAGCGACTATCACCTTGTGTAGCCTGCTGTGTGGAGCTGCAGTGTGACCACCTACAGACTCACCTATGACTGGTGTGTTGTGTATGTTACAACACCCTATTGGCTGTATGTGATGGGCACACATGAGTCTGTGGGCTATAAGTTGGTGATGTTGTGTTCCATGATGGGGGCTGCCTCTGGTGCCTACACAGAGTATGGAGAGGTACTGCACAGGTTGTCCTCGTATGTGTGGCCTGTGGTGGAGATCATGTGAGACTATGTGATGAGTGGGGTGTGTTGCGAATGTTACACATCCCCACATGACTGTCAAGTGCAGTCATGGTTGGTGACAGCATTACCCCCAGCAGGGCTGCATAAGTGCATCCCCCACAGGCTGTAGTGTCGTATGTTGGGAGGTGAGCATTGAATGTGTACATGAGACAATTGCTCTATTGCCACATGTACGACATATCCATCATATAGACAGGCAATAGCACTGGTACGTGACAGTTGGACATGCCTGTATATACAACCATGTCTCACAGGATATGTGCGTTACGTGTGTACAACAGATGTTGTACCATAAGCAAGCTGGAAATTTTAGGACAGCCAGTGTACCTGTGGGAAATGGTGTGGAATGGGTGCTATATTAATCAGTAGCTCATGACATGCTCACAAGTTCTGAACAAGTGCCTAGCATGACCATACAATACAGATAGGGTGTTGGATAATATCAACCCACAAGTGGTGATGACAGTCATAATGGGTGGCACCGCACTATAACCCTGCTGAGTATGGTGTGCATGTCCATGAACCATTATCACTGTAGATGTTAACAGTACAGATGTACAAGACAGTACGGATGTTTGATTACAAATACCTTTGTATGTCACAGGAGTGTTCTACCAGTGGCCTGTTGACAGACTCACAACTACAAAAGGTGCCAGAGTGACATGTGCATATCACACCAGTGCCACCTACAGTAGAACAGGGTTAATGTGTTGTACTCCACCCTCATTGTAGCCCATACCACACAGACAAATGTTAGGCATCTGTGTATGTAAGGATGTGAATGGCCATGACCTATGAGGAATAGCTGTGTCAGTGTTGTGAACAACATACAGAATGGGCTGTGTGGGTGAGGTGTGTGACATGTGTGCACATTTTGATGGATGATATCAGCATTGTCACCGCTAGGTGAACATCCCTGTACCCATTAACTACCACCTAGGCTGTGGTCAACATTATGGACACTGTGTAAGGGATGGTGCTGTGCAGTACACCTCCCTGCCTTGGTGACGTCTCCAGGCCCCTTGAGTAGTCATACGAGGTACCCATGTCATGACAGGGTGCGATCCATGAGCACGGAGATCATTGGACAGGCATATACAGCACTGGGGTGACCAATATTGGATCACATATCACCTTTAAGGGGTAATGGCCATGCGTGGATGGGCGATACCAGCCTTCACAATCCTCACCTCCACTATGCAGCATGCTGTCTACCTTGCATAAAGACATTTGCTACACCATGATGATGGACATGCTACATGTCCATATCCTGATCTGTAAGACATACGTCATGGACAGCCACCATCCTAATACAAGGATTGCCACATGCTGGACAGATCCCTTTGCCATACATGTGACATACTCCCGCCAAACCATGCAACCCTGTCCATCAAAGCTGCACATGTCATCCCAGTCATACATGGTGTGATGGCTGCATGGTAGATGTAGTATCAACTGTCCGGATCAGTAATGTGGCACTGATGCACCTCGCGGTGGCATACTGGCTGTCTGTTACAGCTAGGAAACCTTGCCCGTACATGCTATGGTTGACAACCATCCCTGCGAATGACGTCCGACTAGCCATTGTCCCATGTCTATCACATGTGCAACACAGGCGATCCGTGGCAGGATGTTGAACAGCTGTACAGTGCTGTGTAGATGTATATGGCAAAACACATACATGTACAGGTGTCCATGAGTATGTGTGCATTGTCACTGCTCAAGTCCATTAAGGCTGTGTCTGTGTTGATATGTGACATATACACAGCATCAAGGTCAACAGCAGTACCGTGGACACATCCAGGCATGTGCAGATAGGTAAGAACACCAGTGCAGGCAAATAGACATGCCCACATCAAGACAGCATTCACATGGAGTATGAACACTGTAATGAGGTAACACACATATATGGTGATGATATCCAATTCATAACGGGTGTTACATGTGTGTGACACAAACATGTCAGTCATGTCAGTGTCATGATGATTTGCAAAGATTACTGTGCAGATGTACTAGATGTCATAGAAATGTATGTGCAGCAGTATCTCTGTACATCTCTGAAACTGTGACCTTTCACCATCATTATGTCTTACAGATAATGCCTCGTACACGCCTTCCAGCGTACAGCCGCCAGGAGGATGATGTCCTCATCCCGTACCTCCATGAGAACTACGAGGTGTTGTTCAGCCATGTGCCACAGCATGCCCAGCAGCGGGATGACCTGTGGCAGGATCTACGCAGGAGGGTGAATGATGTGGGTGGCCATAACCGCACCTACCAGCAGGTGCGCAGACACTGCATGGACTTGATGCGACATGCAAAACAGCGTGCCACTGCAATCGCCAGGGAACAAGGTGGAACAGGTGATGGGCCACCAACCCACCCCCACTCACACACACTGAGGAGCTACTGGCCAGTCTGGGGACACCCTCAGAACAGCATCCACACACACTAGCTGCCATTGTGGAGGTGGGTGTCTCCCAACCAATGAGCCTGGAGTTGCCTGGTAAGTCAGTACTGCACATATGGCTATTATATCCCATTTAGTTGCATGTGTCACTGTATATAAAGTAACAACATATGCAAGGTATGTGGACACACATGCTGCATACTACAGTATGCTACCCTGTGTATGCACACATGTGCATACTATATGCTATTATACAGGCACATGTGTTAACATGTACAGTGCACCCTGTGGCTGTCAGACAGTCAGGGATAAAGTTCATACTGCTGTGTCACCCCTATACAGGTACCACTGGCATGCCGTACAGACATGAGTCCGTTGCAGGTGAGACTGTCATCAGTATCAGGCATGTTAAAGCATAGATCTATTTGCCATGTGGCCAGTTAACAGTTGCACACTTGATGTTCATTCCAGTCACGATATACAGGTCGCATCACCCATCATTCACACAGGCCACTCATGTGCAATATATACAAACGAAATGATACACCGAATTGAAACCACAGTAGTTGTCATTGCTACATGTGTGGTCAGCTGTGCATACAACGGTGGAGGTGTTCTACAATGGAGGCATATGTAGTATGCATTGGAACAACATGTGTGGTACGCAAACAGTACCACACAGTGAGCTGTGATATGGGCAGCCCACAGGTGTCACCATTGTGTTATATGCCCGTGCATTGGGTGCACACATTGTGATGTGCCATCTGACATGTCCCAGACACATAGTGTTCTGGCTGCAATATTGTCACACTATCCCATGACCCATACCCCACATACCAAACATACAACCCGTTGTCTGCATAGCCTGTGGATGGTGACATATCTGACATCTATGGGTGTATGTCATATGGGACAACACAGACATGTGAGATAGACATGTGAGATAGATGGCCATCACACACATTTGGTCAACACATGTGCACACACGGCCATGGGAGATGGCCAGAGACACGTAGCCACACAGAATATGTGATGTGTATACACCCTGTTGCACATTGTCCACACATGGTCCAATTATAGCCTTAGTTGACTGATTATACAGTTGATGTGGTACACTGAACATCCTAAAAGCCTGTGTACAGCTAGTGGAGGTGTCACTGAAGTCTTCCATATAAGATCTGTTGAACATCACGACTGTGTCATAGCATGACAGTAGTCACCTGTACAGCTTCCACAGACATTGACACCACATCAGGCCACAGATACTGTACATTTCCCTTGCTGCTGTAGGACATCACTGTTAGCTGTGCACCTCATGTGTGTGGTACATCAATGTCATGTGGGAAATGGTGAATTGACATGCCCACTATGTGTGGACATGGTTTCCAGGCAGCTAAGACCCTGTAGTTGTTGTGCAGGGGTGTCATCTGTAGGTCCTCCAGTGACCTGTCACTTGACACAGCATGGTTTGGTGTGTATACACCTCAGCATCGTGGGTCACAATCCACAGTTATGTCATGGGTATGCATGCAGTTATGGCTATGCAGTGTGTACATATTATGCATTGTACAGCAATATAGATACCTCATGATGCCATGCAATGGCACAGTGTCTGTACTTCACACTGTATAGCAATGTAGACGGCTCACACTACCCTTCCATGCTCATGCACATTTGCTAAACATGCATTCTATCTGTAGGGCATACAGACAACACCGCAATGTGATGCCCATTACGATGCTGTACATGTGTCAGGACACCATTGTGTCAGACATGTATGCATGTTAATGCACACGTCAGCAGATTACATGTCAAGGTCATGTCAGCCATGTGTACTGTTATTCTGTTCTGGTCCACATGGTGTATCACGGGGACGCATGCATACTACCATGATTGTGTGAACTGCAAGGCTACTGATATGACACCTGCTTGCTGTAGTGTGCACCCCAGGGAGGTATGCTTACTAACACTATTAATGTCTGAGCTGCATGCCCTCTGCTGTATCACAGGCATACTGCATGCCACCTGTCAAATCACATGCATGGTGTGTCTGTGTGTGTCTGTGTGTGTGTGTGTGTGTGTGTGTGTGTGTGTGTGTGTGTGTGTCTGTGTGTGTGTGTGTCTGTGTGTGTGTGTGTGTGTGTGTGTGTGTGTGTGTGTGTGTGTGTGTGTGTGTGTGTGTGTGTGTATCTGTGTGTGTGTGTGTGTGTCTGTGTGTGTGTGTGTGTGTGTCTGTGTGTGTGTGTGTGTGTGTGTGTGTGTGTGTGTGTGTGTGTGTGTGTGTGTGTGTGTGTGTCTATCTGTGTGTGTGTGTGTGTGTCTGTGTGTGTGTCTATTGTAATTTAGAGATTTTCTTTGCATTCACAGGTGATGTAGGTGCGTTACCCTCCTGCGGTCCATCTGATGTTAGTGTCCTCACAGATACTAGCAGTGATGAACATATGCATGAGGTACAGGCAGGGTTGTCAGGGGCTGAATCTGTGCCAATGGTTGCCATCCCAGCTATGTCCCCCTCATCCCTGCACACAGTTCTGCTGCCAACACATACCGCATCACCATAGTGCTGGTAGCAGTAGCAGTGCAGCTGGTGCTGCGCTGTCCACACCAGGACACAGCAGGCCACATGGACATGGCCCTGGACGTTCCCAGCAGGGACACGGTTCCAGTGGACATGTGTCATCGGACAGTAGCCAAGCTGTACCTCCGCCTGGTAGTGCCCGTGCAACCCCTGGCAGGCACAGGTCATGTGGCTGTGGCCGGACACAGTGAGCTGTACAACCTGGTCTGTACAATTTGGAGCTGTTAATAATACCCCGTGTAGGCCTCACAAAAGGCAGAACTGTGTGCACGCACACAGCAAAGACATCTGTAGGGCACCACAACACCCACATGCATACTGAACAGACATGTCTAATCATATCACTGGCCCTTACCTACACACAAGATGTCATCCATTGGTGCAGCCTATGCCCCTGGCAAACATTATCACCCTGTGCATATGATGAAGCCTGTGCCGCATCCCTGTCATCCACACCATTGGTGCAGGGACATGCTCAAATGGTCTGATGCACAGGATGTACAGAATAGTGAGAAGTGTATATTACATTAGTTGCGTAAGAATAGTGAGAGAAGTGTATATTACATTAGTTGTGTGTGAATAGTGAGAGACGTGTATATTACATTAGTTGTGTACTGGTGACACGCACCAGACATACCATGTAGTACAGGTTTAGTATGCATTGTTATATGTTCACAGTATGTGTCTCAGTAACAACAGTAACAGCATGTTGATAATGATGTCCTGGTTCCCTCCTTATGGTCTACTTGCATGTGCCTACAGGTAGCACTGTTTGCAGTCTCCCATGTGTAACTGTGGAGTACTCACAGGCACATATGGCAATATCAGCATGCTAGACGTAGCCTCAGCCTGACTGTTGGAAAGTCTAACATAACACAGATGTCCACACATATACTGATCCAGAAGCATGTGGGCAGTTTAATAGGCTACAGTGGCTAGAGACGTGACATCCATACCAGGTCACATCACAGGTATGTTGATATGGTGCAGGGGTTGTACACAGCGGTCTGGCCAATGATAATGTTAGAGGCCACTTGATAGCATGAGGCCTCACTGTGTAGCAGTAATACCCTGTCACATTACAGGAACATGCTCGCACTCACGGGATCAACAACACTATAACGCACACCCCATAGTATTGAGGTGAGGACCCTTGCCTATGTGGTCATCACCGTCACAGTACTGTGAACCCACACGACGCGACACAGAGAAAGAACATGTACAGGTAGCCAGTGCGGCTGAGACCGATGGCATCAACAGGGTAGTGGACTGCATCACCATGAGGGGTTAGGGATCCTGTGTGTTCTGTATGGTAGCATACACCCTCACTCCATGCACCAGACAGCCATACATACCTACATACACACACACACTGTGGAGACCACAAATGTCATACACATATGGATAGCTGATGTGTGTGATACACACACCACACCTGCCTACGTCATGCTTTCCACACTGCAGTATGTACAGATCTCTACAACAGTGTACAGGGGTGTGTAACAATTGGGATGTATTCCCCACCATATGTGGCATATATGGTCACACAAGCAAACACACATGGCAGTACTGTGAATGATACACCTGCTGTATGATGATACGTCTGACAGACATGCAGCAGTATAGGCCGCATTATGTGTACCAACGCTACCTTTGGCAATTGTGCTGCTATATGCACACGGGAGGATGTAAGTGTTACAGGTGTCAAGTGACGTACTGTCGGTGACACCTGACCGCTGTGTAGGTTTTATGTCTCCACCGTCAAGTAACGCTAACATAGCGTACTGTTTGCACATGTAATGGTAGGATGGCGTGTGACACACCTGTGAGCCGTCCCTGGCAAACATCCATCTACACAGGTGGATCACCACTTTATGTACACACATCCATCCATACCTTCTGTACATCCTACCGTACTGTCAGTATGTCACCATATACAGGTGTCAGTGATGGGGCTGCATTGCACAGATTAGTTACTTACATCAGCTACTGCACATGTATGGTAGCTGCATGCACACTACAGATTGTACATGTGTGTTGGTCCTACATGCCTGTTATGTAGCCATGTTTGTATGCATTGCAATTGGTGGACATGTGTGTTGACATACATAACACATGGACTGTTGTATGATATGATGGGTGTCATGGGTAACTAGTAGAGAGGGAATGTGTCCTCGGTCAACATTGTTGCCTCATGTACTGTTAGCATTCAACAGCCATGGACCCACCTTCCATTTGCGTGCATAAGATTGCTGTAGCCACTTGTCTGCACGGAGGACAGCAAAAGCTATGCTATGTACATATGTGTTGTGTGTGTGGTCCATGCACATATCCACTGCAATTACATGTATGACATAGCCAAACATGTGTGTTCGTTGGTGTACAGCGACAGTCATCTGTCACAGCTGTGTAAGACCCAGGGCCCCTGGTATGTGTAGAGCCGACCTGGTTATGTACAGTGGTATCATTGCAATGCATAACACATGATGGAACCCTGTCGGTACATGTGTAGTCTGCACAGTTGCTGTAGACCTATGTACAGTGCACTGGTCATGAGTCACACGGTGTTGTGTTAATGTATGGCTGTGTAATGCTGGTCCAATGACATGGTGATGTCGGAGGGCTACATTGTAGATTGTGGTGTGTACCTCTGTGATATGCACCTGAGACATCTGTGATAGCTCCTTTGTGTGTACTGGTCAATACATGTAAGTGGCCTTCATGTACGTGGGGACAGTAATACCATACTGTGCCCTTCCGTGTTTAGAATCTGTGTGCATGCAAGATGGCCCTTTGCAACTGCTAAGTGTGAGAGCATGCCCAGTACGCTGTTGTGTAGATGGACACACAGTACATTCCAAATTGCGCCCTTCCATGTTCAGAATCCGTGTGCATGCAATACGGCCCTTTGCAACTGCTAAGTGTGTGAGCATGCCCAGTACGCTGTTGTGTAGATGGACACACAGTACATTCCAAACTGTGCCCTTCCGTTAGAATCCGTGTGCATGCAAGACGGCCCTTTGCAACTGCTAAGTGTGTGAGCATGCCCAGTACACCATTGTGTAGATGGACACACAGTACATTCCAAACAGACGTGTGATACTAAGCGTGTGGGCATGGCCATTGACATCCTGTATAGTGATGGTGGTCATCCAGGCAACAGATGTCCATTTTCAATGTCACGATGGATGCCTACATTGAACACACTGGTTGCTGTTTTGAAGGGTGTACTGTCTGTGGCGCTTCTCATATCTATGTAGTGTTGTTGTAGTGCTCCGTAGCTATTTGGTTGCCCCGATCACACCACTGCCATGTGTTTGTCTATGTCTACCTTGGGACAGTAATATGCTTTCAGACTGCTCACTCTCTATACATTCCCTATCGGCGTCCTTGCCTTTGCGGATGATGTCACCCACCTAGAAGTATGCCTCTGGGAGTGCTGTGCTCAGTAATCTCGGTAGCACGTTCTGTAAATGCGTAATGCTGTAGTGTGATAAGGTAGTTAGGTGTATGTTCGACTCCCAGCCCTGTCAAGTGTGTGTTTGTGTGTGTGTGTGTGTGTGTGTGTGTGTGTGTGTGTGTGTGTGTGTGTGTGTGTGTGTGTGTGTGTGTTTCCAGCTGCCTGGGGACACAGTAATACTTTTAGATGCCTCACACCACATACATTCCCTATCGGCGTCTTTGCCTTTGCGGATGATGTCACCCACCTAGAAGTATGCCTCTGGGAGTGCTGTGTTCAGTAATCTCGGTAGCGCGTTCTGTAAATGCGTCATGCTGTAGTGTGTTAGCGTAGTTAGGTGTATGTTCGACTCCCAGCCCTGCCAAGTGTGTGTGTGTGTGTGTGTGTGTGTGTGTTTGTGCGCATGCTCCCATCCGCCTGGGGACGCAGTCTTGCTTTTAGATGCCGCACACCACAGCGGTTTGCTACCAACATCTTTGCCTTTGCGGATGATGACACACACCTAGATGACTGCCTCAGGGACTGCTGTGCTTAGTAATCTCGGTAGCGCTTTCTGTAAATGCGTCATGCTGTAGTGTGTTAGGGTAGTTAGGTGTATGTTCGACTCCCAGCCCTGCCAAGTGTGTGTGTGTGTGTGTGTGTGTGTGTGTGTGTGTGTTTACGTGTTTACGCGCATGCTCCCATCCGCCTGGGGACGCAGTCTTGCTTTTAGACGCCGCACACCACAGCAGTTTGCTACCGACGTCTTTGCAGATGATGACAAGCACCTAGATGACTGCCTCTGGGACTGCTGTGCTTAGTAATCTCAGTAGCACGTTCTGTAAATGCGTCATGCTGTAGTGTGTTAGGGTAGTTAGGTGTATGTTCGACTCCCAGCCCTGCCAAGTGTGTGTGTGTGTGTTTGTGCGCATGCTCCCGTCCGCCTGGGGACGCAGTCTTGCTTTTAGACGCCGCACACCACAGAAGTTTGCTACCAACGTCTTTGCCTTTGCGGATGATGACACACACCTAGATGACTGCCTCTGGGACTGCTGTGCTTAGTAATCTCGGTAGCGCGTTTTGTAAATGCGTCATGCTGTAGTGTGTTAGGGTAGTTAGGTGTATGTTCGACTCCGAGCCCTGCCAAGTGTGTGTGTGTGTTTGCGCGCATGCTCCCGTCCGCCTGGGGATGCAGGCTTGCTTTTAGATGCCGCACACCACAGCAGTTTGCTACCGATGTCTTTGCCTTTGCGGATGATGACACGCACCTAGATGACTGCCTCTGGGACTGCTGTGCTTAGTAATCTCGGTAGCGCGTTCTGTAAATGCGTCATGCTGTAGTGTGTTAGGGTAGTTAGGTGTATGTTCGGCTCCCAGCCCTGCCAAGTGTGTGTGTGTGTGTGTGTGTGTGTGTGTGTGTGTGTGTGTGTGTGTGTGTGTGTGTCTGTGTGTTTCCAGCTGCATGACAACAGTACATTGCTTTTACAGTATTCACTCTCCATAACATCCGTGCAGCATCTTTGCCTTTGATGCTGCTGTCTGCAGGCTAGACGTGTGCCTATGTGAATCATGTGATCCACTGATCACAGTAGCGCGTTTTGTAACTGCGTGATGCTGTCGTGTAGTGCAGTGCTTACGTTTATGTTCTGCTCCCAACCCTGCCACGTGTGTGTGTGTGTGTGTGTGTGTGTGTGTGTGTGTGTGTGTGTATCTATCTACATATATATATATATATATATATATATATATATATATATATACATATACATATATATGTATGTATATGGCTATATATATATATATATATATATATATATATATATATATATATATATATATATAAAATGTATATTGGGATTATCACTCTTGACTCTGCTGCATTGTCTGTACGTGAGCACCATGGATGTATGTACATCTGCTATGGCTCTGTGATAGTGCACATACTGTGTGCTGTAGTGATCGTGGGTTATACATGTGTAGAGACCGGTTATTGTGTTGCTGGGTATTACACGGGCATTGGAAACAATGTTAGTGCAGCACCTTTGACTGATCGTATGCAGATCTCGGCAACAGTCAGCAGTGGTTATTAGATTGGAGTGTGAGTATGGCTCATATCCATGTGTAGTAACTGTCAATTCTTTGCACCTCTGGTTAACATTACAGACGCACGTTTATCCACAGGTTGTGGTACAGATCCCAGGACTGTATATGTAGACATTGACAGGTGCAGGACTGAGTTGTGTTGGATGCATGGAGGGGTGTCCATGGCCAGTAATGGGGATCTCTACAGCCTGGCAGGTACGGTCTGTGACTGTCCCACAACCTCCTGTATATGGCTGACACATGCTGTACCTGTGTATATGCAGACACACACACTTACCACAAACAGCTACGGCTATCACATACACATACCCATTGCACCACCATTGGGCCATGCAATAACCGTTGTCCCTCACACACACACATCTACCTACGTTTACATTGGATGGCTCTGTGACAGCTCTGGACATGTTAACACCACACCCTGTGCATATGATGTCACCTGTGCCACCACCTGTGATGTGTAACATTGATGCAGGATCTGACTAACCTGGTGCTGCTGCACACGGTGGCTTTATTCCACTGTATTGATGTTAGCATGCTGTTAACACACAGTGTGTTACTTCCAGGTGTACTTCAGCAGGCATGATGCATTGCAGCTATGACCATCACTGTAGCATAGTTTACAGCACTGTTACTTCTGATGATGTAGTCTCCATCCATGTGCCATTTCACTGATATGTGTAGTATTGGCAGCATGTGTGTCTGTGTGTGCAGTACGTGTGTGATGTGTGTAGTACACATGTATACATGCTTACAAAAGCATACACGACATTACACGGGCTTCACCATTCGTACACTAGCTTACTCGTTCTTCCACACATGCACACAGGCTAACACGCGCGCACACATACTTACTCGGGCTTACTGGCGCGCATGGGCACAGACACACTGTGGGCAGATTTGCAGGTCACATCGGTGGTATCCATGGCGTATGCCGTCAGTCTCCTGACGTTCCCTAGGATAGCTCATGACACGTCTCTTCCACTGAGTACTGACAGCACACATGTGACACTGCTCCGGTGAGGTTACAGTGTTTTGTACATACACACTCATGATGTTCATCGTGCATACAGCTGCAGTCATTACAGATGGGTTATCCTGCCGTCAGGCGGGTCCTCGGTCGGCCAAATTCCAAAGTCTAGGTCCGGCGTCGGTTGTCGTCGCTTCTTCCCTGACGTCAGTGCGGCAGGGGTATAAAAGAGGCAGCCGACGCCATTTTCTCCAGTCTTTCTTGCCGCGCAGTGCCCGAAGCAGAAGCAGTTCGCAAGTGCCGGTCGGCCAGCTCCTGAGATTTACGAAAGTATTTCAGCCGAAGTCTTCTTTAAAGCTAGGTACCCCGTTGGGGAAACTTTTCTTTCCTCAGACCGATGTCAGACAAAGTTAATAATTGCATTTCTTGTGGGAAACAAATACCGCATAAGGATTTCCACTCTTTCTGTATACCTTGCTTAGGGCCAGACCATGACGTCTCGGCCTGCCGTTTTTGTTTTAGGTTCAACAAGCGCACTATTAAGCGCCAGGCGGAGTTCGCCCTTCATTATTTTGGCAAAATATTTAATTATATCATGTCGTCGAATACTCCGACACCAGTTTTAAGCAAAAGATGCAAAGACAAAGACCAACATTCGAGGTCTGCACAGAGTACTGAGACCATGCTTAGGCTGACTACCAGTTCTCCGGTTCTCAGCAAGGCGCCTACACAGCCCCTGACTACCGATGAAACTAATTTACCGGTGACTTCAGTACCCGAGATCGCAGGCTCCTCGGTCTCCATTCCCACTGCAGATACCGACGCCACTCCTGGCGGGGAAACTGAAAATTTAGTCAGGCCTGCCATTTCTGAAGGCGTCTTCAGGCCTTCCACCTTCTCTATTAAATCCTTCACTAAATCTAAAGCTGCCATGAAAACTAAAAGACAGGGTCCCCAGACCTCCTCTCAAGGCCCCATGCCTAAAAAGCAGATGCTTAAAATGGCAGAGGATTTGATAACTCTCATCAGGGGTTCTCAACCCCCCTCTGACAAAAGACCCAGATTGGAGGAAGACTACCCTTCCTCAGACCAGGCTTCTATTACCTCAGACCATTCTGAGGAACAGGATTATGCTTATTCCCCTTTCGAAGACTCTGATGCTGAGGAGTCTATTCCCTCGGTCTCCCCCCTGAGGATCACTCTTTTGGGGAAACCCTGCATACATTGAGGGAACACTTCCACTGGGAAGGCCAAGATTACTCAGATTCCAAGAAAAGGCTCAGGGAATTTCTACTGCTCCCCCAGCATAGGCCCTTGGCTATCCCTTCTGTTTTAGATATTTTGGATGATGTGTACTCAGAAGCCAGCCTTAATCCAGATTTTTTACCTCCAGCCCCTGTTAAACCAGACAGGTATTACCGGGTTCCTGATTCTCACCAGTTTCTTTATAAAAGCCATACTGCAGACCCAGAAACAATTTCACAGGGTCCCAAGGGAATAAAGGCCTCTACTGCTAAAAACCATTTACCTTCAGGGAGAGATTCCAGAGCATTAGAAAGGTGGGGGAAAAAGGTGTATACATCTGCCACTTTAACCATGAGGGCATTAAATTGTCAATTTCATATGTTAAAGTACCAACAGTTTTTGTTATCTCAGCTGAAAGCAAAATGACACAAACAGAACAACCAGATTTAAAAGAGTTGCAGGATTTGTTGCATGGAGCAGAGCAAGTGGGTAAACATACCTTGCAGTGTGGTTTTGATGCTTTAGAAACCTCATGTAGAGCTGCTTTCATGGGATCTGTTATACGTAGACATGCTTGGCTCAAAGAGCAAACCTTACCAGATCATGTCAAAGCAAAGTTATTAGATGCACCACTTCAAAAAGATGTATTGTTTGGTGTTAAAGCTGAGGAGGTACTAAAGAAAATGGAAGAAAAAGCGAAATCTATGCAAACAGTGAAAGATTTCTTGCAGGTACAACCTCCACGCTTCAGCAGAAACTGGCCTTCAAAAAATTGGTCCTTTCCAGCCACGGACAGACCTCAAAGGGGCAGATACAGATGCCCAAGGGGTAGAGGACAACCTCAAGGATCTTACAGAGCTAGACAGTGGCAAGCACCAACCCCAAGAGGTGGAGAAGATAGATCGCAGTCATTTAGAAAACAGACACAATGACTTCCCCCTATACCTGCCAAACAAAGCATTAATGGCAGCACCTTTGGGTGGGAAACTGGCATTATTTTCAAAAAACTGGCACATTGTTACAAAAGACAAATGGATTCTGGACATTATAGACAGAGGCTACAGGTTCCACTTTCACACCCTTCCAAAAATGAGAGGCTTGCCAAACCTGCCACAAAATCAAAGGACAGAGGCACAAAGACAAATTTCCGCTCTCATGGATATGAAAGCGATTCAAGAGGTACCTGCAAAAGAAAAAGGTCAAGGTTTTTATTCCAGACTATTCCTGGTACCAAGGAAAGACAAAGATTGGAGACCCATCTTAGACCTATCTATCCTAAGCACATATCTACAGGTGCCATAATTCAAGATGCTCACATTACAGCAGCTTCTTCCCATGCTGGGGAAGGAGTCTTGGCTGGTAACATTGGACCTCAAGGAGGCATACCTGCATGTCCCTATCAGACAAGATTGCAGAAGATACCTCAGATTTCTTGCATGTTCAACCCATTACCAATTCTCTCCATTGCCCTTTGGCTTATCTACTGTGCCCAGAGTGTTTACGAAATGCCTGGCATCAGTAATTGCCTTCTGCAGACAACAAGGAATACAAATCTACCCATATCTGGACGACTGCCTGATCCAAGCGGACAACAAGGACATTCTACTGCAGCATCTGGTGTTTGTAATAAAACTATTAAACTACCTAGGATACACAGTGAACAAAAAGAAATCAAATCTAATACCTTCTCAACAGATAATTTTCCTGGGTGCCAGCTTAAATACAACCACCCAGATGGCCTAACTCACGCCAGACAGACAAGGGCAACTGTCGCAATACTTCAACAAAAGGGCAACTTTCACCAGACTAACTACAAGGAAAGTCCTGCAGGCTCTGGGATTCATGGCATCTTGCATCCTACTAATACCATGTGCAAAGCTGCATATGAGGAAACTACAATGGTACCTAAAAAACTTATGGTCTCAACACAGCCACAGCTTGGAAACAATTATGCCACTCATTCCATGCCTTCAAAAGGAATTTTTGTGGTGGGCTCAAGCATGCCAAAGAAACACAGGTCTCCCTTTCTGTGTACCTCAAGCAACTCAAATCATCACAACGGACACCTCAGACTACGCCTGGGGAGCACACATTGCAGATCAGTGCATTCAGGGAAAGTGGTCCCAAAAAGAGAAGCACCTACACATCAACCAAAAGGAGATGCTAGCCATGCAAAATGCTCTTATGACCTTCAAAGACCTACTGCATCCAGGCCAGCTATTGATAAGGACAGACAACACCACAGTCATGTGGTACATAAACAAACAGGGGGGAACTCATTCATACCACCTGTGCAGACAAGCCATGACCCTATGGAACACAGCACTGGAATTGCAAATTCAACTACAGGCACAATTCCTGCCATGGAAGGAAAACACACTGGCGGACAACTTAAGCAGAAATATGACAGACCCACACGAATGGAAGTTGCATCCTCAAGTCTTCTCAAAAATAACTGAGGCATTGGGGACAGCCAGACATAGATCTATTTGCTACCCACAGAAATTACCAGTTGGAAAAATTTTGTTCAAGGACCTATCATCCACAGGCCTGGAAAGTGGAAGCACTCTCCTTCAATTGGACAACATTGACAGTCTATGCCTTCCCGCCTCTTCCTCTACTGACCAAAGTTCTATTAAAAGCCAGAGCAGAGAGGCCACAAATGATTCTCATTGCTCCAGACTGGCCACGACAACACTGGTATCCTCTCCTAAAGAGCCTGACACACTCCCCACCATGGATCCTACCTCTAGTCCCTCTTCTGTTGTCCCAGCACAACTACAAAACCCTTCACAGCCAGCTCAAAACCCTAAATCTAGCTGCATGGAGAATACCTTAATTTCCCAACAGACTCTCCTCTCCAAGGAGGTGCAGGATGTGATCTTGGAGGCCAGAAGACCCTCTACTAGAAAAGCCTACTCCGCCAAATGGGAACGATTTTGTGCCTGGAATCAAGAAAAGGGCCAGAATCCTTGGGTAATAAATATACCTCAAATTTTACAGTACCTAGCTGAGATGTTAAACAGTGGCCTTTCCTTCTCCTCCATCAAGATCCACGATTCAGCCATTTCTGCACAATACAATACAGATCCTCCTTTATTCTCACATCCTCTATTAAGGCAGTTCCTCAGAGGGGCAAAAAATATAAACCCCCCACGGAAACCACCAGTCCCAGCTTGGGACCTCAACTTCGTATTGGAAAAGCTGACCCTGCCTCCCTTTGAGCCGGCGTCTTCAACAGAGCTATAATACTTGTCATGGAAAACAGCCTTCCTTCTGGCTATTACCTCAGCATGCAGGGTTTCGGAACTACAGGCCCTCATGGCTGTGCAACCATTCATCATTTTCCATCAGGACAGAGTTTCCTTACGAACCAACCCTACCTTCATGCCAAAGGTAGTATCCAGTGTAGCTTTGAATCAAACTATTCATTTACCTACCTTTTATCCAAATCCACAGAACAAAGGGAAGAGACTACTACATTCCTTGGACATTCACAGACAACTTTGTTATTACTTGGACAGAACAAAGCCATTCAGGAAATCTGAGCAGCTCTTTGTGTCCTATGCTTCAGGTGCTCAAGGAAAGGCTATTTCCAAACAGACAATTTCAAAATGGATAGCCCACTACATACGCTTTTGTTATTCATTTCATGGAAAATCTGTGCTTGTATACATCAGATCCCACTCCACCAGGGCTACAGCTACCTCTGCAGCTTTCCTCGGGGGGTCCCTACCACGGACATTTTGGAAGCAGCTACTTGGAGTTCAGTGCACACTTTCTTCAAGCACTACCACCTTCCACTATACTCAAAATCTAGAGCGGGTTTTGCCACAGCAGTCTTGCAGGGCATCCTGACCCCTCCTAGTTCCACTTAGTGCCTACCAGCCTTACTTAGCTTTGGGATTCTACCCATCTGTAATGACTGCAGCTGTATGCACGATGAACATAGTACAGTTTTGTACCTACCATAAATGTAGATGTTCGAGTGCTCATACAGCTGCAGTCCAGGTTACCCTCCCACCATCCCCTCTTAGGACAGGCCTTATGACAAACACCTTTATCATACAAACTATTTGGGGCATTCTTTTATGGTGTATTTGCTTGCAACTACTGTTTTTGATTTATCTACATTGCATGTTTGCATAATATTATGTTTTGCCTTCCTTCTGGGGGCACCTGACATCTGGGGCAAGAAAAACTGAAGAAAATGGCGTCGGCTGCCTCTTTTATACCCCTGCCGCACTGACGTCAGGGAAGAAGCGATGACAACCGATGCCGGACCTAGACTTTGGAATTCAGCTGACCGAGGACCCGCCTGATGGCAGGATAACCCATCTGTAATGACTGCAGCTGTATGAGCACTCGAACATCTACATTTATGGTAGGTACAAAACTGTACTTTGTCACCTATCTTCTACTCTAATAGTCCCCTTAACCTACACTACATGGTAGAGGCTTGGCCCATATGGCATGACATGTTGTGATTCACTATCCTCAGCCTCACTTGCCTCACACTGCCTACAAATGCTTCGTTACATCTCTGACAGAGCGCTTCCACACATAAGTACCAGTATGCAGTAGCCATGTTGTCTCCAGCTTGCCATTCATCTGCATGGCGTACTAACATCTAACTAAACCTACATTTTGTATGTATATTATCCATATGCCTTGTTTTGAAGCACAGCGCGTTCTTGTGGCACTGCGCTACGCTTCCACACCAGGGATCGGGGGAGGACAACTACTGGTTCATTGATATCCAATGGACAAAGCCGCCACTGGCCTTGGACTTGGACATTGGCATGCTTCTTCGACTGTATTCATACTGTATTTGCAGCTGTCATTGCTTCGTTTAGCAATGTGCAAAACGTTAGTCGCATAACATCCGGGTACATTTCTGCACATAACTCTGCTCTTGCACGGACAGCTTACTGTTTCATGTATCATGTACATTACATCATTTGCATAGCTTACACATACAAATGGGGTATGTTGCAAATCCCAACATTGCCCGTGCAATGTTTGTGTTACGGGCGGTCTTGCACGCCCCTGCAGGTGTTTGCTGAATAGCCTGGCAGTCATCTTTCCTTGCTGTACTCTCACTCAATCCATACACGCCGGAGGCTTTGTGCATCATGGCCTAGACTTTGCTGTGTGCTATGTCTATTTGTGGTGTATGCATGGCTGTGGGTATGTCCCACTGTCATCATTGGTAAAGGTGACACCCTATAGGTACTTCCTGTAGACTGCTGTGTCATTTGACATGTCAGCACATACCTGCGGATGAACTTCCTACTGCAGTGCTTTTCATATCTTCTGAGTTATCTTGCAGTCGATAATGCTGTTTCCTCAGACATGTATCTGTTTCAGATCATACCTATCAACCTCCTAGTGCAAAACATCTGTACAAAGCCTAACATGATGGGGGACAGATAGGGGCAGATTCTACATATTGCTCTTACAAACGTAGATAGTTGACAGTATTATAGGTTTTGCATTAGTATGACCTTTCTGAGGGATTTAGGGTCTTAAACACATATGTTTATCATTATTTAATGACGTCAGTTCTCAGGTATTTGGCAGACAGGTACAGATTGTGAGAGGAACACACCACACATATGAGGCATACATCTGCACATTCGTACAGTTGCGAGGTATGTTTCTGATACTGGACATCAATTTCCTTACGCCAATACACACAATACATGGTGCCATCACAGGCCAGTTACCATTACATTCCTATTGCAGGACACACCCACCCACTGGGTTATATTCCTCACACAGGCCAACAGGTGCTTATCCACACTAATTATTCCATCATGTGCCTTATGTGTACACCGGTATTTGCGCTTTCCGTCAGTGGCAGAGCTCACGTACGAGTATGGGGGACTGGACACTGTATCGGTGACACTGCATGACACCCTGAGGGACACATGTCTTTTGAGTCTATTAACCTTGCACATTGACTTTCACAGGCCATACATTGTAATTCACATTTGTGGACAAACATGCTTATGACTTGTACATGTTTTGTCATTTGTCCTGACATCTTTCTTCTCACCTGTCCACCTAGTATCACTAGTTCTGTACATTTCATTAGGACGGGTTACCTTCATACCTCTCACCTGTACACATTATGGGTATACGCCCTGGGGTTTGACCTATGACTCTGTTACATTTGTCATGATAATGTGCCTTTCTGGTAGATTGCTGGCAAGCCATGATGGACTGTGCGGTTAGGTAATCATGACTGGCATTTCTATTTCATGATTACTAACTCTCATAACATTCGTATTCCTGACTACGCAATTATTCTTTCAACGGTCTGACTTTGTCTGAGGTATATTTAATATAGTCTCTATTTGTCTGTCGTGTACTATGCCTTAGTCCAGCTGTCTTATTCTAACATTCTGGCAGGTATGGTTACCATCTTGGTCGTACGCGTGTCCATCCATGATAATTGCCTACATGACACTGATATAGGTCCCTACGTCTTCCCCCAATGGTTTACACAATATCCAGTAGATGGGTTGCACCTTTTTGGAGAATGTAGGCGTGTTCTATACCCACATAGGTATATTGATCACTCCCATGGGGCGTACCTAATAGATCTGTGCCAACCAACACCTTGGCCCAATTCTGCATACCCATGATTCCCATACCTAACACACCTCCACAGTACCCATTAAACATGTTTAATGTGAGTGATAATAAAGTGTGAGGACACTTCTGAGCACTCCCCACTCTGCGGATATCAGCTCGTACGTCATACATTCATACATTCAATCGACCCATGTGTTATTACCCTTGCACCTGCTACTGTTGCATGTACACCTATATCGTAGTTGCAGGTGTGACTTCTTTTGCATCAATGATGGTTGGCACTTCGTACAGGATCAATTTTTGGGGTCCTGCAAAGGACACCTATATTCATGTTTAACGTGTAGAACTTGCAGGCCCTGTCACACTGGTACTTTCCGGGCAATGGTTTGGAAACCATCGGTGTATTCTCCTTTCATGCATGTCTGTCTGTCTATCCATATTAGCTATACCGTGACCTATTTATATACATGTGTTATATGTACAGGGACATATGTTTGTTGTGTATATATCTATTCATGTATCGCGTGTGTATAGATTTATATATGTACATATATACATATGTCTGTACATTCCTCATCTCATAATTTGCTTTGGATTATGTCTGTGGATATATGTGTATATATATCTCCATATTATACCTTTCAACTGTACAGATTTCCGCTGCATGTACAGCTGTTTGCCTGTTATCTTTGGTCCGTTTTTCATAACTTTGTGTCTATCTGGCAAGTTAGTGGCATATCATTAAAGACTGATGTTGGTAAATAATGACAAACATTTCAGGTTACGACTTCATACCCTTCAGAGAATCCATGCTAGTGACACACCTGTTATTCTATCCACTTTCTATGTTTGTTAGGGCAATATCTGGGGATTGTCTCTATTTGTACCAGTTGTTGTCATGGCTTTGTCCGGTTTCGTACTTTACGGGTTTAACAGGTATGAGCCATGTACATAGAACGTGGGGAAAACACCATTCATTTCTATTCTTATTGTGGGTTACATGTGTTTCATAGATAATTGTGCTTCCGTGAACTTTCATAATTCTGACCGTAACAGTTACATATCTGTTTTCCAGTTTACGGACTACTGCGAAACACACGTTCACCTTTACATATTTAAATGTGTGTACTGCACGAACGCATTCATTACACTTTCAGGTTATATGTGCAGTGGTCGTAGGTCAACCGGGACTTCATTCACGTTGGCCGGATACCAGAACCACTATTCTATTGGTGTTCTTCCTCATTGATATGCATACCAATAATACTTAGCTACATCAACATACGCCTCACAGCTTCACCTACGACACAGGCATCCATTCTCCTGCTGGGAAAAAGGCGGCACTACATATTACACATTCCCTATTGCCTACTGCTGTGGACTCCGGCTGCATTGTTAATCACTCCGAGGATATGCAGAACACCAAGACATATAGTCCAGCCACATACAGATCTTTGATTGTCAGGGTGTTCATGTAATGATCTGGGTTTAGGTTTGTCCACCTGGTGAACGGAACTTCCCTGGCTGAGGCCAAACGTCAGACGAAGCATATGGACAGGGATTATCTCCCTATTTTGAAGTTTTACCTGTGTTTATACACACAGGTGTTTGGGCACCTGTCACAGCTTATTCTGTTGGCATTACATATTATGGGTGGGGTTGTTATAGTCCATACTCCACGATGGGGGGTGTTCCCATTCACATTTGACTATTACCTGTATACAGTCATATGGGGATTATTATTTTTGGACATGAAGTGACTACAGGTATGCAGTTGTACATTACACAAGTGTGAAGGGCTGTTCCTGTAAATATGTACAGAACATACCTCTCAACCTCTTAGAGCACCGAACCTGCGCAAAACCTACACGATGGGGGGACAATTAGGGACACATTTTAACGATTGCTCTTACAAGCTTAGAACATTGATAGAATGCTAGGTTTTGCATTAGCATGACTTTTGTGCAGGTTGTAGAGTCTTATACTCAGGATATTTCTCATTATTTAGTGACATCAATCCTCAGCTATTTACCACACTGATGCAGATTGTCGGAGGCACACACCAACACTATGGGGCGAACCTGTGGTCATTCTTAGGGTTGCCACCTTAATGTTCTGTAGAGATGTCAGATTTTCCAGGACAAAACATACCTACAGCCATGCATAGTACTGAACTTTAACCTTTTTTGTACATATAATAGCTTATTCTAGTAACATTTGAATTGCTTATGCTACTTCACATAACATATTGAGGATTCATATATAAAATAACCGTTTTATGCGGCTATTAAAGTAAATTAGGAAATAAACTCTCAGGACATTTGCTATGTTTTTCACAGGACACAACTGCCTACAGAGGGATTGTTACTCGCAAAGTGGGACAGGTGTTGACCCTAGTCATTCTGCGAATATCCGGACAGTTGAGTGGTATGGCACAGACCTCTGTAATACGCTGTTGTGTTCTGGCACAGCAGTAGCTCAGCATTAAAGACTGCAGTCGGAATGTGCTGACAGACAGTTGGGTTTCAGACTTCATACTCCAGACATTAATGCCAATGTGCAAACTGTTATTCTATCAAATTCTATGTTTCTAATATATATGTTTACAGATTGTCACTGATTTTGGACCTTTGTCTCACTTATATTCACGGCTCTGTCCAGATATCTTGCTCACACAGGTTGACAGGTATGGTCAGTCACGACTGCACACAGTCAGTGTCCCTCACACTTGATCAGGGTTGACCTGCTTACGTAGTGTCTTCCTCGCCCTCATGCCGTTTTCCACTTTGCAAATGTGTGCATTATATTCTCCCTCCTATTCATGTCTGGACATGTGCGTCAAGGGAAGGTATTTTATCCTGGGTGGTAGGTTATGCATGCCCACTTAGGGCTGGACAATGTCATGGACCTCCACTGCACGTTCTGACTTGTGTCCAGATATCTACTGGATTGGACATCATGTCGTCATACCCATTCTACTATTTACACAAGTTGGTCATCCCGTGAGGGATATCCCAAAAATTGGTCAAAACCAAAACAAGTTAGATAACGAAGATTTTTGTGGCTGCACGAAAACGTGCAGGGGGTTTTACCTGCAGGGGATACATGGTTTGCAATCCTGACACTGCCTAGGTTGACAATACCTACTACATATGCATAGGGGTCACTCTGTGTGGCTGTTTCTGCAACAAACCAGTGGACCAAGTACGGCTGGATTAGATGGACGTTCTGGTATTGTGGCAGGTTGTGTGTTGTGGAGGGTATGCTGGGTAGGCTATTATGCATCCAGGTGTGTTGCGTTTGTTATGGCCAGTTCCATCAGGACCCATCTGTGGGTATGTGACGGTGCCGTATCTATACATTTGTCTCGCATATTTCCATATTCATATGTTTGTGAGATTGTGTTCTACACTATGGCCTGTCTGCTTATCTTGCAGCTGTTTCTACATGAAGTTGTGTTTCTTTCCACTTCACCCGCTGCCCCCTCATACACCTCCGGTTCACCTTTTTTGCATACGACACAAGTATCGCCTTTGAGGAATTTACCATTAAACACACACCCCTCACACGCAAATTACTCACACCCCATAGAGCACTACTTTGGTTGTTGGCCCATGACACGGCCAGAGTTACACATTGACTACCCTACATGTGTCAGGTACCTTTATGGTTGTGTGGACTACCCTGCCATGTTTGCTTTCCATATGCTGTACCTCACGGACATAGGTACATGCCCTTACTTCACTTTCATTACTTGGTTGGTGTATCCGGGTACTACCCGTTCGACTGTGTCACATACACGTTCGGATTATACAGCTGACTTCCAGATTTTGCCAGCCTGTTCTACTCATTGGTAGGATGGCACCTTTTCCTATGTCCAAGCTATTCCTTACACATGTCCGACCGTTGTGGACATTGCCTCCCCACAGTCAACGGTTGTGTTTCCACCTTTTCAATTGGCCACAGTGTGACATAGGGTTACCACCTGTCCCACTTTGCGAGGGACAGTCCCTCTTTGGGCAGTTGTGTCCTGACATGTAATTGTCAACATGGCAAATGTCCTGAGATTTTAGGACAAACATATTTCTTATATTTTATGTGATAGTTGCATTAAACAGTTAATTCTGTATCTGAAATACCTGACTGTTATGAGAAACAGAATAAGCAACTAAAATGCTACAGAAATGCGCTTTTCTTTAGGCAAAACAGTTATGTTCAGTCCTTTGTAATGGCCGTGGGTATGTGTCAGCCTGTACAGTCTGATGTCTGTACCAAACATGCCCCACTTTGGCCATTTGTAAGGGTGGCAACCCTTCTGTGACAGTTGCAGTGAACACAGCATATTTTACAGGCCGACACATACCCAAGGTCAGTTCGGCAGATAGAACTTACAATTCTTGCCTATATCTAAGCTTATTCTTGTAGCATTTCGGTATCTTATTCTGTTTGTTATGACATTTATGTATTATACGTCCAGTGAAATATGTTTAATGCAACTATTGCGTGACGTCTACGGAGGAATTATGTCCTATATTCTCTGGACATTTGCCAGTTTTACATTTTTGTGACAGGACACATCTGCCCACAGAGGGACTGTCGCTGGCAAAGTGGGACAGGTGGTAATCTTGGTCGACGGTACGGATCATACTGTTCCTTTCGGCCTACATGTGTCCGTGTTGCTATGGCTCGTTTATATGCTCCCTCTGTTTCGTTTACATGTGTATGCTATTTCCTATCACATTTGGTATGTGAAATACGGACATACCTTTTGTATGTGACTATTACATGGCTTGTGGGATATGATTCAGACATACGGTCACTACCTATATCTACATTTCTCCTCATGTATTTTGTTATGGACACATCTGCACCGCTATGTTCCCTCCCTCAAATTATGGGTCGGCTGGTGACCCTCTCCGTTGGACTGGACATACCTACTGGCGGCGCGCTAACATCTGATACGTTTCACTTCCACATGGTATAGCTATCAACACTACGTTGGACTACAGGCACACGTTTTTTCTGTCATTTGTTCATGGGTAGGGACCCGTTATTCCCTACCGTGCATTTGTGTTTGACTCTTCATTTTCTGTTCGCAGGGACTCTGCTTTGCATACTTTTCAGTCTCCATGGACACTGATAGGTACGATTACTATTGCTGGCAGAATATAATATTCAGCAGTTTAGGTTGCTCCTCGAAAGCCGACATTGACACGCCTCCCTGCGCAAATTCGATACACCCCTTGCACTCGTGCACGTTTCCTATGCATGTGGCTGTGGCAGCTGCGCGCCTTCATTAATATGCATATGGTGCGTCTACTCCACATCTACGCCGCACGGCCGGCGCAAGCCTTACGCCGGACTTGCGCCAAGCTTCATGAATCTGGGGGAATGTCATTTCATTTTTTCAGTGACGTTTTGAAGAGATTCAGCAACAGTCTGTCCATTATATCCCCTCTTTATAAACATCTCAGCAGTCTGTCTGACCTCTTTATGAAAATAAAAATCATCATTACAAAGCTTACAAATCCTAAGAAATTCCCCATAGGGTAGGGAGGAAATCAGATGGGGGGGGGGGGGCAGTTTCTTCCATGTAAGTATTGTCCCCCATGTAAAAATTTTCCATAAACCGTAGTAGTATTATTGTGGAATATAACTCCCACTTTGGGGGAATTATTGCTCTTAGACAATGGGCTATCTACTAAACTGTTTCATATTTTCATTTTTATTAGTATATACATGTTGTTGCCTCACAGTAAGAGGTTTGCCAGTTCTATTCTCAGCAGAGATGCATCTGTGAAGAGACTGCATGTCCTCCCTGTGTTCATGCAAGTTTCCTCTGGGTGATCCTGTTTCCTCCTACATTCTAAAGTGGACTAGACACTCTAAATTGGCCATAGGTGTGAGCGTGCATGTAAGTGTGTGGTGTGGAAGAACTACTGTAGCAGGGCTAGCCACCTGGTGGTGTCAGAATTTTTTCTAGTTGAGTGTCACTGTTGAAGTGACACCCCAACCCCATGTGCAAAACTGTGAAAAAGGGACTGTGGGTGGATGGATACATTTTTGTATATTTTTATGTAAAACAGTTCTACCATGTAATGTTTTAATGTTGCTATGGCATATGTAATTGTTGTTGTTGTCAGAAGACATATCTTATACCCAGAATGTACATTATATAAACACACACACACACACACACACACACACACACACACACACACACACACACGTGTCCAGTAATTACACTTTCTTAATGGAATACACCTCGCCTGTCACAGCGATCAATAAAATGAACGTATGTATACACCAACACACACACACACACACACACACACACACACATACAGTTCAAGGCGGAGCTAGTATGTCAGCAACAAATGAGAGAACTGAAACAGAGGCTGTATCAGTGGGAGAAAATGGACCAAGAAAATCTAAAAGGCTAGCACATAGAAGTGAAGCTGCTAGTACTTCTAATGAAGAAACAACTGTGACTATTAATACCAAAGAAAAAGATAATAGTTTGTTGGAAAAAGCTAAGCAAGATTTTCAAAGCGACAAAATCAGTCAGTTGGTGAGAGTTTATCAACGCAATGGGAAAGACAGCAGAACTTGGGCAGAAATAGCAGCAGTTCCTCACAAGAATATGCAGCGGAACAACAAGAGACAATACAACAAGCGCTAAGTCTGCAAGGTACTGTTGATTCTGCCTTTGTTATAGTTAATTTATCTGACATCATTTAAAATGAAGAATTGTGTCGTGTGTTGCAAAAAGGATGGAACTTTGAACCTGCTAAAAGAGCTGATAAGTGCAATACCATTAATGCACTTAGGGACTAAGTGAGGAAATTAAACTTCAAATGTTTATTTCCTAACAAGGTTTAGGAACCTTTATGTTTTGTTAAGCCTAGTACATATAACCCGCCTTTGAAAAAAGAACTTGAATTGTTCCAAATTTTATGTGAGCAGCAAATTACAGAAATGTTTTAGTAAACCTGCTTATAAATATTTGAATATGAATCTTGTACAAAAAGAAATGTTAGATGATTTGTTGAACAATGCAACTATTTTAGTAATGAAAGCTGATAAGGGTAATGCTTTAGTAGTTTTAGATAGGAATGTATATGTGCAAACTATGAATGAAATGTTGTCAGACCAAGCATTTTATAGTAAGGTGTTGATCAAAGAAATTAAAAAAACAGTATTTGTCCATAGATGGACAAATTGAAGAATGGTTTTTGACAGGGGGAATTACGAAGGAAATTAGGGATTTTTTGGTGGTTCCAGCTCCAAAAATTAGTCGTATATTTGGGCAGCCAAAAATCCATAAAAATTTAGATAAACCACCTATCCGCCCAATAGTAAGTAGTAGTGGAAGTAAAACAGAAGCACGTGCCATCTATGTCGATAAACACTTACAACAAATAGTGGTAGACAATGATGCATATATAAAAGACTCCTTTGATTTTAAAAATAAAATAAGTGAGCTAGAAATAGACGAAAATGATTACCTTGTTACACTTGACATTAAGTCATTTTCTACTGTTATTCCCAACGATACTGGAATGGAAATAGTTAGGTTTGAACTAATTAGAGCTAGAAAGCTTTCACATGATACAGTGGGGCTTATAATGGAAATGTTATATTTAGTTTTAAGCTATAATTTCTTCAGATTTAATGGTGAGCTATACAAACAAATGAATGGTGTAGCTATGGGGGCAGCAATGGCCCCGAGCTATTCAAATATTTTTATGCAGGGATGGGAGAGAGTTCATATTTATGAAAGTATATATAAGTGTAATATTATATTCTATAAACATTTTATTGATGCCGTTTTTCTTGTTTGGAGAGGGGATGGTATTGATCTATTTCTTAAGTATTTAAATGAGGTATGTTCTTATTTAAAATTTACATCAGCCTGTGACAAATTGAGTATCAATTATTTGGATTTAAATATTTATAAGGAAGATGGGGGTCTATGTACCTCTATATATAAAAAAAGTTTCAAAATAATGCATATCTGCATTACGATAGTTTACATCCAAACAAAACTAAAAATAATATAGTTAAGAGTCAAATGAAAAGGGTAGATAGGTTAACTGACAAGGAAAGTGATTTTGTTAGAGAAAGTGAGGCTTTATGTGTTAATTTTGTGAGTAGAGGGTATCCTAAGAAAGTAGTAGCAGAAGCTCTAGAAGAAAGTCGATGCAATAGACACAAGCTAAAAGTGTTTGAAAATGTTAATAAAAAACAAAGTGATTTTGTGACATCGATGCAGATAGAAAACAGTATAGATACTTTTTCCATTAAAATATTGTTATTAATAACTGGAAATTATTTAATTCAGATGCAGAGATGATGAAAATTGTGGGAGATAGACCATTATTTGTACAGAAAAAGGGACAAAGTTTTAAAAATGTATTTCAAGCTAGATTAAATCCCCCCCTTTTTCTCTACCCACACAGAATAGGGTTATTAATACAGGAATGTATAAGTGTTTAAATTGTAATATGTTTAACTTCTTGATGACAGATGTCAAACAACTAACAGTGGGAGGGTATGTGATAACAGTACAAGGAAAATATAGCTGCACATCGAGATGTATTGTTTATTTAGGCATATGTATGTCCTGCAATTCATTTTATGTGGGGGCGGACAACTAGAGAATTAAATAGATGCATTTATGAGCATAAATATGCGGTATCTGTGAAAGATGAAAAAATGCATTTGGTAAACATTATAAAAATAATGCAAGTTGTCAAGTGAATTTCAAGTTTATTGTGTTAGACGAAGTGATAAATGTGCACAATAGATTTGATGCTGAAGATGAGCTTGGGTGGAAGGAATATGTTTGGCAAATTAAACTGAAAGCATGCTATCCACCTGGAATGAATAATAGGTCTGATTTTTGTTGCATATTTAAAAAAGAGGAAGTTACATCATAATTAAATGGTCATGTGTTTGTTTTAGTAGTATTTTAAGTTAGTAGTATTTTACTATATTATTCAGTCTGAGGAAGTTCGAGTTGGATGAAAGCGCTTACTGATTTTTGAGTCTGTGGATTAAAAGCAACTTTTTACTGTATTTTAAGTCTGTGGATTAAAAGCAGAAAATTTTTTGAACTTCGTGTTCCTGACCTGTGGTTTACTTTAAAATTTTACATTGTTCCAGAGAGGTGTGTTTTTGGTGTTTTCTATATTTATGTGATACAATCCTACAATGTTGTTTTAAAGTATTTCCTGTGATTTCTGGACTCTCTAATGTCACTGTATTGATTGAATAAGTATTTTATTATTTATTATTAAATATTTTTAAACCTTTTAACTGTGGTTGTTTTGTGTAGAGATAATTTAAGCTCTCAGAGTACATACATGTATTTGATGATACTGTATAAACCACTCCAATAACCTTAGCACTGGGTCACACTTACTATTTGGATAACAGTAATATTGCACAGTGGAATTGGACACCCTTTGGTAAAGGCCTTAATAGTAGTTGATAGTAGTGGTTGGTGGCAGTCGGTACTACTGTGTAGTCTGGGCAGAAGGGGGCATAGCTAGTGAACCTGTGCCAGCCTTCCCCAGGAGTGTCTGTGTGTTTGTATATAACTCAAATCTCAAAGTGTGTGTGTGTGTGTGTATGTGTGTGTGTGTGTGTGTGTGTGTGTGTGTGTGTGTGTGTGTGTGTGTGTGTGTGTGTGTGTGTCAGCTACTTGGGCAGGGACAGGAAGCACTGGTTGGAGAGAGAAGGTGCTGGAGGTTTTGGCTTGACCACTCGGCTGAGATCTGAACCCTATAGCTGTACCAATGGGGAGTCTTATTGGGGATCTGGAGAGAAAGGGAGAAACCAGTCCCAGACTGACTGTGATCTCTGTGTGCTCTTAAGGGAAATTGTATTTTACTGTGTGTGTACTTGTTATCCTCCCAATGTGGATGCCCCTCACTTGCACCATTTAATATGTGATGCCCGTGCACTGCCCAGTAATCAAGGAGCTTCAGTCCTCACCACTAGCACCAGTGAGGGGCATCCACTTTGGGAGGAAAAGTACACACACAGTACCCAGTGAACATGTCCCCAAATGTCTGTAACACTGCTCGGATTTCTTGAACCTGGGTAGGAGATAGCTGCTGGGACATTGCTACCCCTTCCACTGAGGTGTCAGTCTGAGCCTCACTGAGGAGTTCAGTCAGACTCTTCCTGTAATCTACTGCAAATACTCAGCACAAGGGCCTCCCTATCATGGTAAGGTTTCATAATGTTAACATCGCACAATTTCTGCCCCACCTCCTGCCTAGCAGTTCCACCATGTAGTTAATATCACTGACCTTCCTTACCACCTTGTAGAGTCCCTTCCAAGCTGCCTGCAGCTTGTTGTGTCTGACAGAAATGAGAACCATTACCTGCTGCCCTACAGCCATACTCTCTAGCTCGAGTATTCCTGTCAAATCAGACCTTTTTCTGCTGTTGGGCTTCTGCCAGGTACTCCTGGGCCAAGCCCATGAGTTCCCTGACCCTTGTCCCTGAGGTTTAGGACACATTACACAACAGACTCCTTGTGAGATTCACACTCACCTTCCCACTCATCTCAAATTAAATCTAGAGGTCCTCTCACCCTATGCCCATACAGCAACTCAAAGGGTGAAAAACCTGTGGATTCCTGGGGAACCTCTCTGTAAGCAAACAGCAGATGGGGCAAATATTTGTCCCCATCTCTCTTAAACTGGTCTGTAAATTCTTGAAGCATGGACTTGAGTGTAGAGTTTAACCTCTCAATAAGACCATTATTCTGGGGATGGTAGAGGTGGTCTTTAGGTGCTCATCCCACAGTACTTCCACAAACAAGCCAGCAGGTCTGACATGAAAATGGCACCTCTGTCAGTCAGTATTTTTTTTTTGGGAAACCTACCCTGCTGAAAATCTCTAACAAAGCATTTGCCACCTTCTGTCCCTCAATGGAGGACAAAGCCACTGCCTCAGAGTATTTTGTAGCATAATCTACTACCACTAGGATATACTTTTTCTCTGTGGAGCTTATGGTACTCAGAGGCCCCACAATATGCATAGCTATCCTCTGAAATGGCTCCTCAATCACAGGCAAAGGCATCAAAGGAGCTCTCATGTTGTCTCCTGCCTTTCCTACCTTTTGGCACTGCTCACAGGTCCTGCAGTACCCTGTTACATCTCTGGAAATCCCAAGCCAATAAAAGTTCTGCATAATATGTCTCTTTGTATGTTTGTGCAAAGGGAATATCCTAGGCTATGGCTAGAAGTGCCAGATGGTAGGCTCTAGGCACTCCCATCTGCTGTACTCTCTCACCCTCTAGCCCTTCCTCAGGCCCACTCTCTATACAGTAACACTTTGTCCCAGTATACAGATTTCCCCTTCCCTTGAGAATCAGGTGCCTCACTAGCTACCTGCCTCAGGCCTTGTACTGTAGGGTCTGAGAGCTGAGCCTGTCTCAACTCTCTCTTTGTAACCCTTCCCAGCTCCCTTTCCACAGGAAGTTAGGTATCCTCTGACAGCGGTGCCTCACTGTCATCTTGGGTGTTACTACTCACTTCTGCCCTTGTAGTCACTCTGTCCAAGGGAACATCAGTACCCACAAGCAGCTGTGGCTCACTTTCAGTCTCACTGCTACAGAGTAGCTCCCTCCCTGAAGTGACCACCTCACCAGTCTTGGCTGCAAGTGTGCAGTCTGTCTAGGTCTCCCTCAGGCTACCAGACACACATGCTTGTCTCCAAGCCTGACTGCATGTAACTGCATGAGCACATGGTACTACATTATCAAAATCATTCCCTATCAGGACATCTGCAGGGATATCCTCAAACACACCTACTTGCTGGCTTCCTTTTCCCCCTCCCAGTCAAGGTGAACCCTAGCCAGAGGTATTTGGAATAGGGTCCCTCCTAAAGCTCTGACTGGAGTAGACTGCCCAGGCAAGTAGTGCTCCTCTGTAACCATTGCAGGCTTCACAATGGTTATATCAGAGGCTGTGTCTCTCTTAGCAATGGACTCTTTGCCATACACTACAATACGATATAACCTCTTGTGGTAGTTTGGTACCCTTGTTGTCTCAAGACAACCTAGTGTTGGCATTTTGTCATTCCCACTTACTGGCACTCTCGTTTTGTTCCCCACCTTGCCTCAGTGGATATGCATATGCCACATGGCCCCACTGGTTGCATTTAAAACATTTAACCCTAGGTCCTGGATGTATACCTGGACTAGTAGCTTCCCCTGCTACTGGCAAATTCTGTTGGGGCAGTCTGGGTTGCCCGCAATGGGTTCTCTTAGACCCATGAGCAGCACTCGGCGGCCCTTTCCTATGCAGTGATGCCCTGCTTGCTAGGTATAGGTCTCCCTTCTTCCCCAACTCATCTACAGTAGAGCATTGTCTATCAGCTAACCTGATCCTCTTGTCCTCAGGCAAAGTGCTAAGGGCTTGTTCCCTCACCAAAAGGTCTGCCAGCCCTTCAGAAGTGGTGACCTGATATCCACTCACCCACTAATGAAACTAAGTGCTCAGTTCAGCAACATATTCACACACACTTTCATCTACCTTGTGTCTGTGCTCACAAAATCTTTTCCTATAAACTTCAGGAGTTAGATTAAAAAATTCTAGCAAATAATTCTTTACAACATTTTAGTTTAAAAAAATACATGATCAGATAGCTTGGACAGCACAGTTACTGCTTTACCATGGAGTAAGGGGGTCAGGAACCATACCCAGAGCCTTTGGTCAACATCATACTGTTTACATACCCTCGCAAACATATGAATGAAACTATCAAAATTATCCCCCTCTGTAAACTGTGGAAGAAATTTACTGACCTTTGTTGCTTCTGGGGTTCAGTTACTCCCTTCCCCACTACCTCCATTACTCTGGGGAAGAGTCAGCATCTCCTTTTTATGTTGCCTCTGCCTCTCCTTCTCCTCAGCTTGCAGGCGTAGCAGTTTCTCATTCTCCTCAGCCTGCAGATGTTGCAGTTTCTCATTTTCCTCACTTTCTAGATGCTTCAGTCTCTCTGCTGCTTTGATTTCCAAACGCTTGGCCTCCAACTCATGTCTGTTTAGCTCCAGATGGATTTTTCAGTCCTCTGTAGAAAGATTGAGATGTCCATTCTCTGAGTGTTCTACATCTCCATGGCCAGTCTGATCATCTTCCTAGTTGCTGTTCTCTGATGCAGCTGTGACCAAAGCTTCAAGTCATGTCTGCCCTAGTCAGGTTTCCATGCACCAGTCCTTTAGCCTGGCACATCTCAGCCAACTGTCTCCTTGTCAGCTTGCCATACTCATTTGCTGCTCTCCCTGACTAACTAAGATAACAAAATAAATAAAACAATTGTGATCTGAAATCTGAATGTTCACTGCATGGCTGATTTAGAGTGCAAAAACACCTTCAGTGATCACAGTACACAAGCTACATGAATTCACTATCCATACCAAGACAAGCCAATTAATATGTGATGTGGCTAACTCACCACTATCAACCAATTAGTACTTGATGTGTATATCCTACCACTGCCAAACAATTAATATGTGATGCCCATGCACTGGCCCAGTAATCAAGAAGCCTCAATCCTCACCACTAACACCAGTGAGGGGGTCCACATTTGTAGGGTAACAAGTACACACACAGTAAAGCGCAATTTCCCTTAAGAGCACACAGAGATCACAGTCAGTCTGGGGCTGGTTTCTCCTTTTCTCTCCAGATCCTCAATAAGACTCCCCACTGGCACAACTATAGTGTTCAGCTCTCAGCTGAGTGGTCAAGCCAAAACATCTAGCACCCTCTCTGTCTAATCAGTGCTTTGTGCATAGTAGCTGACACACACACTTTGAGATTTGAGTTCTATACAAACACACAGACACTCCTGGGGAAGGCTGGCACAGGTTCGCTAGCTATATCCCCTTCTGCCCAGACTATATAGTAGTACCAACTGCCACCAACCACTGCTATCAGCTGCTATAAAGACTCTTACCAAAAGGTGTCCAGTTCCACTGTGTAATATTACTGTTATCCAAATAGTAAGTGTAACCCAGGGCTAAGGCTATTGGAGTGGCGTATGCAGTATCATCAAATACATGCAAGTACACTGAGAGCTTAAATTATTTCTACACAAAACAGCCACCATTAAAAGGTTTAAAAATATTTAATAATAAATAATAAAAACACAAGACAATACTTATTCATTCAACACAGTGACACTAGAGAGTTCAGAAATCACAGGAAATACTTTAAAACAACATTGTAGGATAGTCTCACATAAATATAGAAAATAGCTAGACTAATATGACTATAACTCTATCTATCTCTAAGACAAATCACTGTACCTAAATAAATATCTTACTTACAGAGCAAAGGCAAAGTGCTGGTGAGCTGATGTGTTCAGGTTCAGACATAAATACAAAATGCTAATTTTTTCTCTCTGAGAAAGTTTTAAATTGATAATGCACATTACTGCTGAGTCATTTAAGATTACATCATTCTTGACACTTCTGCTTAAGTTTCCTAGGCTCACAGAACTTAAAAAATTAACATTTCTTTTTGTAATCTATACCTGACCAGAAGCCACAGCAATAAAATACACTTTACATGTAAAACCTAGTTATTATCTCTGTCTTGGAACAATAGAAATAATTTCCTAGGCCAGACATCCTGTCTCCTAGCTTGATATTAGTCATAAAATGCTTTACTCACCAGCTTTCTTCCAGCAGGGTGCACTGTGGTTGCATTTTTGAAGCTCAACACATAACACAGTTTTCTTTACATTTGTAAAACAAGTCTGTGGATCATATTAATATTTACAAGAACATAATTATTTGCACTTTTTTATCTAGCTGGGCTGGCAGCCTTCACAAGTCCTATTCTTAGTTGATTCCCTTGGGATTATCTGTAAGTGTGTCCTAACCTGCTGTAATGTTTGGGCCACAGTCCTAGAGCATTCACAGAGAATTATCCCTGGAAATAAATCTTCAAGACTGCAGTACACTGGAAGTTCCCTGGTCCTCGATCTACACCACCCTGCTGTTTTGGCCAGGAAATGTCATTAAATCCTGGTCAGCGGGTTACCATTACTATGGTAGTACCCTGCTTTACCTTTCCTTTTCATATGACCAAATGAACACTCTTGATACCTTCCAGAATTGCTGGGATACTATCCTTAATTAGATGCCAATTTATTGACTGATGCTATATCCTTTCTTCATGGAGACATTACCAGTACATGTGACTGTAAACTATGTTAATGTCCTTATCTTTCCTTTAAAATTATTCATGGTGAAACAGACAGGAGTTTGTAGCCAGTGTATAATGTGTTGCCAATAATGAACCAGGTAATAGCAGTAGTGAAATCTTTGTTTTAATATACATAATATTGCATAAATCAAGTACCTTATTCCATCTGGGGACAGTGCAAAATGATGGCTCATGCCGTAGTATCATTGTTGTCTGGTTTACTACAATACACCTTTTTAGCTTCCAGATGCTGACCTTTGTTACTTTTAATTAGATTAAAACTCCATACTTAAATTTCTGTCTGTCTTTTCCTGCTTTGATCACAGTAAGCCTGGGCTGTGGACCCCACAGTGGCTGTCAGTAGTCTGTTAGCCAGCATATAAAGTACTACTGTTAAAGTACATGGACTTGCTTTATTCTAGTCCTGTCAGTCAAAAGGCTTTCACAGGCTGCTATTCAGGGAATGGGGCCATTATTCATTCCCAGGAATGCACCTGGAATCTTCTTCATTCTTGCAGAATTCACTGCATTCTCAGCTTTAATACTGGGTCACAGTAACAAGTTTTAAGAAATTTTTTTAGAGATCAGTTTGCTTTCCATCACCCTTTTAATGTATAAATTATCACCTTAAAAGCTTGATATCACCCAATTTGCGATACTATTCCATTTTATTTTTCATAAATATTTATACAATGCCTAGGATTATAGAAATATAGTTGGAGCAATGTGCTGTGCAATGTAACTCCTCTGCATTAAGTAATATTTTACACTTTCCCAGACCTTGTCAACAAATGGAAAGAAATTATTCAGTCCACCTATCTGGTAAGCAGAAAATAATAAATAAATAAATTCTTCAGTTACAGGGTACGACATGTCATCTGCAGAATGTGAATTCTATTGTACCTTTCAAAAATTTGTAGAAAATGTAATTTTACCATATTTCAGTAATATATTTTTGTTATTTATTGTTGTTTACTGGTGTACAGCACAAGAATTTATTTTGTATGCTACTCTCCTATTTGTTCATCTGCTTGCTCCCAAAGTTTGATGGTGAGAGCCATAGGATTATGGTCATCATCCTGTGGGGTTAAAGAGGTTTGCTAAGCTCCTAATTATCTCTCACCATATTGGTTTCCAGGTACTGTCCAGTACCTGCTAGGGTGAGCTCAGTGTGGCTGTACATGTCTGCACATTTACTTTGATTGCCTGCAGTGGTATACTCCTAGGCAGAGCTTATATCTCTGAGTCCTACCTTAATGCTTGCAGTTCTTTTCTATGGACTTCATTAGGTGTTGCTCCAGAAGTAGTACCTGTAGCAAGTCTTCCCATAAGATAGGCAAACCAGCTTAGACCACTCATTCCTATCCCTTTCAAGTTGGTTAACCAGCTATCTAGGGAGCAGTCAGGGTTCGATCCCTCTTATCCACTGACCTAACTAAGGATTAATATTTTTATGCATTTGAAATCCAGAAAAACAATATATTAAATTATTTGAAAATGCAAAGAAGAAATTTTTCAAAAAAAGATAAATGGTCTTCACTTGTTACCTTAACATGATACAGTTAGGTATTTTAGACTTAGTCACATTTAACTACAGGAGGGAAAGGGTTGCTTTATTATAGCTCTACACAGCAGGCATGAATCTGTTTATGTGTGAGTTTTTAGGATTGAAACCTTCATTCAGACATAGAATTAGAAAATCTGTTATTGCTTCTGGCAAAAAATCAGTTACAACAAAGTTCTTTACTGGAAGAGTAGTGTTTCATTATGAGTTAGACAGTAGGTACAATGAACATTGTCACATTGACTGGAGAATGAACATTCTCCAACAGGGTGTTCATTTAAGGGTGAAGTCCAGTAAAAAAAACAACTCTGCCACCTCACGGAAACATATTAAGATGTAGTGAAGCTCAGACAGAATCAAAGCTAATGGCCATGATTTTTTTATTCACACTTTCTAAACAGGGCTTTGTTTTTATTGAGCATAATCCCAATTAACCCCAATGTGTAGGCGTTTAAAGGTTGAACTGTCCATGTTTTAAATATAATGTGGCTCAAACTTCAAGGCAAGAAAGTGGGTCTTTTAGAGCATATTAGAAATAATGGCAACAATCTATAACCAGTCCCACAGCTCTGCACTTTTTGCAGTTTCATGATTCTGACCCTGTGAGACCAAAGTTCTTTTTGTTATATAGTTTCCCACATGTCAGATAGCATGTGTTACATATTGAGGCACAGTATATTTTGTGTTATATCCTGGAGGGGGTACTAAATAATGAATTGAATACAAAACATTTCTAAGTGTTTTTGTATTTCATACGTCTTAACATTTTATGTATTTTTCATGGACAGGTATGCCTTTAAAAGCAGATGTGGATGTTGCCTTAGCTGAATGTTATTTTTTTGATTGGTTAATGTCTGTTGTAACAGGGTTTAAATAGTCTGGGGTTTGTATTTTGTTTAGGAACTTGTAAGCTTTTAGCCTTAGCACTAATTTCCTTTTATAGTTAAAATAAAAGTCCATTTAACTCCTACTGTTTCTTCAGTTTATAAAACATATATTGGAGTCTTATTGGTGACAAGGGTCTCCATATGTATTATGGGTAGAAATCTGCATACATGTGTGTGTGTGTGTGTGTGTGTGTGTGTGTGTGTGTGTATATGGGCGTGTATTTTTATTTATATATATATATATATATATATATATATATATATATATATATATATGCGTGCGTGTAATAAATTAGGTTATTATTTACTGTATGTTTAAGGAAAAAATTCAGAATGAGTAACATACATTTTATAATTATACAGTGCAAGATATTTATTACAATAGCAGCCACCAAATATTGCATTTTTGTTTTTTGTTTTTTTTTTAGCAATTTTTTTTTTGGATTGCTGTTTGTTATTTGTTTTGGTTGGATGTTGTAATTAGGTGTCTTTTGTCTATTTAATATGGTTTTATGAAGGTTATGTGTTTATGGAGGGGTCATGTTATAAGGTTTAATCTTCTTTTTACTATTTTATTAGTTTTATAGTAAGGTATTACGAGTCCAGTAAGGGTTGTGGTACTAGTAACTTATGTGTTAATTATGTGTGTTGTTTTAGATTGCTGTGATTTGACATTGATTTCTGTATTTAGCTTGTTTTTTCTGGCAGTACTACTCTTGACTCTGGTTACATTTCAAGTTTTATTTTATTTTGTAGTTATTTTGATAACTTTCACATGTAGACATTTGATTTATGTTGTTGTAGTTTTTGTTTGGCCGTATTTATTTTAGTTATGTACACAGAGGTAGCGTTGTTGCCTCACAGCAAGAGGTTCTCCTGTTTGATTCTCGGCTGGAGCACCTTCTGTGTGGAGTCTGCATGTCCTCCCTGCAGTCGAGTGGCATTCGAAAGACATGCGTAGAATGGGTGTGCCTTCGTTGAAGGTTGGGTGTCGAGCTGGCACCTCGGCACCCGTAAAAAAAATCTACTGCCAATCATTAGCGGACCAGAGTTACGCTGTGGCAACCCCTAACTGGGAAAAGCCGAAAGAAGAACAACAAAATAAAAAAAAAAGTACATAATAAAAAAAAAAAAACTTGGCTAGTGTCGCTCATCTGGTCAAGATAAAGCAGACGAACATCTGTGGGTTCTGTTCAAGCAGCTTTATTATGTACAAACACATCAGAATTGAAGTTTAATAACTTTAACTTAGATAAACTTATAAACAAACTAGCTATCACACTCATACATGTTCCCCTTCTGGCTGCACTCTCAAAATGGCACTGAAGCTAGCAAATGCTTGCTATTTATATGCACTTGTTGTCCTTGGAAATGCTTCTTAAAGGTACAACACACACTATTCTACACCCTCCCTCTTTGAGAAATGAGTCATGCATTATTATTGACATTAATTGACACGCAACTGATAGAAAATAATTCTTTGCCATGCAGTTATACAGAACTAAATACATATAGACAATTATGTCCAGGTTGCTGTGTCTTTCACACTAGGTCTGGAAATATGACCAAATTGTGTGACATTGAAATTAGAACTAGGTTTAGCAACTGGGACTGTCTCTGCTGAATGTTCAACTTTGGGGACATCATAAACATTATCAGGAATGGAAGTAGGAGTTAAGACATGTTCTGCAGCAGGAACATTGTCCAGATTGCTCTGAGATCTAGAGTCTGTATCACAGGAACAATGCTGCGATATTGATTCTGATATAAGAAGAAGATGTCTGCGATTTCTCCTGTACTCCACACCCTTAGATTCCAGAAAGTAGGATCTCGGTATGGCACATATACCTGTTACTTGACCAATCTGGTCGAACCCTTTCGCCGTTTGTATCCTCACTGTCTCTCCTTCGTTCAATGGATGAAGAAATCTGCTTGCTTTATCATAGTTGCACTTCTGGAAACAACGCTTTATGAAAAGTTGGGCTTTGATTGTTCTGTTGTTCTTAGCTTTAGGCCTCAACAAACTAGAACTGATAGGGAATGTTGTTTTGGTTTGCCTAGATAGAATTCTTTGAGCAGGCGAGCTAAGTATATTCTCACGGGGTATGTTTCTGAGATTGAGTGAATTCAAAAAGACATCAGTATTGTCACACTTCTCTAATAATTGCTTTGCACTCTGTACTGCATGTTCAGCTAGTCCATTTGACTGTGGGTATTCTGGACTACTAGTAACATATGCAGAGTCCCATTCTTTTACAAATTTCTGAAACAAATGACTGGTAAATTGGGTACCATTGTCAGAGATAAGCTTCTGTGGACTCCCATGGACTGAGAACTGACATTTCAACTTGATGATAACAGCAGTGGATGTTAGGTTAGGTAGTAAATCGATCTTAAACCAGTTCAAATAAGAGTCTTCCAACTCTAAGTAATGCTGATTGTTCCACTCAAATATATCAGTGGCTACTGTTGACCAAGGTAGTTCAGGAACTTGACTTAGCTGAAGTGGTCCGTTTGCAAATGTGGTTTAGTACTATTGCACACTGAACAAGAACAAAGTACATTATCAATATCGTTTGCTAGAGAAGGCCAAAATACAAGTTCTCTCACCCTTTTGGTAGATTCAGAACCTGGGTTACCATGATGCAAAGTCTGGATGTGTTCACATTGTGAGGAAGCCGGAACAACAATTTTAGGACCTTTGAAAATAATGCCATCTTCCGTCAACATCTCATCTCTGTAAGGAAAATAGGTTTGCACTTCAGGTGGTACACTAGATTGCTTCGAAGGCCATCCAACATTGATGAAGTGGTTGAGCTTTTGCAAAACTGGATCAGTCTTTGTATGCTCTCTCAGCTCATCAAGTCTCGTGGTGGAAAAATTGCACACTTCCATGCCATCAAAGTCAAAATTCTCTGCATTAAGCTGTTCTGTTGTATTTCTGGGTGATCTGGATAAGGTATCAGCCAGATAAATAAGTTTGCCTTTTGTATAGACCATTTTGAAGTTGTACTTTTGCAATCTGAGCATCATTCTTTGTAATCTCACTGGAGCTACTGGTCTGTCCTCTTGAAGAATAACTATGCCAAGAACAAATTTTGAAGCATCACAGGAAAGAGTTTATTTATTTATTTATTTATTTATTTATTTATGTTATTTATTTGTTTGTAGTTTGTTTGCCAGGATGGTCTATTGGGCCACAAGGAGCCCGTTTTCAATGGAGACCTGGGGAGAAAAGCTCCAGAAAAGTACAAATTACAGATTACACATAGAAATTACAGATTACACATAGGAATACAAATTACAGATTTCAAATATAAGATATACAAAGTACACATATTAAGTAAACCAGACAAAGTAAAAGATCATATTAGTACAATGCCAACATTTTTTTTCTTTTTACCATTTTTGTAATTCTTGCAGTTTAAATTACTAACTACTGATTTCTGCAGATTTTTATAAGTATACTAAGTCATACAATTCTTTATAGGTTGGAACTATAGGAGGGTATTATAAGATTTATCAGTTGCTAGAAAAGAAAGTATAGTGTAGGAAGATTAAGTAGGATGAGAGCAAGAACATTCCTGCTGGTTACTGGTTTATTGACATCATAGTATCTTAATGAAGGTGGGGTGGCAATTTCCTGCTTAAGGTCTTCAAAAGCTCTCTAGTGCTGTTACAACCAAGACCATGTAACATTTTTGCGCATTAGCTCTCTCAAAGAGCTGTCAAGTCACTGAAGTCTTGTATAAACTTGCCTAAATAGTTGACCATACCAAGAAAACATTGCAGAGCCTGAACATTATCTGGCATCTCAAGAATGGCTGCTTGCTTGGACGAGTCTGGTCGCAAGCCAATGCTAGTAAATAAAAGACCTACATATGTTACTTCTGGTAGTCTGAATTTGCACTTCAGAGGATTGAGCTTCAAGTTCACTTCACATGCTCTATCTAGAACTTTCCTAAGATTTCTGTTATGCTCTGCTTCACCATTGCCTCCAACCAATAAATCCTCTACTATAATGGCACAAGGATAACCTGAAAAAATTTGCTCCATTGCACACTGAAAGACTTCCCTTGCAGAATTTATTCCAAATGGTTTCATGAGGAATCTACATCTTCCAAATGGGGTACTGAATGTAGTCAGTAGTGAAGGTTAGCGATCAAGCATTACTTGCCAATATGAACTTTTTGCATCCAAGACAGAAAAATCAGTGGCACTCAATATTATTGCTCTGACTTCCTTGACTGTACACATAGGATGATGTGGTCTCTTTAATACTTTGTTCAAATCTCTTGGGTCAATGAATATTCTGATTTTGTCTGAGCCTTTTTTATGGGCTGCTACTATGGGCGACACCCATTCAATAGCTTCTGTAACTGGACAAATTACACCTTGCTGCACTGTTTTATCCAGCTGAGCTTTGACTTTATTCTGCATAGCCATTGGAACTTTTCTTGCTGGTTTAACCACTAGTCTGATCTCTGGGTCTAACTTCATAGAATATAAACTGGAAGTGTGCCTGACTTGTCATTGAAAACATCAGCATACTCTGAGAAAATAGCATCAGTAAAATTGGAAGTGAGACATGTGCTCCTAAACCTGATAGACTTCTTTGAAGCAGTCGCCAAAGCCGTAGATGAGGGTAAGGTGGTTCACACAGCCTATCTAGATCTCGCCAAGGCTTTTGACACCATCCCCCACTCTGGAATTATAGATAAACTCACTAAACTAGGTATAAATCCCTATGTCACAAGATGGTTGCCAACTGGCTCACTGACAGAACTCACACTGTGAAAGTAGCAGACTCCAAATCCCACTACAGACCAGTGACAAGTGGAGTACCATAGGGTTCAGTCCTGGGTCCTCTCCTGTTTGGTATCTACTTCTCTGAAGTGCAGGCTAACACAGAAGGTCATTGACTAACGAAGTTCACAGATGACTGCAAAGTAGGAGCCATAATCAAAATTCCTAACATTGCGGACATCCTACAAAAGGACCTCACTGAGACAGATGCCTGGTGTAAAAGTCATGGCCTCAAGCTCAATGCCAAAAAGTGCATTGCCATCCCTTTTGGTAAAAACTCTGTACCCATGAACTACCACATAGGCGACAGTCTACTTAACATGGAAAGTGTGATAAGAGACCTTGGGACACAGGTGGACAGTAGTCTCTCCTTTGATAATCACATTGTCACAGTAGTCAGGAAATCCTTCTATGTGACACACCTCATCACAAAAGGTTTCTCATCCAGGAAGAAAGAGGTCATTGTTCCCCTCTATTCGCCACTCATTAGGCCCATTTTGGTATGTACCTCACAAGACATCTACAACAACTGAAAAGACCGCAGAAATACCTCACAAAGAGGATTACCAGCCTCAAACAGATGCCTTACGCAGACCGTCGCAAAAAACTCCAGCTTTACTCCATTGCATATCACTTACTCAGAGGCGATCTCTGCTTAACATACAAAGCTGTGTCAAACCCAGAGCTGCTGGACATGCTGCACTTAAAGAAATCCAAATCCCTCCAAGCTACACGCTCTTGGGACCTAAACCTTGTCACCACAATAAACAGAACATGCTGGAGGGATAGATTCCTGTCCCAGAGACTTCCCATACTCTGGAACAAACTATCTATCTATATCAAACAAAGCTCCTCATTAGCACTCTTCAAGAAAAATCTTGATGATTGCATGGAAAATAGGAAATTCACCCTAGGGATCAATTTTGTGGCTCTGCTCGACAGGGGCACAGGTAAATAATTTTCTTGGGTGGTGAAAGCCAGGGTATCTTTTTGGCTAGGCTTATATAGGCCCTAGGGCCAATAACCTAGTACCTACCTATGAACCTTATATGATGAACTTCTTTGGTAAAGGAAAGCAGATTCATTCTCAAACTGTCTCTGAGACCCAATAATGACTGCACAGATCTTTGGACTACATAGAATAGTAAGCTGTAGCAGTTCCTAGCCAAATAACATGAAAGCACTACTGTGCTTTCGTTTTGAATTTCATCACCTCCATAAGCAACACGTTTCGCAAAACTGGCCACATTAAGTTGCTTACCAGCTCTCACCTTAACAAATGTGTCTGCTGAAATAACATTGCACTTTGAACCATTGTCTAGTTTGAGCTCGGTGGTTTTACCATTGATCTTGACAGTACAAAACACTTCATTCTTTGCCAGCAAATCTACTGCATCAACCTGTTCACAAATTACTGATACACCATCTATGTAGAAAGTAGGGTTGCAGCTCATTATATGATCAACTTGCTTTTTTAAGTGACCTTTTTTTATAACTGTGTGAGGTTTAATTGATTTGCAAAACTTTTGTGGCATTGCTGACCAAATGCTAAGCACTCTTCTGTTTAAGATTCGTGATTGGCACCACTATTGTGGCAGTTAACAATAAAGCTTGATTTGGGTTTTGCTGAATCGCCCTTATGCTGCACTGTGCATGTCCTGCTCATTGAACTAGTCTTAGAACTTGCTGGAAAACTACAGGTTTTACCTGCCTCACCTGCAGGGGTTACAGCTCCCATGTGCTTAGGCCTGCTTCTGCTAGCCACTTGTTGCATCCTTTCTACATTTGCTCTGGAGCATACTGAAATCATGTTTTTATCACTTGCAAGCATACTTGTGTGGCTTTCTGTAACTTCATGGATTTGACAAATCTCAATAGCTTTGCTCAGTGTTAAATTACTGCCTCAAAGCAAAATCTTTCTCACTGCAGCACTATTAATACCACACACAAGCCTGTCCTTTATCAACTCATCTTTTAAATCATCAAACCTACACATTTTAGTTTTGTTTCTCAGGTCAGTAATGCAGTATAAGCTGCAAAAGTTTCTCCTGGCCTTTGATCTCTTATGTAAAACAAATGCCTCTCTAATGTAACATTTGTCTGGGGGTTGTACATTTCCCTGAATTTGCATTTCAAACACCCGGGGTATTCCCTTGATTCAGTCTGTACAACAATATGATGGTTTTCCCCTTCTCCTTCATATACTGCTGGTGCATACACAAATGAATGCTCTCTTTCAATGGCCTCTGCCCCAGCTAAGTTTAGCAAAATGAATGACCTGGTGAGTGCATCTTTGTCAGAATGAGCTGCTTGTATAAAAATATCATACTTTTGCTCAAATATTCTCCAATTCTCTGCAATATTCTGATCAAATACAAGTGGACCTGGTCTGCAAAATGCCTCTGCCATATTAATACATACCAGTGAAGGCTTTTGCAAGTATGCATGGACACACTCACTTATACATATGCCAGACATTTATGCCAGTACTTGTAACTATGCCCAATAGCACAACAAGCCCCTGAATAACTGAACTTTGCAAAATAAGTCTTCTGGGCACAAGAATACTCTTGAAATCACTGTACTGTAAGAAATCACCTCATATCAGTGTAAGAAACATTTCAAAATAACTGCACTGTGGAATAAACTGGGCAGAAGAAGCTCAGAGTAAAAAAGATTTCAAAGTAACTGCACTTTGTAAATAAACAGTACACAACACACAAAAACTTTCCCAAAATGGCTGTACTTTGCTAAATAACTGTGTACAGTACAAGAAACACTTTGTAGTGGTGCCACTCTGCAAATAGACACACCCAGGCCAAGAAACGTTTTGAAATGGCTGTATTTTGACTGCACTTTATGAAATAGTTGCACTTTGCACACAAATAAACTCTTCATAATAAATGTGCAGTAATAAGCACACACTGTAAGCACTTTTGCCCACTTTGACAGTTTGAATAACTCTAGTTATTTTTGAATAACTTCAATCAATGCAAAATAGTAGTTTATGCCAAAACACAGTAATTTGCCAAAAAACATGCAGTAACCTTGCTTTAATTATGGTTAATGTACCCTTTTTGCCTTTTATTATATTTGTTTTGTTAGTTTAACCTTTTCTCATGTCATTATACTTTTCTTGTGCTCATTTTACACAAACATGCTCATTTAACTTTACACATGCTCGTTTTGCAATTCAGAGGTAATTCTAAACCCCTTATGTCCTTCTCTGATAATCATTTTTATGAAATATCTTAATTTCAAACATTTCATTTAATTAATAAACATATGTGCCTCTCATTTGCTTAATAATGCATTCTGTGCCCTTGTAAAGCTCCATTTTATCTTTTTAATAAACTAAACCATTCTTGCAAGTTTTCATTACCTTTAGTTCATTTCTGGCCCTTTTTTGTACTCGGTTCTCTTAGTTTATCTTCACTGTTAACTCTGCACCTCGTATCTCTGAAAAGCAGTCTCTGGAATCTCAGTTCTGACACCATGTTGTTCATCTGGTCACGATAAAGCAGGCGAACATCTGTGGGTTCTGTTTAAGCAGCTTTATTATGTACAAACACATCATAATTGAGGCTTAATAACTTTAACTTAGATAAACTTATAAACAAACTAGCTTTCGCACTCATACATGTTCACCCTCTGGCTGCACTCTCAAAATGGCACTGAAGCTAGCATGTGCTTGCTGTTTATATGCACATGTTGTCCTTGGAAATCCTTCTTACCAACACACACTATTCTACAGCTAGCAAACATAACTGCAAACTGCAATGGCAGTTAAAAGGGCTTCCTGTTTTGCTTTAACCTTAATATAAGTGTTTTAAAAAAGACTTATAAAAACACACACACACACACACACACACACACACACACACACACACACACTCACACACACACACACACACACACACACAATATCAATTGTTTGAGAATAAGTGTCTGTCCACGAGAGAAAGACAGGGTGAACACATATCTCTCAACTTCTTTACTCAAAAATTTGGATCCAAAGTGGCTTTTCATCAACATGCATTATATAAACAATAAGAAGTCTGAAACTATAATGTCTAGTTTTATTGACTAACTGTAATTCGCAGTGATGTATCAGAAAATGAAGGTAAACCAGGGACTTACTACAAAATCAGGGACAAGTGCGTGCGTGCATGTGTGTGTGTGTTTTTTTTTGGGGGGGGAATGCAATGTTTTGCGTCCGTTTCTTATAGAGAGAATCCTTCTTAAATTACAATATATGTGACCCTGGACAGGATCTTCTCTCATGGATAATGCAATAATGCCCCCTTCTGTAACTGTAAATATGTAGTCTATTAATTGGATGTTGCAAACTTTACTTCTTAAAACGATTACAGGTTTAAAGTATCTAAAAAACTTCATATCTAGTTTTAACCTTGGTTTCATCACTTCTTATATTATACTTCTCTTTAATTTACAGCACCCTGGAGTAAACATCCTAATGTATATTTATGTTGCCTTGCATAAATGTTTTTAGACAAATTAATAAACTTGTCTGATTTTGAACTGGAACATTTTCTTTTTATGTAGCAGAGGATAAAGCTGGAAATATAAATGAACCACAACCAAAAGTTGCACTGTTTTAACGGGTCTATATTATCATATCGCACACTCAGAAGAGTGACCGACAGATAATTGACCCCATGTAAGTGAAAGCTTACAATGTTGAAACTTCAGAACAGCGGTTATTTTCCAATGAAAACAATTGCTGTTCCGAAACAAAAAAACAAAACAAAAAAAAAAACAGTAAAACATTACCTAATGTGGGGGGTTGTGCCCCCACACCCCCCACACTTAAATATACCAACTCCGAGATCGCACTACAGTGCCGAAAAGGCAAAGTAGCGAAAGCGGCCAAACAAATTATTTTCCAGGGAAAGAATTCGCTGAACAGCCACTTCGCTATTTTGCATTTTCATGCTTTACTGTTCGGCAAAGACGCATTTAATAACCTGCATCTGCGACAGTGTAATAGGGAACCATTTTAACAGCACACTTAGCTGGATGTAATTTTATGTTCCAGTTCAATAGATTTAACTTAATTTGTAAGACTGTTGGAACCAGGCACCTGTATAGAAATATAACATTTTTCTATTGGTGTGAGGCACATATATATTAAAAATGCAAGGAGTAACTGGATGAGGGGCACCATTAGAAGAACAATGTCTGTCACTGTAATTATATGAAGCCCTATTATTCACATTTTGGTGTAATCTGTTTTAATCATGCAGCTTTCCATGTTGCAGTTCAGCATGCACCACCAGAGGATGCTCTGACACTTAAAATATAATTTTGATGTGCTCTGCTATGAGAGGAAACATGCTAGAATGAATATGTATTATTTATTTATTAAATATACTGTAATAGATACAGCTTCTCGAAAGATGTTTAAAAGTTTCCTAAGACATGATTATAACTTTAGTAGTCTGTTAAATTATGCAGGGTTTATTCATTGTTGTAACTTCAAAGTTTCAAAGGTTCATGACACTCTTTTTTTTTCTTCCCCATTGTTGGGACAGTTTATTTATTTTTATTTATTTACAATATATTGACTATTTTTTCTCCTACTATGCCAATAGTTTCTATTAAGAAGAGACCAAATGTAGTATTTAAACTGACTAGGAGAAATTTTGGCCAGTGCAACTCTTTTCGACAAGTGACGTGAGATCTTTTACATCCACTTATGTTACCACCTTCTAAGCAGATGGGGCCTCAGTTTAAGATCAAGTTCAAAGGAAGGAGTAATAATATATCAGATTTGTCTTATTCTTATCTTATCTTATTGCCGAAATGTTTCTTGAGATGATTATTAGTAAATGAGTAAGGCTGCATATTATTTAGACACCTCCCAAGAACAGGCTGTATACCTTATGGAACACATAAGGGCTCTCAAAAACAGAGTCCAGTGTTTGAAACAAAAGCATGCATAGCCAATGTAAACTACTAAAGAAAGCTTTTTTTTTAATGAGGGGCATATGGGCTGTGCCTTAACCCCATACCCTTTCTACATTTATATACCATCATGAAGACTGCTGCATCTTGGGGAAAGGAGAAATCTCTGAGATGCTGATATGTTGATTGTTTATTGTATTTAAGGCTGGTACATCTGTCAACCTTCGTGAGCTTTAAAGTGTTTTCATCTCAAGTTGTCCTCAATAATACCTGTCAACAGCACGTATATGTGTAAGTAAACAAATAAATATATATTTATATAACAAAGCACATTGTACCAAAATGTGCAGTACATCTCATGTTACTAACATAAAACAATTATTGGTAGCATTAATGAACTGGAATATGCACAGGTATTCCTGGCAATATTATGTACTATTCTTTAGTACAAAAATCATTTAACCATCTCTCTCGCTATATATACATACATATATATATATATATATATATATATATATATATATATATATATATATATATATATATATATATAAACACACACATGCAGGTACATATACTTTTCTATATAGCTTTATCTATCTTTATAAAAACACACACACATACATATGCATGTGTGTGTATGTGTGTGTGTGTGTGTGTGTGTGTGTGTGTGTGTGTGTGTGTGTGTGTGTGTGTGTGTGTGTGTGTGTGTGTGTGTGTGTGCACCATGATAAGCAAGGAAATGAACCTATCCACTTTCAGTGTTATAGTGTCATTTTTTTATTAGGTATTTATTTAGTAAACATTGTGGTTCTACTGTACTTTATACGTGAGTCAGTGTGGTTCTACATTTAGAATACTTTCAATGAAACCCCACTATTTGGATGACCAAGGTTAAATCCCATCAGGTCAGGGCTGCAGAATGGCTCTGAGCATGTAATGTCAGCTGATTCTGGTGTAGCCCTTTCAAAATGTAGTTCAGAATACATTAGTGTTGAACAACCCCACAATAATAGATGTGCATGCAAGCAGAGAGTCCTGTTTATCTGAAGGTTGTATTTAAATGCTGTGATGTATGATTTAGTGCTCTGTTCATGTATTTATGCTGTTAAGCCTAACTAAAATCTTTTCTTTTTGTTGTCACACTTTATTCTCACTGCTTGATGATCATTGGCACCCTCTCCACCAATTGGCTCATTTGTTCTCCATCACCGGGGTGAGGGTCAACCAAAAGAGACCATTATTAAGACAGCCATCAGAGGTGGTTCATGGCTTTTCTACTTTTTGGCCTAATAGTCCTGTGTATACTTAGCTGGTTTGAAGGAGGGGGGAGCTTAGTGGGCTAACTAGGAATGATGTCCTGTTTCACTTCTACATGCAGCCCCGCTCAGCTTTTCTGAACTATGGGGGACAGTTTTCCTACTTTCTAGCAGGGAAATCACACCTGTCAGTGTGCTACTGAGTGCACACAATCCTATCTACTCTCCAGTAAAAATGATTGCACCATGGCCCATGGCCCTTCACTCCTCTCCCTGCCTGGCTTATCCAGTGCCAGGGCTGATAACAAAACACTGGTTATTGGTCTCACAGTCAAGGGTTCCATCCTTCTATGCCACAAAGCCTGGTACTAACTAAAACCTTTTGTGTCAGTTTTGTACAGTGATACCAAATTAGTCTGCTGTTTCATGCACTTACCACCCCTGTAAATAAATATTTATTCAGGCATGTTAAAAACTCAACACACAACTTCATAATAAAATTTGTGTTATGATTGGTATCATCTCTTGCACTATTATGTACTTGTGAGATTTACATAGTGATGAAGGGTTACAGGAACTGAGAATGAATTAATGTTTTTCTAGAGCACTAAAAGTTTTTCCAAAATGTTTTTGTCAATACTTTGAGTATCATATATCTTTAAGTAAGGGTGATGACATTTCACTGCTTCACCTTTTATAGAGCCACAGATATTAACTAATATTTCCTTTTTAGGCTGGGTGACATAGAATTAAGGGTAAAAGTGAGTTAAGTTTTCTATATTTCTCTTTCATCTGAGTTTATATTACCCTGGAAGCAATACATTTGGACACTCTGGGGTGGGATAGAGCCCTCCAGCTAGTAAAGCCCCTCTGCAACAAGAATAATTTATAATATTTTCTGTGTTGTTTTGCATTGTGACTTTATTTATACTCATGCTTTGTGACTTTTAGTTATTTCATTTTCAATATTTTGAGTGTCAGTAAGCAAGACTCTGTTTTTCATATTGTTATAGATCCCTTTTTCATTACTTATATTTAATTAGGGAGCAAGGAAAATATCTGTGATTGTTACTTAAAGAAAGATACCATGTTGCTATTTTTCAAAAGCAAGGAAATGATCCACAAGCTAAGGTTAAATACATGTGCAAGGAGCCTGATAAAGCAGCCAACCATGATTTATTGCAGAAGCCTGCATATCTCCCTTTTTCTTGCACATCTAAAGTATAATAGTGGAATGTATTCTTCAATAGGTATGACAAGTGAAGAAAGGGCATCCATTTATTAAGTTAATATCCAGGTAAATTAACTGTTCCAGAGGCATGGTTACATTATGAATTATACGGTACATGTATACTGCAGGCCCATGGAAAATATACAACCAACCCATTAAGGACATACCATTGTTTCAGCTACATAGCATTTGAATGCCAAAGACTTTTTCTTTCTTAAGTCTTTAGTAGAAGATTCAGGCCAATAAAGCATAACCTCACTAGTTGCAAGACATGCAGTATGTGACGACTGTGCCCTGGCCCAGGAATCAAGGAGCCTCAGTCCTCACCACTGACACCAGGGAGGTCATCTCCTAGAAGAGGAAAGGATAACTAATGCACGCAGTAAAGTACAATTTCCCTTAAGTGCACACAGAGATCACAGTCAGTCTGGGGCTAGTTGCTCCCTTGATCTCCAGGTCCCCAATAAGACTCCCCACAGGCACAGCTATAGGGTCCAGATCTCAGCCTAGCTGGCAAGCTAACCTCCAGTACCCTCTCTGTCCATCCAGTGCTTTGTGTCCCTGCCCAGGTAGCTGACACACACCCACACTTTGAGATAAGTATTTACACAACTTCACAGACACTCCTGGGAAAGGCTGACACAGATTCTCCAGCTCTGTCCCTTTACCCAGACTATACGGTAGTATTTACTGCCACCACCAGCTTAATATAATTATCAGCTACCCAAAGTCCCTTGAAAGGGTGTCCAATTATTACTGTGCAATATTATTATCCAATTGGTAATGTGACTATTCAGTCTAAGGCTTATTAGAGTGGCCTGTTACGATAACCTCTATAAATATGCAATGTACTCCAGAGCCTACTTCTCTACACAAACCAGCCACAGGTAGAGGTTTTAAAATATTTAATAATAAATAATTAAAACACAAGACAAAACTACTACAGTATAATGCTACTCAAGTTCAGAGATCACACAGAAACATAAAACAATATCGTAGGAAAGATCTGATTTCAAAGAAAAATACTTAGTCTAACTTTCTGCTAAGTTTAACTATTCCTAAGAGAAATCACAGTGCTATAATCCTACTTACATACATAAAGCATAAGCAGTGCTGGGTTAGATATCCAAGATCAAAATGCTCTTCAGTCTCTCACTCAGCAATAGTTTTTAAACACTAACAGCTCTCTAAGGTCCTCCCAAATTACATCATTTTGACACCTAGTCTGGAGTTCCCAGGCCACAAACTGCATTATTTAGCAAGCTAACACCTGCTCAGGAGACTACAACAATAAAAAGCATTTCACATATACACTCTAGCAGAAACCAGAGCAATAAAGCACCTTCCACATGTAAATTATGGCCCTTAACTTTAACCTTAAAACAATGAGCCTGAAACCTTCATCCAGACTCACCGGAGCCGACTTGTAAACATCAAAGAGATACATGAGATCTTTTCAGCTTCAAAAAACACATTTGAAATGCTTGGCTTGGTTTTCCTTACAGCAGATGGCAATGTTGCAACAATCTTGAAGTTCACATTTTACAGTGTTTTCTTTCATTTAAAAACACAAGCCTGTATTTTACATTTATTTATACAATTGATAGAATTATGTATCAAATTCTATTTGAGTAGACTGGCAGCCTTCGCCCATCTTCCTCCAGTCTTCACACAGTGTTTTATCTTTTTTCTGATCTTGTCAGTACAGCATAAGTGGATTATTTGGCGGTCACCCTAATGTTTAAGGGCATCAGTTTTGAGTTTACAAAGCATGGCCAAACAATCCTTTTATGTACAATTTATGGACAGTCAGAGTCATGTAGCTAAAACACTAGTACATGTCCTTAAAGGGTCATTTACATATATCCCTTGGGCCTCCACTGTAGGAGGATTACGGTATAACGCAATAGAATACTATAGGTTGTCTGGGTCTTTCTTGTAGTATTTTATTATTTTTTTTTCTGTGACCATTTTTTTATATACACACACACACACACACACACACACACACACACACACACACCAAGTAGCTTGGAGTGAGTTTAGAACCCCTACCTATCTAGTATTACACACTATAGCTCACAATACTTATTGCATGCATAACGGCTTAAGTGTAATACTACATTGTCCGCTTTTAGTCTTAAGGTGGATGACATCATCAGGCCTTGTAGAAGAGGGCAGTTTGGAAGCCAGCAGCAAGTTACAGGGCCAAAAAAGTACATATCAGTTGGAGGTAGAAAGCCCATGAGGGCATGTCAGTCATTTTTCAGACACACACATACACAAACACACACACACACACACACACACACACACACACACACACACACACACACACACACGCACGCACGCACGCACACGTACACACACACACGTACACACACACACACATACGCACACACACACACACACACACACACACACACACACACACACACACACACACACACACAGACACAGACACACACACACACACACACACACCAAATGGCCTGGAGTGAAATTGGGGTGAAATTAGATCCTCTACTTTTCTAGCCTTACACAGTATAGCGCAAAGTACTTATTGCACACACCACAGCTTAAGTGTGATATTACACTCTCAGCTGTTAGTCTTTTTTTCAAATCTTTGTTTTTATTTTTGTTGTTACATTAAACAAACTGTAAAATACAATGCACAGTAACAGACAATAATATATTGAAAGTATACCTTTTACAAAGTTAGATGAAGCAACTGTTCATTCTAGTAATAGACAAGTATCTTTAACCTTTGTTTTTTTAATATGAAGAGGGACATAGATGGACAGCAGAACCTGATGAACAGACATATGAGAAATATGGCAATATTAACATTGTTAATGTGCAATGTAGCTTTTTGCACATAGTCAGAATGTATTAGGTAACTATACAGTGTTATAGAATACAGGAAAAAACAACAGAGAAAGAACCCCCCCCCCAACATCTATATACAACTATTTACAAATAGTGCTACAATATAATGACAGTATTCTAATTACATTTAACAAGATGTGATAGTTCTCATCTTTGTATGCATCTAATATACATGTAACCATTAGAGAACACAGCCGAGTAAGACTCTGATGAGGAGGAGACAGGTGGCAATACTACTAAAGGACAATGAATATAGAAAACATTGTTGGTTATGTTAAGATGCAGTCAAGGGTAATACTTTAGAACCTGAAATATTTCAGGTGCTTATTAACATTGTTAGTGGTTAGTTTATGAGATAAAATATACTTAGATGCCATGTTCTTAAAGTTGCCCCAATCTAGTTTAGATCAATCTAATCAGTTCTGCGTAATATAGAGCTTGATTAACATGAAGAGAGCAATCTGTATCCTGAGATAAGTAGAGGCTATGTCCTCATGGCATATATGAAGTATAGCAAATTCCTAGGAGAGAGTGGATTTACCATAGCCTATTTTTTAAGTTTGATCCATAGGGAATTCCATAGATTCTGAGCATATTTACAGTACCATAGAATGTGTAGGTCAGCTTTAGCTCTGGGGCAAAAAGGGCAGAAGGGTGAAGTGTTAGGAAAAAAGAGTTTAAGCATTCTGGACTATAGTAAGCTTTATTATTAACCATTATACCATGACCCCCCCATTAATATTCCAAAACGTGCATGCTGATTGGCCAGCATGCCCGTTGTAAATCGACTTATACTAATGGAAAAAAGTCCGGTCGCCCGGACTTTTTCCATTAGTATAAGTCTCTTTTAAAACACTGTCTTGCTATGTTAAAAGAGTTTAACATAGTGACACAGGTTTAAAAAAAGCAACGGTGATCTCCGTTGCTTTTTTTAAAGCTGTCTCGCTATGTTAAACTCCTTTAACATAGCGACACAGGGTGTAAAAAGCAACGGAGATCTTGCTTTCTCCGTTGCTTTTTTTTTAAACCTGTCTCGCTATGTTAAATGGGTTTAACATAGCGAGACAGCTTTAAAATAAGCAACGGAGATCTCCGTTGCTTATTTTAAAGCTGTCTCGCTATGTTAAACCCATTTAACATAGTGAGACAGGTTTAAAAAAAAAACAACGGACAAAGCAAGATCTCCATTGCTTTTTACTGTTTCGCTATGTTAAATGGGTTTAACATAGCGAGACAGCTTTAAAATAAGCAACGGACATCTTTGTTGCTTATTTTAAAGCTGTCTCGCTATGTTAAACCCATTTAACATAGCAAAACAGTAAAAAGCAACGGAGATCTTGCTTTCTCCGTTGCTTTTGGCCACAGCTCTGATGTACTGCGTAGGCATGCGCAGTACATCAGAACTGCCGCAGATACCAGACAGCTGCGGAAGGGCAGCAAAGAGGCATTATACAATGCCATTATTTAAGAAAAGTAATTATTTCTTTTCTTAAATGATGTCATAGTATAATAGCAATAACCCACTTCTGGGTGTGGGTAATGTGGGATTTACCCACGGTTGTCTTTGTTTGGTCCCGAGGGCGAAGCCCGAGGGACCAAACCACGCCAACCATGGGTAAATCCCGCATTACCCACACCCAGGCGTGGGTTATTGCTATATTAACTGGGTATATAAAAGTTTCTTAAAAGGGGCAAAAGTGTTTATGTGATTAATTGCCTGGGAGAGATGAGTGTCTGTCAGGTCAGGGTTTTTGTCTCTCCAATTTTATGCAAATGTAATAGAGGATTAGTATCTAGCTGTAGAGACTAGTTTGTAAGTGATTGAAACATCTTCTTTTTGATTTTTAGACATCTCAGGAGTGAAGCGACCAAGTTTATTTCTTCTTGTAACTTATTTGGGAAGCATCCTTAGGTAGAAATTAATTCTTTGATTTGTTTCAAGATTATTGTATATTTGCTATTTAAATTAAGTTTTATTCTGATATCATTAAGGGAGTTGTCCTTAAGCTGAAAGAAATTACATACAGTTAAGGTTTTAATTTAAGGGAATTGATCTAAGTTTAGCATTTTGTTACCCAATTTTAGATTTGGGCTCAGGTGAATGGTCTGCAAGAGAATGAGAATGTTTGACAGACCTAATAAGGTGAAGAGTTTTTGAAATGTATTAATCTTATGCTTAATTAGGTTGTGTAATTTAATGTCTTTTAATAAAGATTTATTTATGAACGGTAATGCTTTGGGGTTTATTTTACAACTTTTCACATGAGCCGGCCAGAGACCAATACATTAAGGAAAGCGAGTTATTTCATTTGAATTATGTTCTGTGATTAGTATTTTTCTACTGGCACAGATTATGTCATAATACAATCTGAAATCAGGTATCCCCAGTCGTCTGTTGTTTTTTTTGGCAGCATTAATCTTGATAAGGAGATTCTAGGGTTTTTAGGGAACCATATAAATTTAGTTAAGGTTCTGTTAATTTTTTTTGAAAAAGTTTAGTGGAATGATATTGTCTGTTTATTTAAACTGGAACAGTATTCTGGGTAGAATATTAATTTTTAGTATTGCTATTTTAGACAAGAAGGGGAAATTTAAGTTTTTCCATCTGGTTAAATCATTTTCTATGGACGACCATATTCTAAGGAGGTTATTTTGTAGGGAGTTTTTATGATTATGGTCAAATACTCTCCCTAGATATTTAAGAGTACAGTTCAGCTTTATTTGGTATATGGGAAACAGAGCTTCTTTATGACTGTTCGGGTTAATCAAAAAAATAAAAGATTTTGAGCGGTTAATTTCATAGTTGGAAGTTTTTGAGAAGATTTCAGTTGTATTTTGGACTTTAGTAAGATCAGTGTTGGGAAGCTGAAAATATGTAATGAGGTAATCTGCAAATGCTGAAAAGGCAAGACTATTCCCCAGAATATGATGAAAGTTTTTTGCGTTAAGTATAACAATAGGGGTTCAATATATATGTTAAAGAGGTATGGTGAGAGGGGGACATTCCTGTCTAGTGCCATTATTTAGTTTTATTTTTGATGAGTGTAGCTTATTGATTACTAGTGTAGTATATGAAGAGTTATATAAGATTTTAATTATATTTATGAAACTGTCTGGAAAGTTGAATTGTTGTAGCATTAAGAATAAAAATTCATGGTTTACTCTGTCAAAAACCATTGTGGCTTCTAATGCCATAAGGTATAGGGGAAGTTTGTGTTTTGTAGTAAATTGTATAGCCGCTTCTAAGGTAAGTGTATTGTCCCATGTTTGTCTTCCTTTCATGAATCTTGATTGCTGTGGGGATATAATTGAATGGATGACTTGTTTAATTCTATTGGCTAGAGTCATAGCCAGAATTTTAACATCTACATTAATAAGTGAAATATGCCTATAATTTGATGGGTTAGATTTGTCAGTATTGTGTTTATGAATAAAGATGGTAGTGGAGTTGTTAAGATATAAATCAGCAAAGCCATGTTTGCAAATATGATTGAAGACTTTAAGATGGATAGGGACAAGTTTCAAGGTAAACTTTTTATAAAAATTCGAAGTAAATCCATCAGGACCTGGTACTTTGTTACTTTTGAGACCCTTTATTGCTTCCATAATTTCTTCAGCATTTAGAGGGGATTCAAGATTTTCAAACTGCTGTCTTCCACTTTTTGGGAATGTAATAGCATTAAAGAAGGAGTTATGAGACTGTGGATCTGTTTTCTTCTATGGTCCATATAGTCTATTATAGATATTTTCAAAGATACATACTATATCTTGATTATTTGTGATTATTTCATTATTATGCTTAATTTGTGAAATTGTAGGTGGGTCTTGTTGAGCTTTCGTGAGTCTAGCTAATAACCTAGGGGGCTGTTGAGTCTCTTCAGAGTAGTTGGCTAGGAGTTTAATTTTCTGAATGAGAGGTTTCGAGCATGCAAATGATATAAATCTTTCTGCTAATTAATGAGTTGGGCTTCAAGTTCAGGGTGGAAATTTTCTTGGAGTGCTTTTTCAATTTCTTGGATTTTCTGTTTAATTTTGGTCTCTTTCTCTCTAGCAAGTTTTTAAAAATACAAGGCCTTTTGGATCATCAGCCCCCAGATTTTAACTTTTGTGGCTGCCCACAGAATGTCCAGAGTGATGTCTGAGGTTAATAAGTCGGTATTAAGATCATCCAGTATAGTGTTGATTTTGTTAAACTACTTCTTCCTTTTCAAGAAGATTTGGGTTTAGGGACCAGGAGTGGTAGGTGTTTTGTTTAGGAGTATTGTTTAAGAAGAAAAGCTTCAGAGTTATTTTGGAATGATCAGGTAGAAATCTTGGACTGTTTGTATAAATAGTTTTTTGTTTAAGAGGGATTCTGAGATCAGAAAGAAGTCAGTCCTTGACCATGACTTATGGCATGGTGAGTAAAATGTAAATCTTTCAGCATTACTGAATTGGTTACTTGAGAGAGCAGGGTCAACTAAGGTGAATTCTAGTGTTAGTTCATCTAAGGCGATTAAAGCTTGCTTATTTTGTTTGTTATTTTTGTTGGCTCTATCATTTAGGGGGCCACTAACCATGTTCCAATCACCCCTACTATATAATCATGATCTGGGAATTTTGACAATAACTTGTAGATCTGAACAATAAAGTCCTGTTCGTTTACGCAGGGGGCATATGCATTTAGAAAAAGTGTGGGTTTATAGGTTACGGGATTAATGCAGCTAAAATAACACCATCTACCAACAGTATCCACACTATAGTCTACAACCCGCTCCTTAAATGATTTTTTAATTAAAATAGCTACTCTCTTTGAGTTGGTTTTACTACCCAAGGCAATAACTTGAGTTAACCTGGGTCTTGCCCTGTCTTTATTCCAATCATCATTTAACAGGTAAGTTTCTTGGAGAAATATAATGTTTTCCTGGGATTGGTACACTAAATGAAGGAGTAGTTTCTTTTTTAACATCTTGCAAACCCTTCACATTCCATGAGTCTACTTTCCACAGCATAAATACACACAACAGATGTAAAGTGTAGTTAAATTTGGTCTTGCGTTTGTTTTCCTCCTCAAGTATTCATAAGGATTTGGGTAGAAATATTGTAATATTAGATGTTTTGTAGCATTAAAATCTCTTAGATCCCTAACTGTGCCTAACCAGATATCTACTATTTCTAAGAGAATATTTAAGGTTAAATAATAAACAAGTCTAATAAAACTATATATACAATATATACAAACATACTTAGACAGAAGATGTGCAACCTTAACCATCTCACGTAGTCCCCCTTAAATGCTCCAATATGTTTTAACAAAAATTAAGCCTTTGCAAACTATTGTTGTTATATTTACATATTGCAAAGAAATTGGTATTTGGTATTAATCACATAGTCTATGTATCTACAGCTTTACATTACATTATTGTTTACAATGCTCAGACCATACTGCTGTAAAGAACATAGACTGGCTTATAAACAGTTAGCTTCAGTCAGATACACTCTCCTATCAAACAACATTTTACAGGAGTGCATGTCACAGAACAGTAAAATACATTAAAGCCTGAGTAAATACAATATTGCTGACCATTTTCTTGAATACCATGGAGAGAAAGAGAGAAAAAAAAAGTTATAGCTAGGAAATACTCATTAAAGTGTACTTCAAACCATATTAGATTTTCAATTAGATAGCATATTATTGAGCATATTATATATAGAAGAACAGCTCCTGATAGTTAATGAAGCTGATTTCTATTAATTTTTGTTGTCAGCTAGCATTAGGTAAACTAATTTTAAGTTACTGCCTTTACCCTGTCTTGATGAGCAGTTGCTGGCTGCTTGTAGAAGGTAGACATCTCCAATGCTGTCAGGGAATGTGCTGCCTTGTTTTCATCGCAGATTTGCTTTATTTCTTTTATTTTTCTTCCTTCTTCCCCTTTTTCCTTTTCCATTCTCCTCTTGAATCCTTGTAAAATGAGCTGCAATGACGATTGTCAACCTGGAACTCCCTTACCCAGAGAATCATTGCAGGAAGGAAGGAAATAGTGCTGTCACATCCTAATGCGTCCCTCTGTACACACGAAGTTGAAAAATGGCCAGAAACGATGTGGATGTGTTTCCTGGCATGACGGAGACAATTGTTACATTCCTTAGCATGGTACTTTGCAACGAGAGTCTTGGCCTGCTAAACGGAGCTTGCACTGGCAACTTTTAACTGCAAATGGGGTTTAAAGCTGTAAAGAAGTCTGCAAGGGTTGCAACGGGGCTTCCAGAGTGTTCCAGACCACATTTTATAAGACAGGCCATCAAATGCAGCTTTTAGGTAACACTTTTACTTACATTTGTCAGGTTATAAGAAGAGGAATATAGTTTAAAGCCTTTTTATGGATTATTTAAAGCTTTGGAAGTTCACCGAATACCGTAATAAAGGCAGTTTTGGATTCAGAGTTATTTTTGGCTGAGTATTTTTGTTCATTACTTGTAAAAACAAGGGTACTGGGGTATTTCGTTTGAAATTTTATCTTTTTGTTGATGAGAAAAGCACAGTAGGGAGTCAGTTGTTGTCTTGCCTCCTTGATAGACATTGGTAAGTCCTATGAAAAAGTTATTTTGTGCCCCTGCCACAATAAAGTACCCTTTTGTTTTGCTGCCTGGAGGATTTTATGTACATGTTGGTAGTTTAAGATTTTTGCATATATCTGACGTGGAGACTTAGGATCTTGAGACCTTCAGCGGGCTCTGTGGGCTCGTTCTATAACAATGTCATTGGTCAACTGGCAGTCTTAAGGTGGATGACATCATTAGGCCTTGTAGAAGAGGGCAGTTGGAAAGCCAGCAGCAAGTTACAGAGGCAAAAAGTGAATAGCCATTGTAAATGGATAGCCCATGAGGGCATATCAGTTGTTTTGCAAGGGGATATACATACACACAACAAGTGGCCTGGACTGAGATGAGAACCCATTACATGTTTAGTCTTACACACTATAGATCACAGTACTTATTGCACATGCCGCAGGCTACGTCTGTTGTATATGTGATTACAGGCTCAATACTTGTGCATTACACAAATGAGGCTTGTGATGAACAGCATCTGTGGCCTGCAGAGTGATATTGCTTCATACTGTTAACTGCATCTAGTATCCTAGCAGAGAGATAACATTTATTATCCTAGCTATGTGTGCCCAGTTACCAGTAAGGCCATATGTGGCTGCTTGCAGTTAGATAGGGAAACCTGTGGGCAGGAACAATGTGCCCAGTCCATGCATGTGTTTACAACATTATACATTACACCACCTGCTCACCTGTGTCTGTCTATGTGGTGACATACAGCAGGCACAGCTATCTGTAGGTAAGTGGATTGTGTACTGCTTTGTCCTTAATTTGGATCCTTTGAGCAATGGTATGGATGTGTGATAGTGCAGATCTACTCACAATTATTAGGGTATGTAGGAAAATACAGACATCCACACGCATATTTATGCATAAAACAGAGATGTCTATATAAATGTAGCTGTGTGTGTTTATCATATGTATATGTGTTATGTAGATATATGGGGAGAGTCTGAGTCTATGTATCATTTTAATATATATAGCTATATATATATATATATATATATATATATATCAGTATAATCTATTTGACACTACATAGAGATAGATATACGAGATATGTGAGAGAGAGAGATAGTGACAGATGGATTTGTATATGTATATGTCTGTATGTATAGACATATCTATATATAACAGGTCATTTTGATGAATGGGCAACAGAATTGTGTTCATTTTAACTAAGTGTATGGGCATACCCAGTGGGACTGTCAGTACTTATAAAGTGACTCCAGGCCACACCTACCTGTACTCCAGTTTGGGATTTTGTGTGTTACAGACAGTGACATCTGTCCCTGTTTCTGCAATACTCCACTTCACTCAAAAAGTCCATGGCATTCCCCAACTGTCTGCTGTACTTAATATGTGACTGAGGTTCATAATGTTATACCACAAACAGACTGACAGTCTGTGAAAACACCAACATAATAATACCTTCCATGCAAAAGATGTGAATACTTCCAGATTAGAACCATCATCACTGTCACCCATGCTAACTTTCCTAGTCCACTGAGCCACAGGCTGCCAGACAGAGAGGGGTCATTCATCACACAATCAACAGCATAAATATGTACGCTGTTATGCCTGTATTACATGTGCATACAATGTGTGATCAACTTCTGTGTTATAGCCCTGTGATTGCCTAGTCTGCTGATATACCATTGCTGACTTACTGTTAAAGCAGTTATATGGGGACACTGCTGTGCTGGGGGTGGGGGAACAGCAGCACATGATCTGCTGGGATAGACAGTAGTCCAAATATCATGTGACCCCACTGTTTAACATCTCCCTTGACTGATGTAGTGAATATTCCAACCATGAAGCCTAGTGATTATTAGGGAACATTTACTATTGGACTGGATATCTGTAGTCCCAAGTGGATGTTACTTCTGCCCACATAGCCCACTATATTTCCTTGCATAAATGCAGCAGATCCATACATACATACAATACCATATCACAGTAATCCTTACAAGTAGTGTGTAGGTTAGAGACTTACCTTGCTAATGCAGCAGTTGGCAGAACTGTAGTTCAGGGCCGGCTCTGTATAATGCAAGCAGTACACAGCCAATACATGGATAGGTACAGGTTGTGTGGGTTGCCTGGCATCAACAATTTTAATATATGTATGGTAGTATGAGTAAGGTGTCAGTCCCTAGGGCCCTAGGTTGTCAGTGAATGTGCTATGTGTTATCTCTTAGCCAAAGCCAGGGCGTATTGGGCACACCTATGCCTGCCTACAGGGACATCATCATGGGGTTCCTGCTCCGAGTCCTCCTGTGACTGTGGCTATGATGATCTAGGCACTGGTGGGGGCTTTGTATCCCTTCCCTTTGCTGATCCTGCTACAGCTGTTTCCACAGGATCATATTGTGTAGCACGGCACATACTGTGAACATATGTGCACATGTGGCTGGAGAGTACTGTAGGGCTCTACCAGATATATCAAGACATTGAAACCATGACTTCAGAAGCCCAAACACATGCTGTATGATGTTCCTAGTTTGTGTGTGTGTCACATTATGGCGTTCACTGTGGGTGTGTTGTGCATGTCTGATGAGTGTCATCATCCATAGTTCTAGTGCATAGCCAGTATCCCCCAGTAAATAACCATCTGGGATGTCCATGCTAGCAAACATCTGGTACAGCTGTGATGAATGCCAGATATAGGAGTCGTGATAACTGCCAGGGCTGCCAGTGCACACATTCATGATAATCCCCTGGGCATTGCACATGACCTGGCAGTTGATGGAGTGGTACCCTTTGGGGTTGACGTAGATTCTACCCTCCTCACTGGGTGGTAACATAATGTGTACATGAGTGGAATATGTGGTGCCCAGTACCTCAGGGTAGTGTGTTACATGGTAGAAGTGTTGCATATTGCTGACCCTCGCTGCAGGGGTGAGGGGAAGAGAAATGTGCTCACTGGCATGTGGTAGCATGGCATCCAGGAACTGGTGGCGTACCCTGGATGCTGATGCCTGTGAGAACCCCATTATGTCCCCAGTTGGTCTTTGGAAAGTACCTGTCGCTAGTAACCTAATGGCTACGCATACCTTTGTTTCCACTGTGATGGGTTCCCCTCTGTTGGATCTGGGTCTGAGTTGAGGGAGGCAGAGCTCAGTGAGTTCATGTAGCATGTCCCTGTCTGCCCTGTAGAGCTTTACAATCTCGAGCTGATGTAGCTCCTGGAAGATTATTCTGGACCTGAACACTCTTTTCCTTCTCTGTCTAGGCCTATTGTTAGCAGCAGCAGCATTGACTTCAGCATCTAGCACATACAGATGTAGCAGAGCTGCAGCAGCCCCTTGCATTATGTCAGTTAAAATTCCCAAGTCTGTACTCCAATGGTGCAGAGTATAGGAGAAAAATCATATTATAGGATATCTGCATGCTTTATAGTGCTCTGCTGTAGGTGCTGACTGTGTGATTGGCTACCTGTGATGCATTGCACCTGCCTAGTATATCATTAACATCATGTAATGGCCCTAGTTTAAGTTAAACAGGGGTCAAAACTAATTAATATGTCATTGGCTTCTAGATACATTCAGCACTGCAGCATGCCACACAAACGCGTGCCTGTGGTTAAACAAAGCTTAGTACTTAGTGTATACCCCCCAGACTTCCACTCCTAGCAGTGTGATGCGCCATGCAAACACACGGAAACACGCGCCCCTTAGCTAAGCAAAGCTTAGAATTTAGTGCACACATCCCCTGAAAGGACACACCAAGCACGGCGGTGTGCCATGCAAATAGGTGCAGGTAAGCTGAAATAAGCTTAGACGTCATTGGACACACCCACCCCTGATGTCTGCTACCTCCTCTTTAAACACCAACATGGTAATCTGCCTACACGAACGGGATATTTGGACACGATTACCCCTTTATGCAATTCAGTAACTCTACCTTATTTACACGGGGATCCATGCTCACAGCCTGGAAGCTACATGATTCATAGCCCTGCCACATTAGCAACAGCACCAATGCACCACTGTAGATACTTCACGTAAGGTCTTGTAATACATTTCTTTCACATAATATTAATTTTGTTTTTTCAAAATTTTTTTTTTTATAAAGCATGTTTGCGCACTGTAGCATGCCACGCAAACATACCCAGATTATTAAAAAAATAAAATTAATTTAATTTATTTTCTTTAATTTTTCCAACATACAGGAGGATAGTTCGCTGTATATGATATGCTATTTCTGTCCATATAACTACATTTTTACAGCCCCTTTTGTCTGTCTCCACTCCTGTACACTGAACTTTTCTGTATACAATACAGACACTGACATGGGGTCTGAAGAGCTGCCTATCTGCTGTCTGGATCACTCTACCTGACTCATTTGCATGAGATTCACCTGCTTATGATGTGATTTGTATGCCATGGAAGTTTCTGTGTTGGTGCGTGCGTGCACACCACTCAGCAGTGCTTACTGAATCTAAAAATGTTCACACCCATGTAAGCAGTGCAGAGTGATGCCTACACAGAAAAAAAAAGTGTAGGTTTTATTAAATTCCCCCATATCTATATCTGTCCCCATATATACACACACACACACACACACACACACACACACACATACATATATATTCATATGTGTGTGTGTGTGTGTGTGTGTGTGTGTGTGTGTGTGTGTGTAACCACGATATGTGGAAAGACAACATATACTACATTAGTGCATTAATTGTGTTATAGTTTGCATGCATATTACACATCAGTAGGTTTATAGGTTATTTATTTATTTATTTATGTACTTATTTATTTACTTATTTATTTGTCTTTATTTATCAGGAATGTCTGACTGGGTAATACCAATTTTCAATGGAGACCTAGGGAGAAAAGCTCCATTTACTTACATTGCATTATACTAAGTTTCAGTTAAACAGAGAAGTTACATTTCTATTTACGTTTATACACAAACAGTAGTTACAGTTATTCATTCTAAGATTTTACAGAGGTGGAAGTTACTAAAGAGAAATCCCATGTGCAACTTAGTGGATTGTACAGGCAAGCAGTTATGCATCAAAATTGTTTTGTCATTTCAGTGAGAAGTTGAGTGTATTCTGTCTAAGGAGAATATTATATGGTGAATACCTCTCAACTGTACAGATTTTTGCAGAATTTCAAGATTTATGCCTTATATTTTTAGTCCGTTCTTCATAAAATTGTGTTTTTCTGGCAAATTAGTGGCAAATCGTTGAAAGCTGGCGTTAGAAAATAATGACAGGCATTTGAGTTCCAGACTTCATACACAGAAAATTCATGATAATGCAAAACCTGTTATTCTATCAACTTTCTAAGTTTGTAAAAGCAATATTTAAAAATTATCCCTATTTTTGGACTTTTGTTTCACTTTTATTAATGGCTTTGTCCATATTTCTTGCTATAAGAATTTGAGAGGTATGTGGTGAACACAAAATCTAAACCTCTGGATGAGCATGTGCAGGACCAGGATTGGTTAAGATGTTGTTTAAGCAGTGATTTAAAACTATTGAGTTTTTTTGTAAAGTTTTATTTGTATGGGGATATTATTCCAGAATTTAGCAATGTACTGGGAGTAGAATGAGTCTCCTGTAACATTATTTGACTTATTTGTAAGTAATAAGAATTTGTTACTAGAGTGGAGGTCCCTTGCTGGACAGTAGGTCAGTAATAAGTTATGTAGTACAGGACAGTTTTCTGGATGATGAATGAATTTGTGTACTGTACTTAGTTGTGAATATGTTAGGTAGTTGTGCAGTTCAAGCCAGTTTAATTGCTTTGAGCTATGACAATGGTGGGTCCTACAAGGAAGATTAGTGGCAAATTTAGTCATTTTATTTTAGCAGGCCAGGAGGCAAATTTCTTTCTTTGAGTATCATTTAAGTTTGTTAGGATAAGAGCATTGTATAAGAGAGTCGGAAATAAGAAGGTGGTGGCTAGAATCTTTCTTGCAATATCTGTAAGGAATCCATTAATCCTATAAAGGGAGCCTAGTTTCTGGTGTGTAGCTTTAATGGTGTGCAGTGTATGCTGGTCATATTTGAGACTGCCAACTATCGTAATGCCCAGAAGTTTACTGTGAGTAACACTTTCAATGACAGTATTAATTTCTCAACTTTATGGTAAAAAAATGCTTTTGATTTTGGCAATGTTTTGAGGTAAAAAGCAATAACTTAGTTTTCTTGCGATTGAGTGGGAGGTTTGATACTTTGAGGCAGGTTTCTAAAGAGAAGAAAGATTTTGGGGTAATGTCTTGCAGCTTATTTATTGTTGAGGCTGCAGGTATTAATGTTGAGTCATCTGCATACTAAACTAGCATGGTGAGAGAAGGTGTGGTAGTCATTAATAAATATATTAAATATGGGAGGATCCAGGACAGAACCCTGAGGAACACTTGTAGTAACTGATTGAACGGATGAGTAGGTTTGTTGCCATTTAGTAGCTTGTTGCCATTCAGACAGGTAACTAAGATACCACAACAAGGAGTATAGTGAAAGTCCTATTGAGGAGAGTCAAACAAAACAAGCAATTGCTGGTGTGAGACTGTATCAGATGCCTTTGACAAGTCTAAGAACATGGTGGACACAAGCAGACCATTGTTTCTATGTTGGTTTATTGTATAGGAAAAATGTAGTAGTGCAGTAGTGGTGCTGTGCTGCGGCCTAAAGCCATGTTGTCTTTCTGACAGCAGGTTATTTGAGGTTAGGTACTGCATCAACTGCATATGGGTGCATTTCTAAAATATTTTGGAGATGGGAGAGAATCACTATTGGTTTGTGATTATTAAAATCTGTAGATGTGCCACCTTTGTGCGATGGTATGATGTAGGATTTTTTCCACAGTGATGAGACATATTTTTCTGCTATAGAACTAGTAATTAGTATGGACACAGGGAAGACTATGACTTCTGCTGCCATTTTTAGGTAGTCTGATGGTAGTTGGTCTACAGCTATGGAAGTAGTTTTTAGTTTAAGGATCAACTTCATTATGAGCGAGGTAGGTACTGGACTAAAACTGAAGAGCTGTGGTGGTTTTGATTGTACAGGATTCATAAGTACTTAATTGCTCTGTGAGGACCTTAAGATGCCTAGCCTTATATTCCCATGGTATTTTTTATCTATTATTTTTTGTATGAAAAGCTCAGCAGTGGGAAGAACAAGGACATGTTGGTACATTTATTTCTTGTCCCTGTTCATGGGGGCATGGATCCTAAACTGGGGCTAAATTTGCAGTTTCCCATCTATTTGTCTGAACTATGTTTGAATATAATAACTGAACTACTTTGGTTTATGGTGAATGGAACATGGTTACAAAGAAGTGGTATTCAATGGGATACATACCTATCCTTCTAACGTGTCCTACTTATGTTGCAATAAAGACTGAGATTCTCTGAGTGGGTGTTCAAGTTGTTCTTGCTACGACTAGACATCTGAATGTGTAATACATCTGACAGGCCAGGGTCTGGTGAGCTGTATATGTGAGACACAGAGCACTTTTTAGCAGCCTGCATGGTTTTTGTGATTTAGGCCCCTTGAGTATTTTAAGGAGAAAGCATTGTGGTCATTCCAGCTGTGACAAGTATTTGGACTGGTATATACCAAAAGGAGAATTAGAGTAAATGATCTGCTTAAAGAAAGCTGAGTTCAGTGGAATGATTACATCCCTGGACCTGTATGCTATACCTTAAATAAAGTTGTGCGATGACAAAGGATTTCCTCAAAAAAATAGATACATGTTGGTCAAAGGACAGTTTATTGGCATAGATCCTCATGTCTCAGACTACAGGATCAACTTTCAGGGACGTGCTGTCAGTATGATAGTTACAAGGGAGGCTATGCTCACTGATGAATACTATTATACATTGCTTGGTGCTTAGTTTTAGTTACTGGTTTTGACACCAGCTATTTGTTTGGGAAAGGCCCTTTTGGGGTGGGGGGTTCTACTGTCCTTTGTGGAGTTTATGACAGCAACAAGCTTACTGTCATCTGCAATTCAGTCACAAGCCCTTATCATTTGCTTTGACCTTTGAGAAGTAAATGCAGGGAGGAGTGACCCAAGAACTGAAATCTGGAGCACACTGCCATTGACCCGCTTTTTAAAGGAAATAGAACCACAACCCCCAATTGCTTGGGTTGTATCTGTGAAGTAGTTTATTATCCAATAAGTTATATAAGGATTTACATTTAGCTTTGAGAGTTTATTTGCAATGCATGAGTGTGGGATGGTGACAAATGTCTTTGCAAGTTCAAGATACACAGTGTTTACTGATTTGCCCTCATCTGTTGCTGCAGTAACCTTCTCAAAGAAGTCAACTAGGCTGAGTAGACTGGATCTGTCCTTGATGAATTCAACTGGCTCAGGTCAAGAGTTTGTAGGTTACCTATGTCCTTATTCATTATTCCCATATTGATCCTTTCCATAGCTTTGCACAGTAGCATTACCATATACTATGAAGGTCTACTGAGGCATGATACTAGACAGGCTTATAGGTCTATAATTACCCAGGTCCATTGATGCCCCTCATTTGCAAAAAAAGGATGGCTGCCGCTGCCTACCATTCATCCTGCATGAAGCCTATTTGGAGGCTGATATTGAATAACCATGGTAGATAGTATAACAATCCCTGTTTCAGACAAACCAGTAGGTAGCCCAGTTGTTATCCGACCCCATCAAAGTAGTGTTCTTGACTTTGGATAGTGGCTTGATGACTTGTTATTGGAAGATCTGAGATGTAGGTATGTCAGGAGGGAGAGGGAGTTGAAATTTGAGCTAAATCTGTCCACTAGTAGACTGGCTATGTCCTCTGGGTCTGAGTATGTGATATCATTTACTATTGGCTATGTCCTCTGGGTCTGAGTATGGGATATAATTTACTATGTGTGCTGTGCAGTGTTGTAATTATGAAAAACATTGCCCCTTTAATTACTTCAAAAACATTACACTGCCTGTTTATTACTCCAAAAACATGGAGTTGTATGGTGTAAGAATTTTCAGAATTCTACCCAATATATCTTTCGTAACGGGCACTTTATTTCTACACATTGTTTTTATAATGACAGATAAATGCAGTAATACAAAAAAAAATCCATTTAGTAAATTTAATCCCCACTTCTTTCCTTCACTGTAAATTATATATCTCTCAGCAAGGTTATGTCTGGACCCTTCCTCTCTAAAAAGCAGAAAGAAATACTTCTAGAATTTTCTTCTCAAATATTTTGGCATATTAAAAACTCTGCATAGTAACTGAATTGACTGAGCTTATCAAGTTATTTTATTTTTCAAAAGGAAACTGTAAATGCCTTCCACATCCCAATGATTGTCTTTTCATATTTTGTGATACATCTCATTTGCTATGTAATTAAATAATAATATTTTGACATGTCTTTTTAAAAAAATAATTTACCACAATTTGCACTATAAAACCATAGAGCTTGCATTTTTCCTTATTAAGCTGAAGCCCCATTTTGATTAGTTCATCTTGTAATACCACGATAACCTATTTCATCCAAAACTTTGGTCTGTAATGTAATGGCATCATCTGTATATGAAAATATGAACAACAACCTTACTTCATCAAATGTTTCCTATCTTCCCATTTGTAACTTTTGCTTTAACTTCTTAATTACATTGTTTATATCTAATTCAAATAATATCCTTCTTAGCAGACATCCTTATTTAATCCCCTTCATCATCATTATTTTTCCCCACATGCCACTTACAAGTGATATAAATGCTTTCATTTCATACATATTTCAATTCTTTTTGAAATAGTAATATTTCAGTAATTTCTGGATTTTCTAAGTTCTATAATATGAAGTTTCATACATGTCACAAGTTAGTAAACGACCTTCCTTGCCTTCTTTATTTATAGTATCAGGTTCTATCATTACCTTTTAGTTCTCTCCCATTTACTTCTAATATCTCCTATTCTACCAGCCCTCCAAGCATAAGTACTATTCAAACAGGATTCATAAACACCTATTGTATTATGCGGCAGAAGTTATCATGGGTAATGGCCCATATCCTATGTGGTCGCACAAATGGCAAATTGCTGTACATACTAATGAATGTACATGGAAATGAGAAACTCGATGCAAAAGAGCCACAGAGAATATGTAAATGTTGACACACAGAATGGCGAATTGATTCAGAAATGTATAAAACAGACACTATGCACCACATCATATGTACATTTATTGCACTGAGAATCATAGTGTACATATGGGTGCGGGAGCAATGCTTGCATTAGCAGCAACTATAGCTAATCAGCATGCATTAATGGTCATCCTTGGAAACAGTGCTTGGAGTGCTGTAGATTGTTGCTGCCAATGGCCAGTGGAGGAGTAGTTAACAATATCAATCGACAGTCACCATCATGGTGATCAGCAGATTATTATGGATGGTTTCAGTGTAGACAGAATGACCATAAGGAACTTTGTCACACTTTGTTGCCCACAAAGGGAATTGAGAGGGTTACTTGGTATGCCCTTTCTTGTGGATAATAAGTGTGGATTCAACAGTCTTAGCAACAGGGACATTTCATACACTTATTATGGAGATGCTTGATTTATTACAGTTGTGCATAAGGAGGAGTATAGCCAGTAACCCAGGACAATGACTGGCCATTAACATGCCAAAATGAGCATGCTGATTGGTCAGCCCAACCAGCGTGCCTGTTGTAAATCAAGCATATACCAATGGAAAAATGTCCGGCCGCCCAGACTTTCCTCTCTTAATATATGCTACAGAAACTCTACCTTAAAAAAAAAAAATCAAAAAAGAGATTTCAAAAGAACGAGACAAACAGGACAGAAAAATACAAGGATAATCAGGTACGTTATGCAAAACTAGAGAAATGTACCTGATTATCTTTATATTTTCTCTGCCCCATCTCTCCTGTATGTTGAAAGTCTCCCGATTTCATTTTTTACTTAAAAACAAAGAAAAAAAGGCACTGCTTCCATTAAACAGCACTGATGAACTGTGTAAGTATGGGAACGAAAGTCCCATACACATGCACAGTACATCAAGATTGCCTCAGGATGCAGGAGTAAAACATGGAACAGCAGCATGGCACCATTATACAAGGGCATTATTTAAGAAAAGTCAGTAACCTTTTTCTAAAATAATGCCATTGTATACTAGCAATAACCCAAGTCTGGGTGTGGGTAATGCTGATTTACCCATGGCTGGCTTTGTTTGGTCACTTGGGCTTCACCCATGTGACCAAACCACACCAGCTGTGATAAATCCAGCATTACCCACACCCAGCCGTGGGTTACTGCTATATTCTTTTGCTTGACCAGTAGACTCTACTGTATAGAGGTCAAAGCAATTGATAAGGGTTTGTGACTGAACAAGTTTGCAGATGATGATATGAAGTCTGAAACTCAAATGCCTGTCATTATTTAGTGAATTCAGTACTCTCTGATTTGCCACAAAAATCCAGAAAAATCACAACTTTTATGAGGAACAAACCAAAAATATGAGGCAAAAATCTAGACATTCTGTGAAAATCTGGACAGTTGAGAGGCATGGTTTCAGTGTTTTCAGTACAGGTTTTGCTTATGTTATCAAATTTTATAACTTTTTCACTGTTTTGCAAGACTAAAGTCACTAGCTTTGTGTTGTACATAGCATTTTAGCTGTTTCTAAATCTGTAGAGTTCACTTACTTTCTGTTAAAATCTCTTATATTGTGCATTTGTTAGATCCTGGCTATTGTGTGTTTAATATATCCTCCATTTTGTTGTTCTGCATGTTTTTCTTTATCATTAGCTCTTTAGTTTTCAGTTGAGGAGGGAGTGTTGACCTTCATGGTGGATGTTCACATTGCTAGGGGTTTCAATGACTGCATCCAGTTTACAGTCATCAGCAAACTTTGTCAGCCACAATCCTTTAGTTTTAGCCTGCACTTCAGAGAAGTAGATTCCAAACAGTAGGGGTCCCAAGAACTGATCCCTGTAGAACATCACTGGTTATGGGTCTGCTGGAGGAGGTGGAGTCCCCTATTTTGACTGTATGAGATCTATCAGTGAGCCAGTTTGCAACCCACCTGGCAATATATGGGTTGATAACCAGCTGGGTGCGTTTATCAATGATGCCTGTGTGGGGGATTCTGTCAAAGGCCTTGGCTAAGTCTAGGTAGGCTGTATGCACAGATTTGTCCTCATCTAGGGCTTTGGTGGCTGCCTTGAAGAAGTCCACCAAGTTTAACAGGCATGATCTCCCCTTGACAAAGCCAAACTGGGTTGGGTCGAGCATTTGGAGATTTCCTTTATCTTTGTTAATAAGGTCCATAATAATTTGTTACATGGCCTAGCAGATTAGGCTGGTCAGGCTAATAGGTCTATAGTTCCTGAGATCCATGAATGCACCCCCTTTGTGCAAAGGGATGACAGTAGTTGTTTTCTATTCCACTGGGACAAAGCCAGTGCTTAGGCTGTGATTGAAAAGCATGCTCAATGGTGATGCTAATTCCTGTTTTAACCCATGTAGAACACAGCCTAGGATGTTGTCTGGTCTCATAGAGGCTGTGTTTTTGGCCTTGGAGAGGGCATTTAAGACTTGCTTCTCAGAGATACTAGGCAGCGGACAGGTGTTTGGGATGCTTTGGGGTTTATGTCGCAGGGAAGGGGGAGTGAAGTTTTTACTGAATCTCTCAGCCAGCAGGTTTCCTATATCCACAGGTTCTATATATGTAGTACCATTAACTATGAGTTCAGTGCAAATCTGGTCCTTACCTTTGAGGTTATGGATGTAACTAAAGAATGGCTTGTGGTTAACCTTAGTTAGGGAAGCGAATTTGGATTCATAGTTAGCTTTGGAGGACTTCACTAGGAGTCTTATTTGCTTGTTTAAGTTGAAGAGGGAGTGTTTCCAGTTTTGAGACCTTTCTTTCCTACTCTTAGACAGCAATTTCTTTCTCCTATTGTATGCTTATTAGTGGCAGTTGTCCACCAGGCAGCTTAGTTTTTCCTTGAAGATCTTGCTTTGGTTCTATCAGGTATGGCAGAGTCAATACAATTGTACAGGTGCTCATATAAAGCAGTGGTGTATAACTCAGCATAGGTGTCTGTTCCATCAATGGGAGAAGGTGCTATGAAGCTATTTATGCTGTCATGTAAAATGTTGTAATTGGCCTTGGAGAAGTTTTTTAGTCTAGTTGTTACTAAGGGGGGTCTTTTGTTATAGTTACTTCTAGCGAGACTGATTTGTGGTCAGATCTCACCAGGGATGGCCACACACTGGGGGTGGTGCAGTGGTTTCCCATGTTGGTGACCACCAGGTTCAGGATGTTTGAGCCCATTGTGGATGTATCAGCCAGTTAATCTAGGGAATTAGAGTTAACGAAGTCCAAGAACCTTTGGACAAGCGAGTTAGAACACGTATAATTTACCCAGCCTATTAACGGGTAATTAAAGTCTCCCAAAACCAGGGTGTTTGGTTGTATCTTGCTTGACTCAAGTAGAGTGAAGTAGGCTGATGTCCTGATTTGTGGAGGGAGTCCTATAGCTTGCAATGACCTGAAGAGGGGTCTTACCTACAGTCAATTGCACCTGAAGTAATTCAAGGGAATCATGCTGTTTAACCAGTCTTGAGGTCTATTTATCTTTAATGAATATTGATACACCACCTCCTTTAGTTCTCATGCCTTCAGGTTATAGTCTGAATGTGTGGAAGGAAATGTATAACTGGGGTGCTCTCTACAACCTTAAACCAGGTCTTAGTGACTGCACAAATGTCAGCATCTTCCAGGGTGATGACTGCTTCCAGTGAATGCAGCTTCCAGTTTAGACTTCTAATATTTAGAAGCGTAACTTTGAGGTTGTTTTTAGAGGGTATTTTTACATCGCAAATTTTGTTCTTGTGACATTGCCTAAAAAAGGCACTATGGGGTTGGCAAGAGCCTTAGCCAGTAACTGAAATCTTAGGGGTGACAGATGAAGACCATTTCTGGCAAAGCATCGAGGTCTGTTGACCATGTCATCCCAGGCTGAAAGATACTGAATTCCCTTTGAATGACACCAGAAAATAAGCCAATTGTTGAAGTCAATCATTTTTTGTTTGCATTGAGGTATCATCCTAGGCGAAGGTAAAATTCTGCTTAAGACTAGGGACATACCTGCCTGAGACACATAATATGAGAGCTCAGTCATGTCTCTCTTCATATAGTCCAGTGAGGTACATCTCAAGTCATTCATACCAGCATGGACTATGACAGAGCCATAACAGTGCCTGCTGTTGAAAGACTTGAGTGCGTGTGTAATGTGGTGGATCCTGTTACCTGACAGACAGCTGACCGTGACCTTTTCCTTACCCAACCTGGTGAGAGGGACATCTGTGTGTCTCACAACTGAGTCACCTATGACTAAGATGTTTGTTTTTGTGTTATACAAAATGAAAGGCAGCGAAATCAGAGGTAGAACACAAAACCAACTCCACAGAAAATAGCGTAACCAGCAAGTTTTAATATCCGGTTTCGTCCTTGGACTTCCTCAGAATAAATGAAAGCATTTAAATACAAAATGAGTTAATCACAAGTAATAAATGATTGGTCAAGTAATGATCCAATTACTAAAAACAATTGTCTAAAAAATTGATCTAAAGCAGTAAGCTTGTTTCACAAAAATAAGGAAGAAATAGAACCATTATCTTTGTTTATGCTTAACATATTGTTATTTAAAAAACATTTAATGTTGACTGCCTCATTTAAACCTGGGGCTTGATCAGCAAAAAGTTTAATCTGCCACCAGGTCTCTCTTTGTTCGACCAACTTTTTAAAATCCCCACCCCTCAAGTCAGAATGGATCACTTCTAATACAGTAAATAAAAATTTTTTGAAATTCAAACAATGAACAGAATGTTTGAAAAGTGCACTATTTTCATTTCTAGTTTTAATGTTGTAAACATGTTCCTTGATACGAGTGTGCAAGCTCCTAGTAGTCATCCCTACATAAAATGCAGGGCATGAACTACAGAAACCTATGTAAACTACCCCTGTGGTCTTACATGTAACATATTCAGGAACAGGGAAAGTAAGATCTATGCCCTCAATCGAAATCATAGGTCCTTTGGCTATAAATCTACAAGTACTACAACTATTACATGGAAACATACCCTTAACAATAGGAACTCTGTGGTCTGGCTTAAAAGAATGCTGTTCAAGAGCTTTTTTAATGTTGAAATTATTTCTATAAACAAAAAAAGGTTTGTTACCTAACACCTCAAATAGATCTGAGTTTCCGTGAATAATTTTCCAATTCTTCATCAAAATATCACGGATCTGATTATTATCAATGCTCATATCCAGTGAACAAACTAAATTGTGGTTACTCTCATCTGTACAGGACATCAAATTAGATGTCATGGTGTTCTCATCATCAAGAATTGCCTTATAATTAGATTGCCTTTTAGTATATACATCGTTAATGATGGAATTTAACAATGATAGATTGTATCCTCTAGAAAGAAACAAACATTTAATGAATTCAAATTCCACTAATAAATCATGTTCCCCGGTTGTCATCCTACAAGCACGAATAAATTGCCCCTTCGGTATGTTACGAATAACATGTGGTGGGTGCGCGCTGGTAAAGTGCACATAACTATTTGTAAAAGTTTCCTTTCGGTGAATTTTACTATGAAATCTCCCTTCTGTGACATCCCACCAAAGATTAACATCTAAAAAATTGATAGATTTTCCAGAGCAACCTAGGGTGAATTGTAAAAAACTCCCAGTAGCATTCAACCTGTTAAGAAATTGTTGCACTGTAGTATCATCACCTTGAATGATAAACAGAAGGTCGTCTACAAAACGACAATAGAATAAAACTTGAAAGTCATTTTTGACTACACTTAGTGTAATTTCCTCCCACCAAGACATCACCAAGTTAGCGTAGGCTGGGGCCGCTGACGACCCCATGGCCACACCTCTTTTCTGTCTATAGAAAGTTTTCCCAAAAAGAAAAAAGTTATTCTGTAAAAGTATTTCAATAAATCTACAGATGGTAGAGATTTGTCCTGTTCTAAAATTTTTGTTTTTACCCAGGATGTAACGAATTGCTTCCACTCCGTCCTCATGGGGAATACTAGTAAATAAAGAAATAACATCAAGTGTGAAAATGATGTGTTTGTCTGGATCAAAAATCTTAGTTACAGGACTCTCCTTTACTTTTTTCAAAAAGTGCCAAGAGTCTTTAAGAAAGGAGTCAAAATCAGATACCAATGGACTTAAAATGGCATCAATAACTAGAGCTATCCCTTCGGTAACCGAATGGGGAGCAGAAACTATAGGCCGAAAAGGTGGATCTAGTTGATTCTTATGTGTCTTGGGAATTCCAAATAGAATACCAATTCTGGGTTTATCAATGAAACAAAAATCATAAACATCCAAGGTGATCTCACCTGACATTAGGGCATCATATAAAAAAGAATGAATTAATCTTTCCTTTCTCCTAATGTCAAAGAGTGCAACAATTTCATACTCATCATGATTCTCAAGTAATTTTAACATTTTTATGTTATATAATTCTTGAGACATTATTACTATATTCCCACCTTTGTCACTTCTCATGAATCTGGTGTTATGATTCATGTGTCTTAACCTATTAAATGCTTTTCTTTCCTCAATGGTTAAATTATGTACTGGCCTGTCTTTTTTTCCCAAGGAAGAATGTAATTCCTGTAAACAGGCTTCTTCATAGATTTTTAATGTATGAACCAATGGAGGGGTGGGGATTTTAAAAAGTTGGTCGAACAAAGAGAGACCTGGTGGCAGATTAAACTTTTTGCTGATCAAGCCCCAGGTTTAAATGAGGCAGTCAACATTAAATGTTTTTTAAATAACAATATGTTAAGCATAAACAAAGATAATGGTTCTATTTCTTCCTTATTTTTGTGAAACAAGCTTACTGCTTTAGATCAATTTTTTAGACAATTGTTTTTAGTAATTGGATCATTACTTGACCAATCATTTATTACTTGTGATTAACTCATTTTGTATTTAAATGTGTTTTTAAATGCTTTCATTTATTCTGAGGAAGTCCAAGGACGAAACCGGATATTAAAACTTGCTGGTTACGCTATTTTCTGTGGAGTTGGTTTTGTGTTCTACCTCTGGTTTCGCTGCCTTTCATTTTGTATACGTTTTTTGTGGGTTTTTTTTTTTTTTTTTTTTTTTGTGTTATGCCTTAGGAGCTTGACTGGTGAGACACTGGTGTGTGATATATTATGTGTACTGTGTTCTGCACAGGATGTATTATCTGAAGTGTACCTGTGTTTGTGAGGTCTCTGATGTTTAGGTAAGCTTCTTGTAAGGACCTCCGCTTATGTAGTTTTATGTGTTGTTGGTTTGCTATGTACAAGAGGTGAGGTGTGAATGCTGACAACCTGCTTAGTATCAGATGGACTGACTGGTGAGTGAGAGAGCCTGTATTCTAGGTTCTTGATATAGATGCCTCTCTCACATAATCAGTTTGTGTGGACTAGAAAAAGTGGGTTGTCAGTGTACATGAGGCAATTGCTACATTGGGTCAAGATGCCCATGTTGACCAGGCTGGCTGGAGAAAGTGTGAGAAATTGTCTGTCCAGAATGCTAGGTAAGTTGATATGGCCAGAAAACAGGAATAGGACAGGAAGGAAAAGGTAAAGTAGAGGACAAGAGAAGTGGATAAAAAATATGAAAGGCTAGTGGGTAGGATCTGTGTTGCTACCTTAGCAACTTCACTGAATGTATCAACTGTCAGTGAGGGACAATCACGAGAACTCAACAATGGAAAACCAGCAGAGTATTAAGGGAACTTTTGCAGGCAAAAGTGTTTGCATCTATAACTACCAATGGTGCCAGTGCTGTGCTGCAGTTTGCAATTCACAAACACTGTGCTATGTAGCAAATAAGCACAACCTGATATAAACAAATTAACCAATAAAAAAGCTCAAAACTGAGCTCTGTTCCAGCAACCTTCAGTCAGATGAGTTCTAATTGCACAGTCCTGCTACTAGTGTTCAAGGGAATCCTATCCAATAGAAGATGGTCTGGGTTAGTGCTCAAATTATACAAAAAGAACTAGATTCAGCAGGTCTGAATCTAGTTGATGATAACAGCAAATAAAGTGCAACAATTTCAGAACAAAAACAAATGGTTCAAATAAGCACTGATATGGCAACAATGCAGTTCAAAAGTGCAATATACAGTGAGATCAGCAGATGTCTTGGATTTGCTTATGTAGCAAATGAGACCAAACTGATTTAAACAAATTAACCAATAAAAAAACTCAGAACTGAGCCCTGTTCCAGCACCTTCAGTCTGATGATTTCTAAATGCAGAGTCCTGCCACTAGGGTGCAGGGGAACCCTCTCCAATAAAAGATGGCTTGGTTTAGTGCTCAAGTTATACAAACAGAACTAGATGCAGCAGGTCTGAATCTATTCTATGTGACAGCAAAAAAGGTGCAACATTTTCAAAAGAAATCTAGTCTATGCTATGGGAAGCAAATTGCAACAATTAAAAAAAAACAGTTCAAATAAGCAGTGATATGGTAATAAAATGCAGTTCAAAAGTGCAATATGAGTGAAAAATTCTACTTAAGTTTTGCAGAGTTCAGCAGATGGAATGGAATTGCTTATGTAGCAAAGAAGAGCAAACTGATTTAAACAAATTAACTAATTAACCAATGTAAATGCTCAAAACTGAGCCATGTTCCAGCAACCTTCAATCAGATGAGTTCTAACTGCACACTCCTGCCATTAGGGTGCAGGGGATCCCTCTCCAACAAAGATGGTCTGGTTTAGTGCTCAAGCTATACAAACAGAGCTAAATTCAACAGGTCTGAATCTAGTCTATGCTACAGCAAACAAAGTGCACCAATTTCAGAAAAAAATAGTTCAGATAAGCAGGCAAAATGAGCCGTCAACCAGCAATTCCCAACTCAGAAGGGAAGACGCTACCCCTGTCCTCCAGCAAGAGTATAGGCCACAAACCTTCTTAATGTAAAATAACTGGCCTGAAGCCCAAGTGGTTAAACCATAACTAAGGCACTTTTAGAATAACAGACACACTAAGCCTTCAACCAGCAATTCCCAACTTAGAAGAATGTAAGCTACCTCTCCTGCCACAAGAGTGTAGACCACAAACCTTCCTAATGTATATCAGCTGGTCTGAAGCCCAAGTGCTTAAACCAAACAGCTTAGAATAACAGTTACAATTTAATCAAGCTACTAACAAGCAGTAATTAATGTATCAGCATAAATGCAAATGAATAATTTTAAGAACAAGCAGCAAAGCAAAATAATAAAGTAGGAAGAAACAAAAATACAGTAAAAGTAGCTGAATAAAATGCATTATTTTCAGGTAAGTGGGAATGGAGGAAACAGAAGATAATTAGGGGTTTAGAAACTAAGGGGTGGGCCTTCCCAAATGATTTCCCCGTACTCAGTAGAATGAGCTGATGAGATGGGACTGGGAGGAGTGTCCAAAATCAGATTTCTAGTAGGGGCGGGCAACTCAAAAGCCACCAATTTTAAGAATGGAGCAACAATTGGACAGGTGGGAGGGAAAAATAAAATGCAGCCAGAGATCAGCAAGATGCAGGCACAGTACAGCAACAGGTCACCAAACAAACACTTCAGCTAAATAGAGATATTTCTAACTAAAAGAGTAATGCTGTTGCTCAGCTCCTCCCACTAATTAACTGAGGTTATTCACTGTTTGCAAAATAATTCTTTCTTCTGGTGTCAGTTTAGAAGGGTACAATGTTTGACGGCCTGAGAGGACATGGTTGACAAACTATGCCGCTTTCCCTGGGATGGTCTGCACTTATCCCTGCTAGGCTTTCAGATACTGCCAAAGACCTTTTTCACCCACATAGTGCCTTTTTTAGGCAATGGCAAACTGATAAATCATCTGACTTAACTGAACCTATGAAAGAATATCTGAAGGCAGTACTGCTTAATGCTAGAAGTCTTAACAAGAAACTCCAGTCCCTGCAAGCCTTCGTCTCCCTGGAGAGTATAGACATCTGTATACTACTGGAGATATAGTTTACAGTCACAGAGAATACTCCAACATGCAAGGTTATAATGCCTTTTACACCTTTATACCAGTTACTGCACAGCAGAGAACTAAAGGTGGAAGAGTGTCAGTCTATATTAAGACCAATCTCACATTCAGACTGGTTAAAGTGTATAATCCACTGGAACTCATACATGTGCTACTCACCATAAACAGGGTGCCTTACCATATCCCCTTCTATGTCCCAGGAAACCCATACTTCCTATCTCAATGTATTGCAGTCCCTCACTATTCAACCAAATATGATATTCATGGGGGAACTCAGCTACCCCTCTATAAATTGGGAATCCTACACCACTTCTAATGTACCAACCCAGTGATTCCTAAACTTTGTTATTACCAACATCCTGGAGCAGTTGTTCCATTCTCCTACCAGGGGTGCAAACATCTTTGACCTTGTGCTCACAAACATGGGGTGGGGGGCAATTTTCCTCACCCAATGTCATATCTTTGCTTGTCAGATCTGACCATAAGGCAGAATTACTTGAAATAAAAATTAAATCCAGGGATCTAGTGAAATCAAAAACCTTTAGAAACTGTTACAATTGTAACCACTCTCTACTAAACAACATCTACAAAGCAACATCTTGGCTAAATTCAAGCACCCCCAAACCCAATAAACACCGCAGAATACACCAAGCTATTTACAAAATCTCTGTATAGCCGTAATGATAGCTGTATAGAATGACCTTCAAAAGACAAGCCACTCTGGTGGAATCGCAATATTAATCAGTTATACAACAAAAGAAAACAAATCTTGGCCAAGTGTAGGAGGAACAAAGCCCTACATACTAAAAGCCCCCTGACCAATCTAAACAGGCAGCTAAGAAGGTTAATTAGTACTTCAAAGGCTAAATTTGAAGAAAAAATAGCTTTTCAGGTAGAGGACAACTACAAAGCTTTCTACAGCTATGTCCGTAACCTGAGAGGAAATACACAATAATGTGCAGAATTTAATGTAAATGGCATCACCTGCACTAAACCAGAGGCCATTGCCAACCTTCTGGCTGACAGGTTCATCTCAGATTTCTCCTCCCGCTGTCTGCCAATAGCTCAAAGGATATGCCACATTACACAGTCCCCAAACCATTACTAGGGGAACAGGTCATCAATGCACTTTCCAAGGCCATAAACACTGCAACTGCGGGCCCACACCTTGCAACCTCTTAGAACAAGAAATCTAGACAAAGCTATAAATAAAAATGAGAAAAAGGCTCAAAAATAGAGACAATTTTTAAATATTGCTCTTACAAACTTAGATAGTTGATAGAATAACAAGTTTTGTATTGGCATGAAATTTCTGAAGGTTATGAAGTTTGAAACTCAAATGTATGTCATTATTTCCTAAATTCAGTCTTTAATGATTTGTCAGTAATTTGCCAGAAAAACACAATTTTATGAAAAATGGACTAAAAATATAAGGCAAAAATCTGTACAGTTGAGAGGTATGGATGGGCCCCAATAACATTCCAGGATGTTAAATAAATAGCATGAAACATCCATTGGTCCACTGGAATCACTTTTCAACTGGATCCTTCAGTTAGGTTTTGTGCTAATGGAAGATGGCTACAGTCATTCCCCTGCACAAAGGATGTCCAGCCACTGATCCAGATAACTACAGACCCATAAGTCTTACCAGCCTTATACGTAAGGCCATGAAAAGAATCATCATGGACATGATAAATGACGACATAAATAACCTGCAAATGCTGGAACCATCACAGTTTGGCTTTGTTAAAGGAAGGTCATGTCTATTAAATTTGGTGGACTTTTTTGAGAGGGTTACCAAAACACTGGATGAAAGTAAGACCATGCACACAGCTTATCTTAACCTGAGCAAGGCTTTTGCTACAATACCCCACTCAGACATTATAGACAAGCTCACTAATTTAGGTATAAACCCTTTTAAAACCCACTGGATAGCCAACTGGCTCACTGATAGGACCCTGGAGGTCAAAATAGGTGAGACCATATCCATCAAGAGGCCAGGTACTAGTGGAATCCCCAAGGGCTCAGTACTGGACCCGCACCTTTTTGGCATCTGTTTCTCTGAAATGAAGCAAATGCTGAAGGTTTACGGCTGACTAAGTTTGCAGATGATTGCAAGCTGAGCTTATCGACTCCCATGCAGAAGCTAGCATTCTTCAAGAAAGACTATCTCTGGCAAACAAATGGTGTCAAAGTCATGGCCTTAAACTCAATGCTAAGAAATGCATAAGTGAACCCTTTGGGAAGTCAACCAGCCCAGCTAATTACCATGTTGATAGTACAACCCTAAGAGCTGACCCAGTGGTAAGGGATCTGAGTATGCACATAGATGGTAGCCTTACCTTCCATCACCATGCCACAGTGGTGAAGAAATCCTTTTATGTTGAGCAGCTTATAAGTAAGGGCATGGAATCTAAGTCCAAAGAGGTCATTATCCCACTGCACTCTGCCCTTATCAGACCAGTCATAGAGTACAGTACTCCCTTTGCTATGTACCTGACCAGGCATATGCAGCAACCAGAGGGACCTCAAAGGTTCCTTACAAAAAGGATACAAGGCATAACAAACCTGCCTTATGCAAATGTGCCTTAAAGGCCTTTCTCTCTACTCAGTCTCCTATAGATTGCTGAGGGGTGATCTATGCCTGTCTTACAAGGCACCCACAAACCCCACACTTATGAATCTCCTAAATATTTGTATGTCAAGGAGTACCAGAAATACAAAGTCTAGGGACCTGAATTTTATCTGTGACTTAGACAGAACATGCTGGAGAGACACATACTTGTCCCAAAGACTGCCCCTGCTATGGAACAGGCTTCTCATCCATGTGAAGCTGATTTCGACTATTACTCAGTTTAAGCACACCCTAGACAATTGGATGAGGAATAGGAAATTTACCATGGGCCTGGCACCCATGTGCCTTATGGATGGAGATAACTATAAATGCCCGGCCCTCAATGTCCTATTTCGATACAGGACATCATTATTCTTTCCGGAAACCATGGCTAGACTTAGAAAGGCCCCCCAGGTCATTAGCCTAAGCCTAATAATAATCTATGAATCTATGAATTTATATCCCAAGAAGGTGGATTTCATCACTGACAAAAGAACACTCACAGCATTTGATGCTGCTCCTATGGCATGCTCCTATGGTACAGAATATAATGGAAGAAAGCAACATGATAATGATGTGCACTTGTTATATTTACCACACGAGAAAGCAGAAGGTACCACTGCGCACCTGTACATATATACTTTATCCACTGTTGTCTAAGGTTTTTGACATTATTGCAAAAGGAAGTCTCAATGACGACGACTCATTGTACCTTATATCTGCACTTGAAAAGACTTGTTGGAAGTATATAAAGGAATCTGTTATGTAGTTCCACAGTGAAACTCCTTTCCAAGTTCCACACTGCACCAAAGTATTAGATGGCATTCAGGATTGACAACTGAGAATTTTAAAAATGAAATCCCTGGCACATAGCTTTGTATGGCCATAAAAACAGAGCTATTGTCATACAAACAGAATATTTAGCAATAACTTGTCTCACTCCACAATATGCTGCCATGCACATTTTTGCACCCTCAGGACGAGTCGTTAGTGGCATGGTAGAGCATTGGATATCTGTCAGATCTTAACATATAAAAGTTGTTGTAACCTCTCTAGTGGGGTACATCAAGGATCAGTGCTAGATGGTCTCCTGTTTAGCGTTTATTTTGCAGACATCCAGTCCAATATCCCAGGTGCATTTCATGAAGTTTTGCTGATGACTACAAACTGGGCAACATTATCTGCTCTTCCTCTGGTAGTAAATAGCTCCAGGAAAGGCTGGAATGTGCACATACCCCGTTTACTCAGAACAGTCTCAAGTTAAGTACAAAAAAGTGTAGTGAAGTAGCATTTAGAAGAAAATCTGTTCCTACCCCATATTTTATAAATGGTACTCCTTTTCAGGCAGACATGGTCATAAATGATCTGGGTTCATGTAGGAACAATTCTTTCTTATTTGATCAACATGTTTCTACAGCAATCAGGAAATCCTTCCATTTGGCCCAGTTAATTTCCAAGGGTATATCTTCAAGATTTAAATAAGTCATCCTTCAACTATATACCCCCATAATCAGACTCATCATTGAATACAATGCCCCCCTTTGATTTGAATAAATGAAAGTATACTGATCAACGAGAAAGGCCACAAAAGAATAAATTACCAAGAAAATTAAAGGCTTTCAATTATCCCAAAAGATTAGCATAGCTCTCTTTATATTCAGTAGTGTACAGGATGTTCTGAGTTGGCAGGTGTCTTGCTTTTTGAACCATGAAAGACCCAATCCGCTTTCACCTCTTGTTACTTTGCAAAAATGGTGGCTCTGACGTAGTGACCTAAATCTATACCAACAAACACACAAAACTCACTGGAGAGAGAGAGAGACTTCTGACTCAACGTATTCCCAGCCTACAGAATAAGTTACCGCTATTACACTGACTATCTTTAAGGCTAGTCTCGATGACTGAATTTTAAACCAGTGTCATCATGTACAGCCCTGCTTAATTTGGGAGCTCAGCACTAATACGTGCTTGAAAGGGGAGACATCATGTTTTAAGCATGTTTACGTAAATGTATATAAGGCAAGGCATCTTACGATTCTTGTGCTTGCTTGCCTAGCATAGTTCCTATGCGTTCATAGTTAAGTACTAGACTAGCTGCCCTTGTGGGCCATTTTAAGCCTATTCAATTTTCCCTTCAAAGATGAAAATCAAACCCTGTACTTTGTGTTTGTGAGAGAAACACTTTAACCACTATACCAAACCCTAGGTTCTTCTTTTCCTAGTGAAAGGGCTAATACCTATGATAAGATTACTGAATTCTGGCAATAGACAGGATGGCTTGTTGTTCACTTCAGATATATCCGTATTTACAGCCACTCCATCCAAAAGATGTAACCTAGTCAGTCCGAAATGAGGAGTGATGACAAGAGCCATATCAAAATAGAATGGATAATGAGTGACATATGCCAAAAAGGATGGGTGATGCTTGTTTTCCGCACAAAGCTATAAGATGTCTGAGTTAAAGACTACTGTTTGACTGCATTAATTTGTGGATTTTCTACATTTAAGGTTTGGATATTTTCTGTTATGTTTTGATTTTGGTCTTATTATATTACAGTTTTTTCTCGTATTATATTACAGTTTATTGTATTTTAAATGTTGCTTTACTGCGAAGGTTTTTTCATGGAATTATAAAAGTTGTGACTAGGGTCAGTTGGGAAATATTCCTTTTGCATTTATTGATTGAATAAGAATTAGATATAGATAATTAGTAGGAGGAGCTGAGAAATAGTTTTCTTATTTAAAATATTCTCACCTCCTTCCTCTCCAGCTACAGGAGCTCTCAGTTTAAAACTGCTGTTTGACTACAATAATTTTTGGATTTTTCACACCCACCTGTTCAATTCTTGTTGTGCTTTCAAACTTTTATCTTTTTAGCTGCCTGGGCCTACTGTAAATTAGTCTTTGGAAGCCCCTCCCAGTGTTAAGTCTACCGGGCACTGATAGCTCAGACAGATAAGGCTGTCCCATTATACATTTAAGGCTTGACTTAGCCTCTGTTTCATGTCATCTCATTCAGTTAGTGCACACTTTAAGCATTCAGAGTGTTAATATGAAATGTGTATTGTTCTTTTCTGCATTTTTCCCCTTGTTTTAACCAAAATCAACTGTTTGCATTTTTAACTTGGTCTGGGGACAATAGTCTTGCTGAGAGAATTGTGAATTGCTACAAAATTCGAGCACCGTTTATTGTATTTCTACTGCATTTCTTCTTTTTGCATTTTACTTGCTCTGGGGACCTTTGACATGTAGTATTCCTCAACCTCATCAATGCCAAAGCATTGGATCAGCTGGTCAACACCCCTACGAAAGGTAAAAATATCATGGACCTGGTCCTAACCAACATGAGTAGCCACTGTAGCACTCCTACGGTGTGATCCTCCCTGGTAAGATCCGACCATAAAGTGATCACTTTTGAAGTCACCATCTCCCCTGGCCCCCCTCTTGTCAGGATCAAATGAAAAAACTTTTCCAAAGCTGACTACAATCTTCTCAGAGCAGGTATAAGCAGCTTCACAACCACCATCTCTTCAGTTGGAACTAGTACTAATGTTCAAGCCTACACCAAAAAACTATATGAGCACCTACAGTACATAGTTGTATGGACTCAGCAATACCTGACTGGATCAAATCATCTTCCTCAAGGAAGAGTAAACCTGTCTGGTGGACAGCAGCAATAAACAAACTCTATAATAAAAGGAAAAAAATTGCTGTCCAGGGCCAAGAAGGAGCAGGTGCCAAGTTGGAAGCAATCTCTTATTTGTCTGAACAAGCAAATAATATCACTGGTGAAATCCTCTAAGGCTAGTCCAAATTGGCCACATCCACCAAGGACAATCACAATGCCTTCTTCACATATGTCCCCAGTCTCAAAGGCAACACCAAAATCTGCTCTGAACTGGTGGTCAGTAACACCATATACACAAATGCCATAGATATAGCCAACCTGCTGGCAGACAGGTTCAGTGAAAACATCATAAACCAGGACATCCCCAGCACCTGCCCCCCTCCCCTCATCACCAGGGAGCAGGTCCTTAATGCCCTCTCAATGGCAAAAAATGCAGTCTCCATGGGACCCAATAACATCCCTGGTTGTATCCTACATGAACTCAAGCATGAGCTTTGAGCTCCAGTAGACACCCTATTCAACCAAAGCCTGAGCACCGGCTTCATCCCAGCTGAATGGAGGACAGCCACTGTCATCAATGAGTCCTGATAATATCCCAGGATGCTTCCTAAATAACTTCAAACACAACCTATCAAGCCCACTAGAATCTTTATAAACCATAGTCTCCAGACAGGCTTCATCCCTAGGGCATGAAGGATTGCAACAGTCATCCCTCAACACAGACCCAGAGGACTACAGACCCAGAAGTTTGACAAGTCTTGTATGCACGGTCATGGAAAGAATTATCCTGGACCTGATAAACAGAGACATAGGAAATCTTTACACACTGCGCCCATCCCTGTTTGTTTTTGTCAAGGGCAAGCCATGCCTACTAATCTGGTGGACTTCTCAGAGAAGGTTACTAGAGACAAAATGATGCAAACTGCCTACTTCAGTCTGGCTAAGGCATTTGACACAATACCTCACTAGGGTATTATAGACAAACTCACAAATTTAGGCATACATTCCTGTGCCACCCAATGTATAGTCAAATGGCTCACAGAGAGGACAAATATAGTTGGGAGGGACTTCACCTCCACCAAGAAACATGTTACTAGTGGTGTCCCACAGGGCTCAGTACTGGGACCTCTGAAGTCAACACAAATGTAGAAGGTCTTTAGCCAACCAAATTTACTGACAATTGCAAGCTAGGTGCAGTCGTCAAATCCCCCACAGATGTAGATATTTTCCAGGAGAGTCTGATGCAGACAAATAACTTGGTGCCAGTACCATGGCCTAAAACTTCAAGAAACACAAAAAATGCAAAATTATATCCTTTGGGAAGATGACCATCCCTGAAAATTATGACACTGATAACATGTCCCCTAACAGCAGACCCAGAGATAAGTTACTTAAGAACTCAGGCTGACAGTAATCTGAACTTTGATCACCATGTGTCCATGGTGGTAAGGATATCCTTCTATGTGGCACAAATTATAACTAAGGGCATGGCATTCATATCTAAGAAGATTATAGTGCCACTGCACTCAGCCATCATTAGACCAATAATTGAGTACAATGCACCCTTTAGCATGCACCTGACTAGGCATTTGCAACAGCCTGAATGGCCACATAGAGTCCTCATTAAAAGAATAAAAGGTGTAAATAACATTTCTCAGGAAGACCGTCCTAAAGTCCTGACCCTGTACTCAGTCTGCTATGGACTACTGATGAGGAATCTATGCCTAAATTACAAGGCTTTCTCAGATAAACCCAGTCTGTGACATAAACAAAGCATGTTGGAGAGACAGGTGTGTATCTCGGAGATTACTCCTTCTCTGGAACTGACCCCCCATTCATGTAAAGCACAGTTGTTCCTTAAGCCTATTCAAATGAAATTTGGGTCATTAGATGAAAAATCAAAAATTTACCACTGGCATGTTGCCATGTGTCCATGATGGGCAAGACAAGCTTGTAGATGCTCTAATGCATAGGCATATACCAAACATGTTCTAGTTCCTGGGTATTGATAATTTGGAAAATTGTGGCATGAATGACTAGGCTTAAAAAGGCTCTAGGGCATTGGCCTAGTGACTTCCTATGATAACCAAAACATAGCCATTAGGAATAACCAAAGCATTGTTTCCAGAAGAATATACAGCAAGATGTCTACCCTGCCCATGATGGAAGACTCCATTTTTAGCTAGTGACTTCAAGGCAAGGGGGTGCAGAAAGCTACTGAAGAGGCAGGGCTAACTGGAATGTGGGGCTACATTATGGTAGGTCAGTGACTGTACACCTATGATCAGACAACAGCTGGAGTAAGTCATTTTGATTTACAGACTGCCTGAGTACCCACTCATTCTAGCCACTTTATTGACTATATATACCTCAGATGTCTGACTAAAATCAGTAGGTCTTATACAAAACACAGCTCTGTACTAAGGACTTTGTGGGGTGTACCCTGTTGTCCATTTGTTCCTCCTTATACCAATAAGCAGCTCCCCCCATTCTCCCAGTTCTATCCTCTCAACACCATCTAGACAGATTACTTCTTTCTTATTTTTTCACATTTTTTTCTCATGCTTTTTCCTCCATCCTTTCAACAAACCCTAAGTTGCCAAGACTGTGCTGTAATAACTGTTGAGGAAGTTCATGAATTATGCCAGGGGTGTGGGTCCCGGTATACCCCCCAAAAGCCATGGACTGTAGATTCTCTGAGTTGCATTTTTGAGCTTTTTCCAACTTTTGAAACAAATTATTGTCTTAGCAAAAATCATAATTGTTTTATTTTTCTTTCATGGAAGAATTTGTTTATTTATTTATTTGACATTTGTTTACCGGGAAAGTCTAACTGGGTATGAGCCCAGTTTCAGTGGATACCCAGCGAGAAAAGCTCCACAGTACACATTAAACAGAATTAAAAAATTGAGCAATGGTTACAAATATTAAGACAATAACAAAGTAGTACAATATGTGAATACATTAAAAGAAAATAAGCAAAATATGTCAAGCAACAAAGTTGACCATGCATTATATACAAGCTAGAAGAGAGTTCCTAATATGCATGTAACATAATGATGTATGAAAAATATATAACAGAATAAATAATAGGTTGTAAAAGCCATATATTCTTTCTGACAGGAGAAATGGATAGTAAATTTTAGTCATAAATTCCGGGATAGATAAAGGTTAGTGTAAGAATATAAAGAAAGTACTTTAGAATGTTAAGGAATTAAAGAGAGGTAAGGCTAGAAGTAGATAAAGCAGGAAGGGAAGGTGGATACATCAAGAGAAAGTCTATTAATGGTGGGGAAGAAGGGAACAGAAAAGAGTACTAAGATGGCAAGGAGCAGGGGCAGATCCAGTTATTGGTTAAATGTTCAGCCTAATTTTAATGAATAGTAGTGTTATATAAGTCTGATTGCTTCTGGAATGCTATTCCATGATTTGGTAACACATTGAGAGTACAGGCTAACCCCCTTAGATCTGTGAGGTTTGTAAATAGATAGTAGATACTTGTGAGAGGAGTAAGTCATGAGATGGAATATAGTTTTGAAGTGGTGAAGATGAATTAAGTTGTATCCAGAAATTAATGTTCAATACTGACAAAATAGTAGGGCCTAATAAATTGAGAAATGCTTGCAAGGATACATAAATCATATATGAGAACAGAGTCTACCTCCCAACCCACCAAGGAGAGAGTCATCCTCTGTGTGTACCTCTGATGTTAGACTTGGATGAAAGTGAATGAAGAAATGGCCACTGACATATATTTCAAGTTGTTACAATAAGACATATATAATAAGCATTCCTCTTTACCTCTTCCCCTAAGAGATGGACACCTGCATATGTGTAAAATGTCTGGTTGATGGAAAAGCAATGCAACAGTAATGCACACCCTAGATGTTCTGTAAAACATGTTTAATGACTGCTTCATTACTTATAAAAATGAATCGCCTCTAGCCTAGTTGTAGTGCTATTCTGTGCATACATCTGAGGCTTGATTCTGAGGAAAGCTAAAGAAATAATGACCACACTATCCCCAGCTACCACATAAGTGGCAGTGAACTTCTGTGTGTACCTCTTACCAAGTCTGGGATTTCTAGATGGGAATGAGAGCAAAGATTGAGGATGAGGCCCTGGTATTCAAGTTTTGTCACAATCTACTTATATAGCTAAGTGTATGGAGCTGTTAGGCTCTCAGAACCTCTGAAAGTCTAAATATTTTATGATGAAATTTATGTCTTAATTTTGAAACAATCACTTGTATGTCCTTTTCAGTTGCTGACTAGAAGAGTTACTTTTGTGCCACTGTAATATTGTATGTGCCCACAGATACAACTGGTAATATTATTTTTTCATGCATGCACATGCATCATGCCACTGTCATTGTTAAACAAAGTTTATTATAAGATTGCACATCCCCCTACACATGCATGCTTTACCATCATGCAAACTGAAGGAATTATGTTCACCTATGGCATGTCTTTGGGTGTAGGAGGAAACCTGATAACCTAGACATAGCACAAACTGAGAAAGCAGGGATATACAGACTCCACACAGGAGGAATCCCAGCCAAGAACACAACCACAGAACCAAGCTTTGTGAGATGGCAATGCTGCTAACTGTGTGAGTGTACTAATAGTTAACTGCTTTTACACACATTCTACTAATACAGGCAAAGTTAGTCACATACTGTGCATACTGCTAATGTTTGCGATAAAAATGGAAAAAAAGTATGGCCAGCATTTTATCATTAAATGCCCTCCAACTCTTTATTACATACTCAAATGCATAGGCCATAGCAACGATCAGTTTAAACTGATTTCAGAAATAACGTACAATGTCTGACACTGTTCCTGTTAAGTCAGATCGATAACTGTTTAACAGTAATTAAATAGCAGGGAAGTCACTTTTCACCAGAGATGGCCTCTTTACCCATCAGTTACTACCACATTATTGATCATGCACACCTCAGATGTTATATAAAACATGTTTAATGACTGCTTATTTGAACTCAAGGACTGGGTCAGACATTTTCATTTACACATAATCCCAGCATTTATTTGCTTATTAACTTGTTTAGTATTTGTTAACCATTGTAAGTAGGCTGTTCCAACAATCATTTTCAGCCATGGCCTGAAGCAAACAACATGAATAATCAAAAAGAATGCAATACATAAGAAGACATGCAAAATCAAATGTTGTCTAAATGGTTTTCTAACCAGAAATGACAGTTACTATGTTGTCTATATACACTTCAGTTGTCTGAGTATGGAAACAACAGTCAGAGAATTGTATTTTAGATGTACAGTAGTCAAAATGAAGTATTCCAACTTATTTCAAATAAATGGTCACTAATCCTGTTAAGACTAATTAATGACTGTATAACCTTAGCAAATTCTAGCATGGTCAGCCACTTTCATCCCCCAAGCTCAGCAATAATAGCCACATTTTGTCTGTGATCTCCTCTGATATCAGACTGTGATGAAACAGTCATAGAAATTTATTTTATATTTGTTTCACACAATTAGCCACAGTAAAATATTCTGATTTGCTTCACTCAAATGCATATTGGTGTTCTGAAGCCCATAGTTTGACTTGAGCAAATGATGGCATAGCCAGTCATTTCATCCACAGACAGCCAACATACCCATCAATTATAACCACTTTGTTCACTGTTTAAACCTCAGATGTCTGATTTTAAAAAAATAAAAATAGCCGCAAAAATACACACGACACACACATGCAAAACAATACACAAATGTGCACAGCAATTACAAACACTTCACTGATTTTGTGTACCATAGATTTCTGACTGAAATTAAATGAATACATACATGAACAATGGACACAGTAGTGCAATTCAGCTTATTTCTGTCAGATACATACAGTGCAATCTACTGTAATCCCTAACCCTACACACACACACACACACACACACACACACACACACACACACACACACACACACACACACACACACACACACTTTCTCTCTCTCTCCCCCCCCCCCTCTCATACTACATACTTACCTACAGTCAAATGGGAGGTGCAACACTTAGCATGTCTTTGGGCTAATGGAGGAAACAAAAGCACCTGGATGAATTTCACACACAGGAAGGGAAGACATGCCTAATCCACATAGACAAATGACCTCTAATAACTCAACCAGAGAACTAAATGTGGTACAGTAACAACACTACTCACTTCACCATTGTGCCAACGAACAAACAATTGCTTTCTCACATAACTCTCCCAGGCTGCCAAAGATCATCACTTCTTATGTACAATGATGATGTCTGGCTATCATGGAACATGAAAGAAATTAGAACAACTTATTTCTCCCAGATACACTGCAACACCCCCACACACACACAGCATAGACATATCAGTCATAGCAACAATCATTTTAGAATGATTTCAAAAAATAAAACACAGTCTGTGACACTGTCCCTGGTAAACCAGATCAGTTACTTTTAACTGTGATGAAACTATAGCAAGGAAAAGTCACTTTTATCCACATGCAGCCTTTGCACCATTAAGTTACAGTTATTTTATTGACAATACACTCCTCAGATCTTGAACTGTGATTAAAAAATGTCACACTAAACTATTCTACCTTGCTTCTTACAAACGCAAACTGATTTTGCAAAGCCAGATTAATGATTGTTTATCTTGATCATGACAGCAGGGTCAGTCAGTTTCATTTACAGACATCCCCTGTACTCAGCAATTATTGCCACTTTGTTGCCTGTATACCTCAGATGTCTGATTGTTTTTTTTTTAAATAAAGGCCACAGTAATGCATTTCCTGTTTGTTTCACACAAGCACACAGTAGTCACAGTAAAGTACTCTGACTTTCCTCACATAAATGTACACTAGTCCAGCAAATCTAGATTAAGGACTATTAAAACTGAAAAAACTGCAGCAGAGTCAGTCACTTTCATACCCAGGCTCCCACACCCAACCATTAAAGCCACTTTATTGTCTGTATTCATCTCAGATGCCTGATTGTCTAAAAAATAAATGTCCACAGTAATGTTTTTAGCTTTGTTTCACAGAAATAGTGGCTACAGTAAAGTATTACATCATGCTTCACAAAAATACACATTAGTCCTGTAAAGTTACAGTAATGACTGTTTAACATTAGAATATATCTGCAGAGTATTTTCATGCAGTACAAACCCACTCAACAATTATAATTGGTTTGTTGAGTATGTATACCTCAGATGTCTGATTATAATAAAATAAAATAAGAATAATGACCATAGTAATTTGATTCAATCCTTTACATGAATACACACACACACACACACACACACACACACACACACACACACACACACACACACACACACACACTGTCAGCTTCAAAAATACTTACCATCCTTTAGTTGGGCACTCACATGTGCATGCACATATGTGCCACACTCAAACACACACACCACATTTGCAGGCACACACACACACACACACACACACACACACACACACACACACACACACACACACACACACACACACACACACACACATGTGCACACATGCACACAAGACATTAACTTCAAAAAATACTTAACATCCTTCAGGTTATCTGGCAGTAGAAACTGGACAATTTAATTATAAAAAGTAATGAGTACAAACTAAAATGTTATTTCATGCCTGCAGTCCCATCCAGAAGTCACTCAATATTTTTCAGCTTTGATTTAGGCAGCAATCACCTGACATATCTCATGGGAATATTTCCTGTAGTATACTTTAAATGACAGGAGGCCCTGTAAAAAAAGCATAATCACATTATTCTTTAATGTAGAGTATGCATCAATTGTTGGCTGTTTTAAAAATAGCTCATCCAAGTTTGTTGACATTTTTTAATTGAATACTTGGATTTACAAGTCCTGAAATGGGAAAGTTGACCATTTTTATAAAAAAATAAAGAAAGAATAAAGATTAATTTATTTTACAATAGTTGTAGCCCAGTAGTCCAGTACCTCATACTGCCACTGGATGACTTCATGTAGTTCAACTGATAGTAAGCTCAGACATTGGCTTAACACTTACTGATGACACTTTTCATTTCCCCAGTGCAAAGTAGTTCATTGATGAGGTCCTAGAGCCCCAGAAGTTAGTCAGCAGTTCAGGTAACTAATCAAGCTATGCACTGATACCCACTATTTCTCAAGCATGAAAGGAGCATCAGAGACTGCATGCACCATATATGAGAAGATAGCCATACAGAATGAGATTGTAAAAAATGTAAATATTATTGTGAAGTAAAATGCTGCGGTAGCGTTGTCGCCTCACAGTTAGACGTTGCCCATTCGATTCTCAGTTAGAGCGTCTTCTGTGTGGCGACATGCATGAATGGGCATTCCTTCGTTGAAGGTTGTGCGTTAGGCCCGGCAAGCCAGCACGTAAAAAATCTACTGCCAATCATTAGCGGACCAGAGTTCCGCTGTGGCGACCCCTAACCGGGAAAAGCCGAAAGACAAACAACAATTGTGAAGTAAAAATAAAAGGTGTAATGCTAATTACACATGAAATGACAAATGATACACTTCTATATAGTGGAAAGCTCACTTGGCCAAGACAGTGAAGAAGGATGCTGTGAAAAAAGATCATCTGATGTTATAGATAATTACATATTTGAACGCTGATTCTTAGTTAAAAAGTGCCATGAAATTGTTGGGTGCTGGTATTATCTCTGTAGCACTATGTATCACTCACATCGGACATTTTTGCATTACTAAAATTGGCGATATTGTAACTTCATATGGGATGTATACAAATCTCTAGCTAACTGTAGTGTTTGTACTGTTCATCAGTCATCTACATCAACTATTATTTATTTATTTATTTTATTCATTTATTTATTGCAGTTGGTTTACCAGGATAGTCCACTGGGCCATTAAAGAACCCGTTTTCAATGGAGTCCTGGGGAGAAAAGCTCCAAAAAAGAAAATCAATTTACAAAAACATTGACAGTAAATATATAGGTACATACTATAAAAGAACATAAGCAAAACATAAGCAAAAACATAGATGTACTTAACATTTGTCAGTGGCAATCCTGGTACAGGCTAACGAAGGAATAAAAGCAAAACATAAAAGCATTTTAATGAACGAGCATAGTAGATGAATAGATTAGAATGTTAGTACAGGGAAAGGTAGAGTTGGTTATGTGGGGTGGGTACAAGAGCATTCCCATTGAGATTCTAGGTGTAAGAAAAGTGATTTCTTGAAGGTGGAGTGGTTAGAGGTAGTGCGGATGTTTGGAGGTAGGGAATTCCAGAGGCGAGCAAGGCTGAAGGAAAGGAGGTTTTTGCCTGGGGGATGATTTGGTTTGTGGACCTCTAGAAGATTTTGATTATTAGACCTTAGAACTCTATTTGGATGGTGCATTTTAAAGGCAGAGGAGAGGGAGGGACAGTTGGAGGCTTTGAGAATAAGCATATGGGCTAGAGTTAGTTGAGTATAAGCAAGATAGTTGGGAAGTTCTAACCATTTTAGTTTATGGAGGGAGAGACAGTGGTGAGTGGAAGACTTATGGGTGGTAGCGAATCTAGCTATTTTGTTATAGCAAGAGGTGAGCTGTTTTTTTAAGGAGCACTGAATATTAGTAAGAAGTGGGGCACCATAGAGGAGGGAGGGAATGAGGAAGGAAGAAGCTAGAGTGATTTTAGTGGTAGGTGTGAGGTAGGCATTTTGTCTGTATAGCATACCAAGTTTTTGGTGTGTTTTTTTGATGTTCTTTTGTAGGTGGGAACTAAATTTTAGTTGGTTGTCAATGTGGACCCCAAGAAGTTTGGTCTCTGACACTATTTCAAGAGGAGAGTTATTTTGACTGGTAACTAAGAGTGAGTTTATGTTGGGGGGAGGGAGTTTGGAGGGAGTAAATAACATTAATTTGGTCTTTGTGGCATTGAGAGCTAGATGATTGCAAAGCATCCATTGCTCAGTGGAAGAGAAGGCGTCTTGAGTAAGTTTTTGTAGGATGGAGATAGAAGAGGCGGAGCAGATGATAGTGGAGTCATCTGCATATTGGATAATGCTAGAGAAAGGGATTGATTTGTGGAAGTCATTAATAAAGATGTTGAATAGAAGAGGGCCCAGTATAGAGCCTTGTGGGACTCCGGTGGGGGTGCTTAGGAAGGAGGAAGTTGCTTTTTTCCATTTTACAGCTTGATTTCTGTCTGATAGATAACTAGAGAACCAGTTCAGAGAGGAGGAGGAGGAGGATAGGTAGAGTTTGGAGAGTTTAGTTAAGAGCAGGCTGTGAGAGATAGTATCGAAGGCTTTGGAAAGATCAAGGAGTAAGGTGGAAACAATTTGTCCAGAGTCTCGGGCTTTATTTACTATTTCAAGGAAAGAGAGAAGGGCAGTCATGGTACTATGATTAGGTCTGAAGCCATGCTGTGTGGGGGTTATGAGGTTGTTATCTAGGAGATGAGGAAGGAGTTGGATTTGTACACATTTCTCAAGGATTTTTGAAATGGGGGACAGGATGGCTATGGGTCTAAAATTGGTAGTGTTATTATTGTTACCTCCTTTGTGTAATGGTATAATAAAGGCTTGTTTCCAAATTTGGGGAACTGTGCCTTCTAGTAGGGAGTGGTTGATTAGGATGCTAATAGGGTAGGCCAGACTTTCGGCAGCAATGTTAAGAAAGTAGGAAGGGATATTATCAGGAGCATTGGTACATGGTTTTAATTTCTGGAGGAGTTTCTTAATAGTAGTTGTAGGAATGGGATTTAAAGTGAAGATAGTGCAGTTGGGTGGTGTTGAATTTTGGGGTTGTATGGGTGAGGATAGAATTTGTGTGGAAGAGGAGGTAGAGGAATTAGTGGGTTGGGAGGAGGTAGAGAATGAGGAGGTTAGTTTTGAAATAGAGTCAATAAAGAAGGAGTTAAATTGTGTGGCTAAATCTAGTTCTGGAGCATTTGGATCAGGGGTAGGAGTATCTGGTTTGCTGGGGTGGAGGAGAGTGGAGATTCCTTTCCAGAATTTTTGAGGGTTGCTTCTGTTATGGTTTTGGAGTGTGGAGAAATAGTTTTTTCGATCAGAATAGATACGTTTTTTAGCTTTATTGCGGAGCAGTTTGTATTCGTTGAGGAGTGGGGTTGTCTTGTGTTTTTGGTAGCGTGCCCACACTTTGTCTCTTTGTCTCATGAGAGATAGAGTAGTTTTAGATAGCCAAGGGGCTGATTTAGTTTTTATTCTCTTAGTCTGTAGGGGAGCTTGAGAGTCAAGTAATTTTAGGAATGTGGAGTTGGAGTATGAGACTGCATTGTCTAGAGGTAATGTTTTTAGACAAGCCCAGTTTACTGCATTAAGTGAGTTTGAAAAAGTTATAGGGTTAAAGTTTTTCTGGTTGCGGATAGTAATGAAGTTGTGGGTCCGTTGAAGGGTAGTTGAAAGTCGGTGGGTAAAGGTGGGTAAGTGGTCGCCTAGTGGGTCGGGAAGGATGCCACTTTTGGTGAAGTAGTGGGGGTGGGAGACTAGGATCCAGTCCAGTATACTCCCAACAGAGGGGTTTTTGGCTGGGTAAGTAGGCAAGTTGATCAGTTGTGAAAAATGGTAGAGGTTAATATTAGTGTTGTTTGAAGGAGCTTGGATAAGGGCCCAGTTAATGTTTACGTCTCCTAGGATTATGGTTTCATTACTAATGTTACTGGATAGCCAAGAAAGGATAAGTTCAAGTGTATGAATATTGTCACCTGGAGGGATATAGACGGAAGCTATACATATTTGTTTGTGGTTATTGATTTGAGATATGGTAAGGAGAAGTTCAGCGTTGTTGAAGTGTGGGATAGGTTTGTTGTAGGGGGAAACTACTAGGGAAGAGGAATATATAAGGGCTACTCCTCCACCTTTTTTGAGAGGTCTGTCTTTTCTTATGATTGAGTAGTTTGGGGGAACTATTTCAGAGTCCTTAATATGTGGTTTCAACCAGGTTTCAGAAATAGTTAAAAAGTCAGGTTTGTTGTGTAAAAGCCAGGCATGAAGGTTGGGGACTTTCTTAATGATACTTTGTGAGTTTAAGGAAGTGAATAGTAAAGATTTAGTTGTGGTGGTTATATTGGCAGGGCCTGGGTTGGGATGGATGTCACCTGATAAGAGAGTATTGATCAGGTGTTGTATGTAATAGTTTAGGTTGATGGACAGCAGGGTTGTGAGATTGGGGTTTATTGTGAAATGTAGGGATTTGCTAGTTCCTATAGGAATTGGGAATGTGTGATGGGGGATAAGTTTGAAACGAAAAAGAAGAAGGTTGTCTGAGTGATAAAGATAGGAAGAAATGTGGGAGTAAGATTGTAGTGGAGGTGAATTGTGGTGGTTAGTTATATGAAAAGAATGGGAGTTGGAGCTAATAGTAGGCTGGGAGAGATGGTATAAGTAAGATAAGGAGAGGAGAAGCAATAGTGAAGGAAAGATGGAGGGGTATCTAGAGAGCATGTTGTGAAAGGTGACAGTAGGGCAGTGAAAGGATATTGGTGTTGGTGTAAGGGAGATAGAGTTATATAGAGAGAGTATATGATATATTAGAATTGAAAAACAGTAGTATTGGATATAGAGGGGTGTGGTCTAGAAGAGGGAAAGGAGTAGGATTGGTTAATTAGTTTAGAATGGGGATGAGAAAGAAAGTTAGTTTTGGCGGGAAAACAGGAAGGTGTGTTCAGAGGACTGAGTACTGATTGGAGTAGAATGGAAGTGGGAGTGGTATGTTGGAGGGATAAATGTAGATGTGCTGGGGGCGGGTGGAATTTGGGGGCAGGGTAGGGGAGCGGAGTGAGCCCGCAGGGCGAACGGAGCGGGTTGAGCCCAAGAGCAGAAGAGGAGCGAGAGACTATCAGAGAGCAATAAAAGTAAGTGTAAGTAGTAGAAGGTGATGTGGAGTGGGTCTGGACAAAGTGTAAGGAGTGGGCTAAAGGTATGGATGAGGGAGTAGTTAGGGTCAGTTCTATTCTGGCACAAGGAGAGTTGTGAGTTAAGCCCTAAGCTCAGAAAGAACGGAGAAGGGGTGTTCACTAGTGGAGTATGCAGGAATGCAAGGTTCACCAGTGTAATACCTGGGGTAATGGGATGGAAGGAGAAGGGAGTAATGATAGCAAAGAGCAGTGGGAGGTATGGAAGATTGAGGAGTATGGTAGAGTGGGGTTTGGCTGCTGGCAATCCTGACAGGGAGTATACTGCTACTGCTAGGAGAGCAAGAGTACAGTAGTACTGGCTTAGCAGATGTACGTACTTTACGTTCTTATAGAGTCTTTTGGGTTTACTTGTCTTCAAAGGGAGCTGTAGTGGCAGAGAGTATTCCTTGGTAATAGGGTGTACGGCCCTAGTTAGGTTCAAAATATCCACCCAGGTAAGAGCACATCGGGAAAAGATTCAGGGCGCAAAAGCTGGAGGAGAGAAAAGATGGAGAACAAAACACAGTTAGTAACATTTAAAATGCATTTATCAACAATGACTGTATCTACTACTATAGCTCTGTAGGAAGGAGGCTATTAAGTGTATGTTACACTGGTGTATATGTACAATTTGGGAAGGCAGTTGATTAGCGAAAAACATTTATATACAGTCGCTAACTGCTAACAGCTAACATACAGCCATTGAACCAAAGTGGTGAAAACATCCCATAATAATGACTAAACAGCCTTCTGACAACTGGTAAAAGCAGTCGCAAGTGTAACAAATATTTTACAAGTCAGTCGATATCAAATACTTAACAAAACAGCTTTTAAGAAAGGATAAAGCCTCTAGTAGAGTTTACTATGCAGCCTTAGGACTAACAAAATTCAAGGGAGCAGAGATAGCGTTTCGCCTGGGAAGGCAGTCGCTGATTGAATAATACATTTAAGGACAAAAGCAAGGCAGATAACATACAGCCAATGAAACAAAATGGAAAAAACATCCCATAGTAATAACTAAATAAGCCTTCAGACAGCTGATAAGGCAGTCGCAAGTGTAAAAAACATTTAAAAGTCTGTCGCTTATTTCACATTTATCAAAACAGCTAACATACAGCCAAAGAAACAAAATGGTAAAAGCATCCCATAGTAATACCAGAATCAGCCTTCAGACAGCTGATAAGGCAGTCGCAAGTGTAAAAAACAGTTATAAGTCCGTCGCTTATTTCACATTAACAAAACAGCCTTAGAATAGGGTAATACCTCTAGTAAGATATCTATGCAGCCTTTGGACAAACCCTAATACCTAAACAAGCCTTCAGACAACTGATAAGGCAGTCGCAAGTGTAAAAAACAGTTGTAAGTCCGTCGCTTATTTCACGTTAACAAAACAGCCTTTGTATAAGGTAAAACCTCTTATAAGGTATCTATGCAGCCTTTGGACAAAACCTAATACCTAAATAAGGCTTCGGATAGCTGATAAGGCAGTCATAAGTGTAAAAACAGTTATATGTCTGTCGCTTAATTCACAGTAACAAAACAGCCTTTGGATAAGGTAAAACCTCTAGTAAGGAATACTATGCAGCCTTTGGACAAAACCTAATACCTACATAAGCCTTCAGACAACTGATAAGGCAGTCGCAAGTGTAAAAACAGTGATAAGTCCGTCGCTTATTACACATTTAAAAACAGCCTCAAATAGGGTAAAACCTCTAGTGAGTTATCTGTGCAGCCTGTGGACAAAACCTAAAGCAAGGGAGCAGAGATAGCGTTTTGACCTGGGAAGGCAGTCGCTAAACAAAAACCATAGCAGCTACATCCATGCAGTCTACAAGGTGCAATACAACAGCATAATTGAGAGATATGCATGACATCAGTGTTTAAACCGACAACAGAATATCGGCTAAAAAGCAAGTCTATGATAACAAAACCAGCAGGTTCATACAGTTCACAGCACCTTTACGATAAAGCAGGAGCCCTCTTAAACAAGTTTCAACTTACAGAGCGACACGCTCACAGCCGAGGATGCACAGCAGCCAGGAACGGGCGAAATTAAAAATGGTGCCCAGGGAAGGGGAGGGACCTTTATTACCTTCTGGGAACGGATGGGGGGGAGGAGCAGGAGTAGGATACAGGCGGGAAACAGAGAGGACGAGATTCACGATTGCAATAAGGGGAGGGGGAACAGACCATGGAGTGGAGAAAGAGCAAGGTAGAGAGGATTGGAAGTGTAGAAGAGAAGGAAAGGGCAGGATATGTGAAGTGGGCGATAGAGAGAGGGAGGGAGAGAGAAAGAGAAGAGAGGTATATACAAGGAGATCAATTGGTGGAGATGTAGTAGGAAACCACAGGATGTGTAGGTGGGAATGAGATAGTAAGAAAAATGGAGAGTGAAGGGGGAAGGAGGGAAGTAGAGTGCAGGGAAGTACAAGGTAGTTGAGCCCAAGAGCAGAAGAGGAGCGAGAGACTATCAGAGAGCAATATAAGTAAGTGTAAGTAGTAGAAGGTGATGTGGAGTGGGTCTGGACAAAGTGTAAGGAGTGGGCTAAAGGTATGGATGATGGAGTAGTTAGGGTCAGTTCTGTTCTGGCACAAGGAGAGTTGTGAGTTAAGCCCTAAGCTCAGAAAGAACGGAGAAGGGGTGTTCACTAGTGGAGTATGCAGGAATGCAAGGTTCACCAGTGTAATACCTGGGGTAATGGGATGGAAGGAGAAGGGAGTAATGATAGCAAAGAGCAGTGGGAGGTATGGAAGATGGAGGAGTATGGTAGAGTGGGGTTTGGCTGCTGGCAATCCTGACAGGGAGTATACTGCTACTGCTAGGAGAGCAAGAGTACAGTAGTACTGGCTTAGCAGATGTACGTACTTTACGTTCTTATAGAGTCTTTTGGGTTTACTTGTCTTCAAAGGGAGCTGTAGCGGCAGAGAGTATTCCTTGGTAATAGGGTGTACGGCCCTAGTTAGGTTCAAAATATCCACCCAGGTAAGAGCACAGGGGGAAAAGATTCAGGGCACAAAAGTTTACGTTCTTATAGAGTCTATTAATATAATGAAAATGATGTAATTGTAATATCTGTATTGTTTATCAGTCCAACAGTCATGACTGAAAAGGGTAAGTAGATCAGTTCACCTACACGGCGAAGAAAAGGAAATAAATTAAGTATATTATCTAATTGTACTACTAAATGACTGTCTCCTGAAGTTGTAAGTAAATGAGATAGAAGTATAGTGTATTGTCACTGCTGCATACTCACTTATTTTCTGCACAGATGTCTGGCTGGTTATATCTTCTCTAATGCTGAAGTAACAAATAAAAGAGTTACCTCCACAGTGGCTCCTCATATTTGTGTTATGCAGAATATAAAAGTTGTTTACCTTAAACATAACACTGGTCATAGAACAAAGAAAAAAGGCAACCCCGATGAGCAGTTAAAATTAAGTAAGGCAGATTTTCCTACCATAAATTACTATTGTGATAAGTATGAATAGCATTTAATGTTTTTGAGGTGTGTGTGTGTGTGTGTGTGTGTGTGTGTGTGTGTGTGTGTGTGTGTGTGTGTGTGTGTGTGTGTGTGTAAAGCAGCAAAAATCGGCCATTTTTTTGTTTTATGATAAATTTATTTTAAAGACCTATGCTACATAGTTACATGGATTAAATGTAGCAGCTTTGTAATTGCAGATTATTTCTAATTTTAGAGGGTGTAATAGAATGGAATTCTAATTATAGTACTGATTTAGTTGCTGCATGATGGCATAGTCAAAAAATTGTCAAAGAAATAAAAGATCGCAATCAAAACCTATCTTATATATTATCAAATGGTATGAATCATTGTCTGTTTCTTTTTTTTTTTTTTATGTTTAGTTTAAAATGATATTTTTAAAGAACTTTTTACATCACAGATAAAAGGTTAACTTGCTTGTTAAGCCCTCCACTGGTTTCCTTCTTTCCTGAGATAAACTTTGCCAACTACTTCTTGGCATATCTTACATTACTTCAAGCTTTCCTTTAGTGGGACTTGGAAGTGTGTAACCCATTATCTATGGAAGCCTTAGCCAACTCTGTCCATCCATATGAAAGAGAAATAGAACAACATTCTTTCTGCTGCATACAGGGACATTTATTTTCTAAGATGACCTCACCTCCATAAGTGGTTTAGTAATATGCTTACTCCATTAAGTTTCCATCTCCTGCTATAAATTCTGTTCCTTTTCATTACCTTTCGTTATGCTAACAATGCTTCTTTTCTTCACAATAAGCTCATCCAGAAGAATGTTGAAATGTACAAATGATTCTCATCTGCTCTTGATTTTTTTTTTTCTTCCTGTTCTTATTGCATAGTTAGAAATCTCCTGTATAATGTTTTTTCCACAAGCTCTATCTTGTGAAACTATTAAAGTGTTTGTATTTTTCTCTTTAATAAAGCGTAATAAAAATCACAGAAAACAGTAGTATTATGCAATGTTTCAGCTGC